>NC_138379.1:16431440-16450844 GCF_054177405.1 Leptonychotes weddellii
CAGAGAAAGACATGTATCATATGATCTCACTGATATGAGGAATTCTTAATCTCAGGAAGCAAACTGAAGGTAGTTGGAGTGGTGGGGGGTGGGAGGGAGGGTGTGGCTGGGTGATGGACACTGGGGAGGGTATGTGCTATGGTGAGCGCTATGAATTGTGTAAGACTGTTGAATCACAGACCTGTACCTCTGAAACAAATAATATATTATATGTTAAAAAAAAGAAGATAGTAGGAAGGGAAAAATGAGGGTGGGGGAATTGGAGGGGGAGACGAACCATGAGAGACTATGGACTCTGAGAAACAAACTGAGGGTTCTAGAGGGGAGGGGGTTGGGGGGATGGGTTAGCCTGGTGATGGGTATTAAAGAGGGCATGTATTGAATGTAGGACTGGGTTTTATACACAAACAATGAATCATGGAACACTACATCAAAAACTAATGATGTAATGTATGGTAGTTAACATAACAGAATAAAATAAAATAAATAAATAAATAAATAAATAAATAAAACAAGTCTGGAGACCAAAGGGTTTTCTAGGTCATATCTAAGGACATTACTCCTCTAAGGTTCCAAGATTCTGTCTTTGGTTTGTAAAGGTGAGCATGTTTTGCAGTGACAGGCCATGTGGCTGGGAGATGGTACAGGAATGGAACAGAGGAAGGAGGCATTAGAATCAAGTGTATGGGTAGTGTGGCTGTATAGAAAGCACATAGGTCCAAGAGTTTAGAGTATCTAGGTTCTAACCCTAGCTGTGCAGATTAGGAGGAATCACTTAATTTCTTCAGCCTTACTTTTCTTACCTATAATTGGACCATTTCCGGTGACATGATTCTCACCTCATTCCAAACTCAGTAGTCATTGCATCCCTCAATAATTGAGGTAGCCAGGTAATATGGTAAAGACAGAGACCAAACCGGCTCACAGCTACATTGGGAATATTTGTTGCCTGTTTTAAATATTTTTTCTATAGTTTTGTAGCATTTTTAAAGATAGATTTATTTATTTATTTATTTACTTACTTACTTACTTACTTATTTGAGAGATAGAGAATACTAGCAGGTGGGAGAAGCAGAGGCAGAGGGAGAAGCAGACTCCCCACTGAGCAGGGAACCCTGATGCGGGGCTTGATCCCAGCACCCTGAGATCATGACCTGACCTGAAGGCAGATGCTTAACTGACTGAGCCACTCAGGTGCTCTTATAGTTTTGTAGTTTTATTTACAAAACTTTCCATAGTTTCATTGCCTTGTGTAAAATAGCATGGTGGTTCAGAGTGAGGTGTCTGAGACAATCTTCCTGGGTTTGAATTTCAGCTTCATTACTTAAGAGCATATGATGTGACTAGACATTTTACTTAAGCAGTCTTTGCCTCCTTTCCCTCATGTTTAATGTGTCCATGATTATCATACTACTTTTCAGGATTGTCATGAGGAGTAAACGAGTTAAAACATGAAGAGCTTGGAATGGTGCCTGGTACAGCATCCTTCCTCCCTATCCCCCTGCCCTTCCTTCCTTCCTTCCTTCCTTCCTTCCTTCCTTCCTTCCTTCCTTCCTTCCTTCTTCCTTCCTTCCTTCCTTCCATTTCCTGAGGCTACTGTGTCTTTTCTTCTCACGGTGAAAAGCTGATGGGAATTTTTCAGGCCTTTGCTGGGAAAAAGCTTATCCTATGTAGAATCAGACTTAAACCAATAGCCAGCTAATTTGATCAGTGCCATAATGTTGCCTCAGATTCCCAAAACATTTCTACCTGATACTTGTGGTATCTTTTCATGCCCCCATTACCCAAAGAGAGACTAAATATTTGGAAAAGGCATATGTGCCATTGTTTTTGGTCTTGAGCTGGGACACGGGTATTTCACACTCTTCCGGGGTTCTCTTTAATCTCTCCCAAGATTTCTGATTCAGGTGAGGAAAGAGGAGGGCAAAGCACAATGAGATAGAGATAGAGAGGATAAAAGACCAAGATGGATAGTCTCTAAAACTGCCTGGAGGAAAACCACCACAACAAGAATGAAATAACAGGAACCACACTGATGATATGGCTAATTTTATATTGCTTGGCAATTCCATTATGATTCTGGCAATCACTAATATTTCCTGAGGAAGATAAAGAGGTATGGGCTTACTTCTCCCATCATCCCTTCTCTTGATGCTACAATTCTTTAATTTATTACATCATCTTTTGTACTATGGACATGTAGGACACATGTTATATAATATTATTTACATTTGCCTTAAGGAAGATCAAATGTGCATCCCATTCATCTCTTATGTTTAAAAATCCCTAGCATAATGATGTGTATATAAAGATGCTCGGTACATGTTTATTGAGTAATCCATTGAATAAAGATTATGTATAGGGCTCATGAAACCCTATCTAAGCATATTTTTTAAGCCAGATTAAGTAGATATTATTTTTCATTTTTATTATTTCACAGTGTCAAACATTCAGAAGTTTGTTTTAAGTAGATTTTTTTTTTTTTGCATTCATGCAACAGACATAATAGTTTGACTGCTTCTGTTCTCTACACGGAAATTTTCAAAGCATTTTAATAATAAATCCTGTGAAAGGTTTTGACCATAATGGTTTTTCAAAGCTCACGCCCACAAAGAAACTCAGTTAAGATCGGGCCATAAATAAGACCTCAGTGCTGAAGCAGGGGAAGGCCCTGTATATCTAAACCCATTAAATGAATCATTTATTTTGCTACTCATCCATCATGTTTTGAAGGTCACATAACAATGCTTATTTCTTATGGCCCATCAGCAAGCTGTAGAATCAGACGCTGAACCAAGTCCTTGAGTCAAATACTTGAGATGGGTAATTGTCTTTCCAGGACTAATACCTGCAGCAGGGAAAATCAAATCCCATGCCCTGGTGGTGGGTGGGTGGCGGGGAGCACAGTATGCTGCTAGGGCAAGAAAGGGATTTCTCCATATTGCATGCAGTCTCTGAATAGTCATATTGAAATAGTTTTGGAATGTGCTCAGCTTTTTTGTCTCCCCCAGTCCCTGACCAGGAAATTTTTACAGGCTGAGATGGGATAAAATTTTGAAAGGCTGTGTCTATAAAACAAATGGATCTGGGTTTGAAACTCCATTTGGCCACTCACATACTTTCTATTACTAGACAAGTTACTTAACCTCTCTGGACCTCCTTTTCCTCCTGTAAATTGAGGCTAATGCTATCTATCTTAGAGGACTGCTGTGAATTAATGATTTAGTACATGGAAAGTGATTTCCACAGTGCCTGACACATTGTAGATGCTCAGTGTATGTTAATATTCATCATTGCCCTGTTCTTTCTTACAGCTGGAGTCACTTCTGGTTGGAATCCTCCCCAGAGCTATGCACAAGAGCCTCTGACAATTCCGGTAAGATCGCTCTTCATGTTGCTTTAGATTCTATTTATTCTTTCACGTTTTTGTTAAAGTTTAATATATTAAGTTATAACTTACATGCAATAAGGTGCAAAAATCTTATGTGTATATAGCTTAATGGATTTTAACATATACATATACCTGTGTAACTACCAGCCTGATCAAGCTAGAAAATATTTCCAGCACCCAGGAGGCTCCCTCATGCCTTTTTCTAGTCAAGTGCACCAAGGACCAGCTGCATAATGCATAGCTCAAAGTCCAAAATGAAAATGTGGGGCCCCTTGTTGAAAAAATATTAAGAATTTCAAGACAGTGAGAACAGAGCATTAAACCAAGCATAGGACCTTTCCAAGTGCAGAGCCCTCATGCACCCGTGAAGCCTGCCCTGATTACGTTCCCCGCCACCAGGACACCTTCTGTCTCTATTCATGATGGTTGTGAACTTCATAAAATGGAATTATACAGTGCATACTCATTTGTGCCTGTTTTTTTTAAAATCCCTCAACATAATATCTGTGGGATTCATCCATGATTTTGTATGTTTTAGTAGTTTGTATTTTTCTTGCTATGTGTATTCCATTGTAAATATATAATCACAATTCACTTATCTATTCTCCGGATGATGGATATTTCGGTTATTTCTAGCTTTTGGCTGTTAAAAATAAACCTGCTTATATATGTCTTTTGGTGGACATATGCACTCTTGGGCATATGCTTAGGAATGAATTTGATGAATTACAGATAAAACAATCTAATAGGTACTTCATGTGAAATGATTATGCCTTTGGAAATGCAAAATTAAAACCACATGAGATCCCACTAAACATTCACTGGAATGACTAAAATGAAAAAAACTGAAAAGTCCATATCTTGATGAGGATGTGGAAGAATTGGAACACTCATGTATGCTGGGGGGAGTAGAAGTTGGTTCAGTTTTTTGGAAACTTTTGGGTGGTGTTTGCCTAAGCTAAACATATACCTGACTTATGACCCAGCAGTTCTACTCCTGGATATATTTATTTTTTACAGTCTTGAAGTCACTTTGAAACTTATGAAATAAATTTCAACCTGATTCTTGCTTTATTAATATGCTTCAGTGGCCGTTTGCAGTAGAAGTCAGTCATACCTAAGTTGCTGGTCATGATAACTGGTGTTTTGTGTATCTGCTTAAAAGCTCCTACTGCATTGTTTTCCCTCTCATAGGCAAGAGATGGGTCAGGACAGAGGCGGCCTGGTGAGATAGCAACACGTCATGATGTCATGATTAAGAACCGTCTTTTATTTCCCTTTTCCTTATAGCTTATTAGTGGAGGAAAGCAGGACTAGGACACATAGGCACTTGGTGTTTTATGACGTGAATGTTAATGGGCATCCCTCTAGAGACATGAGTGCAAGCTGGCTTGTAAAATGTATTCAGAAAGTCCCTCATCACAAATGTGACATCGAAGCGGGCTCAGTCTCACCCACTTGCTTAGCCCATGAGTTTCCGAACTCCAGCCCACAGAATATGGCCTGGTGTCCTGAGGAAATTTTAGAAAAGCCATATTCCCTGGTATTATGTGTTGGAGATTCTGATTCAGCAGATCCGGATTAAGACCCAGAGTCTGCATTTTTGAGATGTTCTTCTGGTGATTCGGCAGCCAATGCTGGCCAACGCAGAGCCTGTAACAACAGCCTTTAGAAAACTGAAGGCCTTTGCTAACCTCTGCCTATTCAACTGGAGCACAGATACTTAGCTGCTCTCACCCACTTCCTTCCCAGGTGGCTGCACCAATTTCTTAATCTCTGTGAAAGTAAAAAATTAAAGCCCTAAGAATAGACTGATGTCACCACTCATCTAACAAGAGTATAATCCATCTCCTTTGGCAGAACCTACTTGTTGGATGGATCCTTCTTGAGCTAATTCTTTTTTTTTTTTTAAGATTTTTTAATTTATTCATTCGAGACACAGAGATACAGAGAGAGAGAGAGAACATGAGCAGGGGGAGAAGCAGAGGGAGAGGGAGAAGCAGGCTCCCCGCTGAGCAGGGAGCCCAATGTGAGGCTGGATCCCAGGACCCTGGGATCATGACCTGAGCGGAAGGCAGACGCTTAACTATCTGAGCCACCCAGGTGCCCTCTTGAGCTAATTCTTAAGCTAATCACTTTGTCCTTGGCCCTTTCAGGTGTCTCTGACAGAGCCAGCTCCTGTAGTTAAGGCAGGTAACAATTCTGACCATCAATCGGACATTTACTCTGGCCTAGTCTCTTTGCACATATAGTATCTCATTTAATCCTTACGACAACTTTTGCAAGCTTGACGCTACAATTATACTTATTTTATAGGTAAAAAACCCCAAAGACTTGGAACAGTGAGATGTAATTGCCTGATTAGTGTTCCAATAAATAGCCGGGAGGGCCGTAGCGCTATAAAACTTGCAGATTGGGATGGGTGTTTGGCGGTTACTAAAGAGAAACCAGGGTTTGAACTCAAGTCTTCTTGATTTTCTAGATGATATTTAGTGTCTAGGCCCAGCCTCTATTGCCTCTCTGCCCCAAACACACTGTTTGTGTAACAACATATATTGCATTAGAACATGGCTTTTATTTGTCATTTTAAAAATGTTTTTTTTTTTTAAGTCAACGACGTTAAGACCCTAGTCAGAATTTCTTTTTTTTTTTTTTAAAGATTTTATTTATTTATTTGACAGAGAGAGACACAGTGAGAGAGGGAACACAAGCAGGGGAAGTGGGAGAGGGAGAAGCAGGCTTCCCGCAGAGCAGGGAGCCCGATGTGGGGCTCGATCCCAGGACCCTGGGATCATGACCTGAGCCGAAGGCAGACGCTTAATGACTGAGCCACCCAGGCGCCCGTCATAGTATAAATGTTTGACTTGGAGTTCTGGGACTCCAAGGAAAAAGGTCTTCACTCTCTGTTGTAGAGCTGATTTGTTTTCTATCAGGCATGTGGAAGTATAGGGATCAGGGGTTGTTTCATAATGAGGCCCCACTGCAGGCTGTGCATAAATAGGATTGCTCTTCTTAGTTATGTTTTCCTGATGCCCACAGTAGTTTGACCTAAATGAATAGATAATTACTCAGGCTGTTGCAAACATTCCGATCCATTTGGTGATCCCTTTATTAAATGAAACAGGCCCTTTTATTCCTTTTCTGATACTGCCTGTTAATAGAATAATCTCAAAGCTATTAGCATTTAAAGAGGAATTAGACAAAGATGTCCAGAATTGTCCCTTCTCCTGGCTCTTGGTTGCTCATGGGACCCTTGCTTTAGCTAATTAGCCTGAAATGAATATTAAGTGCATTGATCTCTATCAAATGCATCCTGGAAGGAAAGCTTTTGTGAAAGTCATTTCACTTGCAGACTTAGGTTGCCCATGCCTAAGTATCTAAACCCAAAACAATAGGCACTGGGAACATTCCAGAATTCAAACAAAACAAAACAAAAGATGCGCAGAAGATGGCACAAGAAGGGCTTTTACACCTCTTGTAATGCCCTTGTTTAAGTCCTAAAGCCACATGGTTTAGCTTTATTTTCATGGGAACCAACTGGGGAAAAAGATATAACATCTCTTTCCTTTTACTTTTTCACCCCCAGGAAATTTGTAAGACCTTTGCCTCATAGCATGGCATAGAGAGTATGTGTTCTGCTCTGGGAACACACAGGCCTGGCGTCACATCCTGGCTAAGACTTATATGAGCTGTGGGACCTTGGGCAGATAATCTCCTTAAGTCCAAATTTGTACACCACTAATATGAATAAAAATCTTTAACATATTTCTTATGTGATAGGGTTGTGAAATGGATATCGTAAAATTTATTCAACAAATATCAGTTATTAATAATAAAGACTGGGATAAGAGTCCTGGGACATGGCATAAAAAAGCAGAAAGATTCTAACTCTTAGCAGTTAATTGTTAAAATTAGCAGAGGAAAGAAGAGAGTTGTGTTTTCTTTTTTGAGGGATATTGTGGTGTGGCATTGCAGTAGGGGAAAAAACACCCTGAAATTTGGTGACAATAAAGACCTAAATATGAATCCATGTTCTGTTTCTGATCTAAGGCATACTGCTTTAAGCTCTTTGATCTGTAAAATGGAGATGGTTACCTTTACCTCTGAGTGCTACTTTGTCTGGATTTAATGAGAAATGTTTTTCAAACACCTAGCACACTAATTGTGCTCAGTATTCTGTGGTTCTGTTTTCCTTTTTACTTTTCTGGGAAATGTATTAACTCCTCCCATTAATATGAACGTTCCTCCCATTGCTAGAGCTGGGGAGAGGAGGGTAGAGTTGGAACGGTGAGGTGCAAGCAGATTGGCAGCTGAGTGTGCGGGAGAGCTGCTGGGAAGCCATCAGTGGGGGGGATGCAAAAGTGGGATGCTGTTTAACCACCTTGCAAATCACCCCGAGACCCAACTGAAATAACTCCTCAATACTTCAGGAAGCCTAACCTGATTTTCAAAGAAGAAACACTCGAAAACGTGCTTGCTAATTTTCAAGCCGTTTCCTATTTCTTGCCATGTCACCTTGATTTCATAGAGCAAGACTGTGTGAATTGGGTTCTGCTCCCTAGCTCACTCCTGTGCTTTTGCTGCAAAAGGAAGAGTTGGTAGGAGAGTAAGGGAGAGAGCAGAACAACATCTGTGCTTCTGAGGATGGGAAAGTCTCTTTTCTCATCAACAGTGACAAATCCAGGGCCTGCACCTACAGACCATGTCTCTCTAAGCATCCATCCAGGCAAAGCCACGTGGGGTGGGGGCGGGGCCCCCTCTTAGACCCAACTTGAATTCCTCTACTTCCTCTGTCTTCTCAATTCTCTACCTATTGCTTAGAGCACCACAGGATTCAGAGCCCTCCTGCTGGAGCTGCAGGGCCGGCTGCAGATCCCCTTTAATTCTTCCCATCATTTGAGTCACACATGTCTCCGTCACAATAAGGCACCTGCACGCATTGCCCTTGTCACCATGACAACCAGCACTGGAGGGGGATGAGGTAGGCAGCGCAGAAGGAGGTTCATGTTCCTGCTCTCCTGCTGGTGGTGCTGGTGACATACAGTCCTTTCCATAGCCAGTGTGATGCTGTCTTGGTGGCCTTTCACCTCCACTCTGGGGCCAAGGGAGAGGTGGGGGCGGGGCTGAAAGCTGAATTCCAGAAGCAACTCAGGTGTTGGAAGGAGATGTTCCCAGGCTCCAGGGAATAGAGAGCACCTTTTTTCTCCCGTCAGTACTGTCTGAGCTACAGTCTTTTAACACATGAGGTGCTTTCCTCATGAGCAGGAAGAAAAGAGGAAAAAAAAAAAGGAATTTAGTCAATTATTTATCGGGGCTTCCTGACGCTTAACAAGCCGCTTGTCTCGTAGGCCGCCACCTCCCACCACCACCGTCAAATGAACTGGTCTCAGCAAGTAAAGCAGAATGAAAAATACTGAATCTCTGGAATAACAGGGACAGGTTTGAGTCCCACCTTTGCACCTTATAGTTATGTGTGCTGTATCAACTGCTGACCTCTCTGAGGCTCTCAAATTGAGCAATGGCTGATCAACAGATCCATTATTGATTCATTGTGAGGGTGAAAAGACTGTGATAAATGTCATATGCCAGCACATCTGTGACCTGAAAGACAAATAATTGTGGCTTTTCCTATATTACCGTGGACATAGAGGTGTCAATAGGTTAAGATTACGGTTTTGAACTTCTTTTTTGGAAATAGTGGGAATACAGCTAAACAGGAAACTTTCCCTCTGACTTGACCTCTCAGAGCTTTTACTTTTTAATAATTCCATGCTGTGGCTTTCCAGAAGGATGTGGGCACTGGCTGAGGCATCATGCTGCCTCCAACACTCCTTAGTCATGTGATGGGCAAATTTAAGACTTCTCAGCCTCAGTTTTTTTTTTTAATCATTATATATTTTTCATATTCATAGCAGCACTTGCTTTGGTATACAGATTATAAAAATTTAATGAAACTATGCTAATAATAAACATTCAACAACTGGATTCTCTCATTATTATATAAAGTAAATATTGAAAGGGAGGACTTGAGGTTTTATATTTTTAAAAAATCTGCCCAAGTTTGAGTGGCATACTCCCTGAACCTGGGATGAAAAGACAGGTTCTTCCTCGATCTATTTATTTTTCAGTAGAGGAGCAGTGTGGTGAGGCAGTGTTTGGGGAATAGATAGACCTGATATATAGAGGAGGGTCTCACTAAGTATGAGCTCTTGTTAGTTTTATTAGTATGTGGAAAATAACTTTTTGGGAAATCTTAGTTTTCCTGGTTGCTTGTGGCTGGTTCTCCAGCAACTTCAGTGAGAGTGTTGATTATTTTGAGAAGGGGCAAGCGCAGCTTAGAACCCAGACCTGAACTTCCGGTTCTAGTTTCTAAGTTCACAAGGAGACTGAACAAGGGCTTTTGGTGTGGATAAAAATAAAAACAAAAACTGGCAAACTGGCTTTGGTGAGAGAGAAAGGGATTTTTCTGGGAACACCCATAGCTGGGTTTACATGTTAATCACCAAGGGTAAAAGAAAAGGGTATAAAGATGTTATGAAAAGGAGGCAATAAGAAGAATAGAGAGGGAAAGGAGGGAGGGGGGAAGGGGAGGGAGAGGGAAAAACATAGAAGAGGGAGAAAAGAAACAGCATGAGAGAATGATGCTGGGAATTCTGAAAACATTGGGTAAGCACTCCATTCTCTGAGCCTGGACAGAAGATTATTGGAAGACTCAGAAACACTGCATGTGGCACCATGAGAAAATAGAGTAGGAGTGTCCAAGGGAGGTCCTTAAGTGGATGGACTTGAGGTTAGCCCCATATTGTCCCCCACATCGTAGCCAGATTTGGAGAGAGAAGTCAAGATTTTCTTGTTGCCTTTGGGAATAGAGAAGTGCTCAGGACACTAAAGAGATCAGGACAGCCATGTGTGTGAGGCGGCGGCAGACCCATCATCATTGTCATCATCATTCCAAGCGTTAGCATCGCGTCCAAAGACCAAATAGAACTTGCCACACTTTAGTAAATGCCATTGTAGAATGGCAACCAACTATACACAAGGATGACAACCAGACAGAGACCAACACCCAGGAAAACAAATTCCACAAGTCTCCCCAAAGGAGGGTTATTTAGAACCAGAGATAATTTTCTCAAATCAGGTCAATGTGAAAAGTAACTGGGAACATAAGTCTCTTTCTTGCAGTTCATCCTTGACTTATTTTGCTGAGAGATGAGCAAGGGGAGGAAAGGGAGAAAGAAATACTGAAAACCAAAGTAATCAAAGAGTAAATGAAAGAATAATGCTTGAGTTTGGTGAAAACAAAAATAAAAGAAGCAATCAGTAACCTTAAGGTAACTTAAGCTTAACTTAAGTAGCTTAAGTGGAGGGAAGGTGGAATAATTTGTCCTCTGAGTAGATGGTTAGTTTGGTCCGAGTTCCAGCTAGAAGCCAATAAGATTTCTCTTTTTCACATGAGTCATAGAATATAGATGCCACTGTCTCTACCATTACTTACACATGGCATGTTTGACTGAACTTTGTGGGAGGTAAGAGGAGACCCTTGTCACATGGAAAGGCTTCTATACATGAGTTTTTCCCAAATAGGAAGAAATTCTGCATGCTGGGGCGTCCAAGTATGACAAGATACTACTCATTTCTGTATGTCCGTTTCCTACAAGAGTGCTGATGTTCGGTCAGTGTGGCTGAACGAATGCGTGAATGTGTTAGAAGGGCCGTGGTGAGGCCACTCCTTTGAGATGGCAATATCAGGCACGGCTTCCTAGAAGATCCAGCACCTCACTACTCCATCCCTGCACCTGGAGTGATCCTTTTAACATAAAAGTCAGAATACATAGCTCCGCTGCCCCAAACTCTTCATTGACCTCAATGAAGAGTTTTTTTAGAGTGAAAACCAGAACCCTAACAGTGACTTCAGGGCACTGCTGACCTGTCCGACCTCTGGTCCTACTGTTTTCCTCCTCCTCCACTCTGCTTCAGATTCGCTAGCTGTTTTATGGTTCTGTTACTAAGTAAGCTTTTGTCTTAAGGCCTTTGCTCTGGTTGTCCTCTTGGCTTAACTGTTCTTCTACCAAACACCTGCAATTCTAATATATTATATTATTTGTGTGTTTTTATGCTTTTTCTTTATTTTCTGTTTCCTTCTGGAGTGAATGCTTCACAAAGGCAGGGATTATTTTTGCCTGTTTTGTTTAAAAAAGTTTTTGGGGTACCTGGGTGGCTCAGTGGGTTGAGCGACTGCCTTCAGCTCAGGTCATGATCCCAGGGTCCCAGGATCGAGTCCCGCATCGGGCTCCCTGCGCAGCGAGGAGTCTGCTTCTCCCTCTGACCCTCCCCCGTCTCGTGCTCTCTCTCTCTCTTATTCTCTCTCTCAAATAAATAAATAAAATCTTAAAAAAAAAAAGTTTTTGGTTCACTAGAATAATACCTGACACATAGTAGACAATCAGTAAATATATGCACAATGAATGAATGAATGAGTGAATGAAAGGTGGATAGGATAACCACTTAACAAATCTCTTTTAGGCATCTTTTGAAATGGTTGTAGTAATTAGCTCATACAGGACTATGCATACTTTTTATTTTTTTTTTTTAAAGATTTTATTTATTTATTTATTTATTTATTTATTTATTTGAGAGAGAGAATGAGAGAGAGAGTGAACATGAGAGGTGAGAGGGTCAGAGGGAGAAGCAGACTCCCTGCCGAGCAGGGAGCCCGATGCGGGACTCGATCCCGGGACTCCAGGATCATGACCTGAGCCGAAGGCAGTCGCCTAACCAACTGAGCCACCCAGGCGCCCTATGCATACTTTTTAAATGAATTCTTCATTGCAGAGAGGTAACTCAGAACGTATTTTGATCTATTCTTCCTAAAGAAAAGATGAAATTCCCTTTACGGAAAAACGGTCTTCTATTTACTGCCATAGTTCTTCACTGGAGGAAATTCTGATTTGAGTTCACGTTCACTTCTCAAAGATGTTGCCACTCTCATGGGGATTCAGGGAAAGATTTACCCATAAAAGCCATCTAGTAAAGAAATTTCCCAATGAAATGCTCACTGGAGACCAAAGTCTCCAAGATCTCATTAAATTGTTATGCACACAATATGCTTCTTCACTGTCTGGGTCACTTTGCTGTTAAGGTACATCATGAAGGGACGGTGATAAATCTCATAGATTTTTCCTCTGTCTCACCTGGTTTCAAGTCAGAAAGATTGTCCTCCACCCAACGCGGATCCAAACGGGCTGAGAGGCAACAATGAAATGTTCAAAAGAAACTACAGTGGCTTTGCTCACATGGAGTCTTTCTGAGATGTGAACACTGAGGAACTTGGGTCCTTGGGATACTTTTGTTGCTAAAGAAACTGAATTCCTTTCAAGTGTGGCGACATTGAAAAGAGGAACAATGTTGGGGAGCCATTGTTATGTCTTCCTAGAGCAAATGTGCACAGCTTTCAAGTTAAAACTGGACATTTGAAAATCTAAAAGCTGTCTCCGTGGACTTTTATATTAGAAGCTCTCTATAATATGTGGATCAGTGGGATCCTTTGGAACCTATGTTCATTGTGCCCACATGCAATAGGCCAGACCCCACTGGGAATAAAAAAAAAAGGAGTAAACTGCTCATTCATTTGGTGGAACTGGGTGGGAGTGAGGAGGGGGAAATTAACTCTTTCAGGAGACTGAGTATAGAGGCAGACATAGGTGTGAGATAGGAGATGGGGAAGAGAAGAACGGTTGTTTATAATACGTCAGCTATTCAGAGATTTTATTTCTATAAAACAGTGAAACACTTGATGTAATTTTTCAGTGCTTCTCTTCAAATGTAGATATGGACATAGTTTAATTTTATGAAGGCATTTCTCTTGCAATAACCTTGTGTACTTCAAAATTCATAGTACCTGAAAGAAAATAGGAAAAAAAATTGCCTTAAAAATATGTTGTGTTGGTAAGATCCAAAATGGAATAGTTTTATCAGATACATTCTTGACAGGCTTTTGGTTTTTATTTTTAATTTAGACATTCTGATATTAAAAAGATGTACTGGATAATACTTTTGCCACCTAAAAATGGTTGCTGCCAACAGATGAAAACCCAAAACAAAACAAAACTATTGTTTGTTGAACATTTATTAGAGACCAGAAACTTTGTTAAGTGATACTTTATTTCACTGACTCTTTGTAGCTTTGAGAAATGATGATCTCCATCTTACATAGGAGGAAACTGGCACTCAGAGAGTATAAATTACTTTTCCAAGGTCTCACAGCTTTCAAGGGAGGGAGATCCACAAACTCAACTGTTCTACTGACTTCTAAACCTATGGTCCTCAATGTCTACTTACACACCCTCTACAATGAAAAAAATAATTCTATTTTCTGCCCATAAACCCTGGCTCATCCAATTTTTTCCCCATTTTAATTAATATTAAAAATTAAGATGCATTCCTCATTCCAGTTGTTTAAAATAATTAAAGGATATTATGTTTATACAAAAATTTAGGCAGATATATTTTTGCATCATTGTAGTCAGCATGAACATAGAATTTCATACTTTGATCTTTTAATTTTATGTCATATACACTTGACATGATGTTGAAATTTTAAAAATGTTTAAAAATATTTGTGTAACATTCCAATGAGTGGACACACCATAATGTTGGACATTTTAGTTATTTCTCATCTTTAAGTATTATAGTTAATATTGCAGTCAACATCTTAACTAAAAGGAGAAAAAAGCTAAATGAATGGTTTCTCCAGAATAATTTGAGAATGGGATTACTGAAATATCTTTATTTCTGTTGATGTGCATTTATATATTGATTTTCAAAATGATAGACCCACATTGCATTTGTACCCCAAATTCTTTGAGCTTATAAATTTTACCACATCTTCACTATCTTTGGCAAATGTGATTTATTTTAAAAGTTCACCTGTGCAATAGCCATGAAATACGATCTTATTGTTTTAAATTGCATTAATTTGATTATTTATAAGATAGAACATTCCCCCATATATTCATTTAGAGTGTTCATTTTCCCTTTTTATCATGCAAATGAGTGGTATTGCTTAAATACATTATTTATAATTTTTCATATTCACGAAGAATATATACATATATCTTAATCTAAGTAAATATATAGTGTGTATATATCTGTTGAAATATAAATATGTATGTATATTTCACTTTAGTTAAGTGAAATCATTGTAAGACACATAAAACATCAAACGATTCCTTTCTCTGAGAGGATATCAGAAAGTCTAGTATATCTTTACCATGTACCACTGAGAACTTAAATTATTTACTCTAATGAGATAATCCATATTACCTTTCCTCAACTCTTAAGCTTCCAGTAACTCAGTGAAATAGTCATCCCAGTCTAATTAAGGAATTGTCATAAGAATCCCATCATTTGCAGGCTGGTGACCCTGCTGGATCTGAAGGATGTGGCCCAGGAGTGCAGATGACAGATGCCAGGATTTGCGCCCCAGTGGTGCCTGAACTCTGTGCCATGCTTGGGCCCCTGAGAAGGGGCAGTAGGAGGAAGCCCAGGATTTTAGTGCAGGCTTCTGACCCAATGCACAAGAATAAGCTCTGAGTGTCACATGCAGCCACCGCCTTCTAGAGACCCACTACTTCAGTTGCAGGCATTTTTTGGTCTCGTAGATTTTCATGAAACTGTGGCTATAGAAAGGGTTTACAACTGTACAACTTATCCTTGAAGTAAAAACAATAGGGCCTGTCTACTTGTTTCACCCATAGACGTAAGCTTGGATGACTCCAGAGGGTAAAGGGCTTACACCAAGACAGAGAAAACTTCTTTCCTATTGCTTGGTAAGCACAGTCACGCTGGGCCATATTTCAGAGGCTCTTTGACCTGCAAATGGACAATAAAAGGCCAAGATGTTGGGTAAAAATAATGAGAGCATGTGGCTCTTATTCTTCCTTTTTTCCATCCTGGTTAAAACGCTCTCTGACATCAATCAGGAACAGAACACCTACACAGCACCAGACATTCCCAAAAGTTTAGATGGTGTGAGAAGTGGCATCATTTATTTTAAAAAGATAAGTTTATCTATCTTCTCATTCACTCACCAGTCAGGGAGTAGGTGTGCAACATGGTACAACAGAAAATTTAAACTTCAGCGTTTTGACTTCTACGTTCTCTGCCAGTTACTTAGCAGTGTCCCTGGGCTAGAGAGATGGCATATCTGAGACGAAGTTTCTTATTTCTGAAATGAGAGACTGGACTAGCTTCCCAAGTTTTCTTCCTGCTGTCACATTTGTGATTCTTGAGTAACATATGCATCAAGCCTCTGCTTCTGGCATAAGCCCTTCTGGCTTAGGAGGAAAGTATGAATGAAATGTAAGATATATTCCCTGCTGTGCCGGAAGTTTTAATCTTGCGATCTCCCACAAACATAGCTGGCAAGTGACGAAGCATGTACCCAAAGAAGTGGTGCATACAAAGTCATGCTCTGAGGGTGTCTCGATGATCGATGAGACAGTGTCAACCATGTGGAGGGTGGAGAGGTAACATGTCCTGGCCTGGGAGCTCTGCAGACCTGGGTTCCCAGTTCTACGACAGCACCTATTTCCTATACTGTGTGGTTTAAGCGATTGGACTTCTAGGATTTAGTCTGCTTATCCATTCCCATCAAATGGGATGGTAATAATTGCCTTGAATAGTTTATTGTTCAAAGAGTTAGAGATGGAATGTGTAGTGTGTCCCCTGATATGCTGCAGACATGTAAAAAATGGCAGACAAGATATGGAGAAGGGAGGAGATACAGGAAGTGGAGAAATGTGAGCAGTACAGACAAAGGCTTTGGGTTGAGTCTTAGAGTATTTTTGTTGCTGTTGTACTTTCAGTCGAATAAAGAAATTTGCAAAATATGGTATACATGTATGTCATTTACATCATGGAGCTTAATGTTTTAGTGGGATGAACTGCCCCCCCCCCCAAAAGGAGTGGAAATATATTATTACTGTGATATGTGCTTTTAATGTCTGGTGTACACTGAGAATTTATACAAGGTGACCTGATTTAATCTGATGTGTTAGAAAGATGCTTCTCTAAAGAAGTGACCTCTGTGCTGAAATCTGAAGGATGTTAAATAGGAACTGATGAAGTGAGGGGAGCTACACACATAAAGCCCTGACATGGGAAGAAGGATGGCCCATCTAGTTAATAGAAGTAGAGCAAGGAATTAGGCAAGAGTGGTGCCATAGGGTCCAGTGGGTAGAAAATCACTAAGGGAAAACATCAGGGTTGAGAGGGGATCCTTGCTGAACAGATCTGACGGGATTCTTGCTTAAGGCAGTCCAGGGTGATCAAATATCAGCTGGGGGATGATGAACGATCAGCAATTCAATCAGATATTGGGGTGAAGATAGGCTGGCGGGGCGGGAATCCTCGCTAAACTAAGACTTAGCAAGACTCTTGCTACAACGGACATCACAGTCTAGGCTTAGAGGACTTAGAGGAACCTGACTAGAGTCTAGAAAAGGAGACAGTCTTTATCAGATATAATTGCAATTTATTTTCAATTAATATATCTGATTAGATAAGAAAAAACTGAATAACGTTTTTCTAAAAGTATATATTACTTTTGTACATCAAGTCATAACATCTAAAATATTTTTTCTATTATTCATATACTATGCTAAGTTAAAAATAATCAACATCTATAAAGAAGTTTCCTTAAAGTATAGGGATTTTTTTAAAGATTTTATTTATTTATTTGTCAGAGAGAGCGCACAAGCAGGGGGAGCAGCAGGCAGTGGGAGAAGCAGGCTTCCCGCCGAGCAGGGAGCCCGATGCGGGGCTCGATCCCAGGACCCTGGGATCATGACCTGAGCCAAAGGCAGACGCTTAACTGACTGAGCCATCCAGGCATCCCAAAGTGTAGGGATTTTTTATTTGTGCTAAACCTTTAAGGATAATGATGTCACCACCTTTACAGGTCTTAGTCTTGCAATAGGTGTTGTCACAGGTGCTCTTTCCTTTGATGGGTGTTGGGTCATGTGACATCCTTTCAGCCAATACAGAATAATAAGACAGCATTATTGATATGGAACTAGGGATGGGACAGTGGACAAAAGAAATATCCTTTGTTCTCTAATGGAGCTCTTTCTATTCTTCTTTAAATCACTACCAAAAGCCTGTAGTTCTGACTGTAAAGTCCTGGATCTATCTTGGCACTCCAAAATTTATATTTATATTGCCCTTCATAGGTTTATTCTTATATTCATATGTGATCTTCATGACAGTTCTCTATGAAATAGGGGCAAAAGAAGATAATGACTAAGAACTTGAATTTTGTGGGATACCTGGGTGATGCAGTCGGTTAAATGTCTAACTCTGGGTTTTGATTCAGGTTGTGATCTCAGGGTGGTGGAATTGAGTCCCATGTCAGGCTCTGCACTCAGCGTAGAGTCTGCTTGGGACTCTCTCTCTCCCTCTGCCCCCAACTATTTCCCTCTCTCTCTCTCAAATAAATAAATAAATAAATATTTTTTAAAAAACAACAAAACACAACAACTAGAGTTTTGTAGCCAGACCAACTGGGGTTCAAATCCTGGCTCTGCTATTCATTAGCACTTTTTTGCTAAGTACTTGGATCATTTTATGTGAGAAGTGTTATTTTCATTTGCGGAGGAGAAAATTGAAGCTCAGAGAGGCATAGATGTTTTTCCAAGGGCATACACCTAGCTCTAAAATGTAAGGCACTGCTGCTTGCTTAAGGTTAGCAACTTTTTCTTCTATAATAATTTAAAAAATGTTTCATATTTTTGTGACTCTGAAATTCTACAAACCTCTTGAGGTGGACCAATTTCTGGGCCCCTAAATACTTTGCCTTATTAAAAAGCAACAAAGTCTCCTGTGGAAAGAGTTGCCTGGCCAGGGAAAACATTTTTTCTTGTTTCTTAATGGAAAATCAAGCCTGCTGATTAAAACAGAGTAATAGTTTCCGAAAGCTTCCTCTTGACAGAGCATTTGCTTTCTCATTTCCTAATAAATTACTCCCCAAAGAAGCTCATTATATTTCAAGGCACAAGACTCTCTGGAGACCTCCCCACCTCCACCATTCACTTACTAAAATGTTCATCATTTAGAAACCCATAAGCCTTGTCAAATTCACTGAGTCCTACTTTGCTTATCTATAACTCTTTGTTCTAAGTTATGATCAAAAGCAGCTTTGCCCTCAGATAAACAGGAAAGGAAACCTTCTTTTACAGAAAAGGAACATTTTGCTGATGAGATGAAAAGATGTGATTATTAATACTTTATGTTATTGTTTTATTATTATTATTAACATATTATAATTACAGTTTAGTTAAGAGTCTTGGCTCATTGGGGTGTACACGTAAAACAATCTTATTGTTTCTATTGAGAATTCCCAATAATGCTCAATTGATCCCTCTTTCCCACAGAGGAGCAGGTGACTTTCATGAGATCTAATTTCATAACATTTTAGTCTTTTTTTACGTTTTTCAAATAATTTTATTTTAGTTCTTAAGGTTCAGACCTTTTAATTATACAACTTCAAATCCATATCCAAAAGAAAGCTCTCCTATTCCTTTCCTACTCTGCACCAGCTCCCCAACATGCTGTTGCACCGAAACAGCTCGAGTAAGCTGGTGGGGTTGAGGTGTGGGGGTCTGTTCTTCTTTACACATCCCTCCCTTCATGATGGGAACCTCTTAGGGAATTGGGTGAGAGGAAAGGGTGGGGAGAATATGTAATTTGGGTTTTTTTTTCCTGGACAGCTTTGGACTACTTTCCTGCCTTGTTGATTCTGAGGTTGATGTGGACTGCTGGTGGGTTTTAAAAAAGATTTTATTTATTTATTTATTTTAGAGAGAGAGAGATAGACAGAGGGTGTGTCAGAGGGGGTGGGGTGAGAGAGACAAGCAGACTCCACACTGAGCATGGAGCCTGCCTCAGGGCTCGATTTCACAACCCTAAGATTATGACCTGAGCCAAAATGAAGAGTTGGACTTTTTTTTTTTTTT
>NC_138379.1:16451344-16481019 GCF_054177405.1 Leptonychotes weddellii
TATATATATATATGGGATAGAATATGACTCTAAAGACGAAAAATAAAAATGTTTTTTTAAAAAAGGGATTGATAAGATGTTGGTTGAAAAAGGGAAAAAGAAAAATTAAAAAAAAAATTAACTTTGAAAGTCTAAAGAATCATGGGAAAAAAGCCATGAATTCTACGTGCAGTATTCCCCTAGCGCTGGAGTTCTGCTGTTCTCATTGATTGGTAAACTTGGTCTTGGCGGGCTGTTCCTGCTGATCTTCTGGGGGAGGGGCCTGTTGCCATGGTTCCCAAATGTCTTTGCTGGAGGTGGAATTGCCCCGCCCTTGCCCAGTCTGGGCTAAGTAATCTGCTCGGGTTTGCTCTCTGGAGCTTTTGTTCCATGCTAGCTTTCCATACAGCTTTGAAGGACGAGAGGGAAAATGGCAGCCTCCCAATCTCCTCCCCAGAGGAGCTGAGAGCTTGGGGCCCCACTCCTCAGTGTGCCCCCAGAGAAAATCTGTCACTCACTTCCGTCTCCCTGGTCCCCAGCCACACTCCACGCTCACCCGGCCTGTGACCTAGTGTTTCTATCTCTGGCACCGGACCCCGTTTGCAGTCTCCAAACCCAGCAGATCCCTGTGGTGTGCTCCCACACCACTCCTCCTGGGGGAGGAAGGGGAGTCTCCCCAGATCTGCCACTTGTTGGGTCCCTGCTGGAAAGGCAGTGGCCCAACTGTGCCGCGGATCACGGTTTATGGCAAACCCAAGCTGAGAGCCCGTGCCTGGGCTCTGTCTCTGCAGCCAGCTTCCCTGCTCTGATTCCTGGGAGCTCTGCTGCACTCAGGCACCCCCGGCCGTTCTGTGACCCCAAGGGCCCTGAGACCACACTGTCCCGCAAGGGTTCCACCCCCTGCTTAGCCCTGGAGCGACGTCCCTCAGTGGAGCCGACTTCTAAAAGTTCCGATTTTAGAGTGCTCCGCTGCTCTATCACTTGCCAGAAGCAGCCAATGGAGGTCCCCTCCCCTGCCGTTTATCCTCCCGAATATCGCCTCAGATTCACTTCTCCGCACATCCTACCTTCCAGAAAGTGGTTGCTTTTCTGTTCAGAGTTGTTGCTATTCTTTTCTTCAATCTCCTGTTGAGTTCGTAGGTGTTCAGAATGGTTTGATAACTATCCAGCTGAATTCCTGGGACCAAACAAAATCCAGGTCTCCTACTCCTCTGCCATCTTGCTCCACCCCTCCCCTATATTTCCTTGATTCTAACTAGCTACACCCTATGCCTACCTGTCCAAACTTTTCACTCTCTTATCTTGAAACACTACTATATAAGAAATAATCTCATTTTTATCTTTAATCTTTTCTTAGCTTTTTTTTTTTAAGATTTTATTTATTTATTTGACAGAGACACAGCGAGAGAGGAAACACAAGCAGGGGGAGTGGGAGAGGGAGAAGCAGGCTTCCAGCGGAGCAGGGAGACCAATGCAGGGCTCAATCCCAGGACCCTGGGATCATGACCTGACCCGAAGGCAGACGCTTAATGACTGAGCCACCCAGGCACCCCTGATCTTTTCCTTAGCTCTTTCCTTACTTCCTGCTTTATTGAAAACATTTCTTTTTCTTAAACATGTAATTCCCCATGATGATTATATCTTCTCTCAAAGTTCATGTATTATAAATTTGAGGAGAGAGTTGTTTTCCTTTCCATTAAGCCTTTATATTCACAGAGTGTTAATCCCCTGTATCAGTCAGGAGAGGCTAGAATAAGCCACAGTAACAAAGAAATTCTGAAATGCCACAGTGTGGCACAAAAATTTATTTCTCACTCAAAACACAGTCTGATGAAGTCAAGTGACTCCCCCCAAATCAGCCACTTCTTTGTGGTTGTTCTTCCTTCTTTTGACATTAAGATCTTCAGCCAACAAGGAGAGATAAAAACTGAGGGAAAATGTACTATACCCTTATTCACCCCAATCAGCATATGACATGTTATTTCTGCTTACATTCTAATAGTCATACTCAGTCATATGACACCAACTTAACTGAAATAGTGGTTCTAAAATATAGACTCCTAGGGTTCCCAATAAGAGAAAATAATACTGGTCAGTATCTGCCACAACTCAATATTCTGGTCACACAAATATCCATTTTTATCCTTTCTCCAACACACAGAATACATTCTTTATTCCTAAAAGAGACTGGCTAGGTTACTGTCTGGTCACTGTGTCTACCTCAAAATCAGGTTCTCCATGTGATTCCTACTCCTCCACATAAAATCCACAGGTAGCTCTTTTCCATAAAGATAAAATATATGTCTCACTTCAATATACAATGTTGGAGTATGGACAGGATATCCACATCAAACACTTCCATTCAGAAAGAAAGGCATGGAGAGACAAAAGAAACACACAGTAGTCACATGTCCATAGTAATTTTGGAAATTTAGGGAGCAAGACCCTGGGAACTGTCCTTTTCTGGGAAGTAGTGGAGATTCCACAAACTGGTTCTATTCTTCAGAAAGATCTATTTTGGTCATAGCTCCTGAAGACCTCAAGTTCTTCTCTTGGAAAATATTCTCCTTCACATTACCCTATGTGGCCACATCGAACATAGGATTAGTATGACCTTCTTGAGGCAATTCAGGCTTGAAGACTGCCTCTTAACTGTGGGAAACTAGGAGACTGGAATTTGTTTTTTCGTTTTTTTTTTTAAATAAAGATTTTGTTTATTTATTTAACTGACACAGCGAGAGAGACAGCTAGAGAAAGAACACAAGCCGGGGGAGTGGGAGAGGGAGAAGCAGGGAGCCCAATGCAGGGCTTGATCCCAGGACTCTGGGCTCATGACCTGAGCTGAAGGCAGCCGCTTAACCAACTGAGCCACCCAGGTGCCCCTGGAATTTGTTTTAATTGCTGGAACAGTATTAGACATTTTCAGTCTGGTCTTGAGGTTTCCCTGGCAATACATTTTCCCCAAAAAACTTATTAGGCTTGGGCTTTGTCTTTTTCTAGTCAATTCATGGTCCAATAATCACATCCAAGGTTCTTTCTAGATATAATTCTTGAACTGTGATTTGCTCTATGTTTAATGACTATTACCTTGATGCTCTCTTGAAATAAATATAAATACAGGCCATATACCCTATTTCATCCCCACCTTGAACCATTTTGGTAAAATGAAAAGCTGAACTAGATTTCGACACACACACAAATGTAATCCCATTTGTTACTATTTGGACTCTGTAAAGAAGCTTTTCTGACACTACAAGTCCCTCAATTTTTTTACTCCATCTATTCCATTTCATTTCTTCAAAAAGACTAGCCAAATTTTCATCATGTCATCCCTTTTTTATAACACTTTGCTAAATGTTGTCCATAACAGCCAACTAACATGAATAATAAGAATTTTTCAAATTTCTTCCACTAGACATGGCAGGTCAGTTAGGTAAACCATCTGGCTCTGAAGTGTTACCAAAAGTGACAAATTTCCAAATGTTTTCTCCCAGTAAAACATGACGTACCTTCTACCAATACCATGTCTTCCCTGTTTGTTTTCTACTGCTAAGCCAGTGCCATATATTTGTGAGAAATTGATTATGGTATTGATTCAATTCTGCTCAAGATCAAAGATACCAGCTGCTGAACAAGTATTCACACTCTCAGTGACTTAATATAGTAGAAGTTTTGTTTTCTGGGGCGCCTGGGTGGTTCAGTCGTTAAGCGTCTGCCTTCGGCTCAGGTCATGATCCCAGGGTCCTGAGATCGAGCCCCGCATCAGGCTCCCTGCTCAGCGGGAAGCCTGCTTCTCCCTCTCCCACTCCCCCTGCTTGTGTTCCTTCTCTCGCTTTGTCTCTCTCTGTCAAATAAATAAATAAAATCTTTAAAAAAAAAAAGTTCTGTTTTCTCTCCTGCCATATTCAGTTGTGAAAGTTAAGGCTTCCTGGCAGCTTTCCTCTAAGTGGTGACTCAGATCCTGTTGTCTTCTATCACGTGTCTCTGTCATCTCAGAATCCTTTTTCCATCCACAAAACTGGGAAGAGAGATAATGGGCCAAAGAGTTTTCAATGGTTTGAGACTTCAGACCTAGAAATTGCCTACATCATTTCTGCCCACATTCACTTGACCATAAGCAACCATAATGCTTGCTCCTAACTAACTTGCTCCTAATTAACAGCAAAGAAAATTGGGAAATCTAGCTTTCTCCATGCCTAGCAAAAGGACATAAAACTGATGAGAGATTCAGCCAGTGTCTATCACAATCAAACCTTCTGGTCAATAAATATCTGTCTCAATATTCCTTCCACACATATGAAAATTCTCACTCCTTCAACATAACAGAACCCAGTCTCCATTCAGCCACCAACTCTGGCTAAATTTCTGGCATCAGTGCATGAGGCCCAGCCATCTCCGTCATCTTTGGATGTGGTTTATGATGATCCTGTAAGCTTTGGACTAAAAGGATAAGTTATCTTCTCCCCACCCACATAAATGAACACACCACATATAGTAGTGAAACAGGGACAGGATATTAGCAGTAAATATTCCCATTTGGAAAGGTAAAGAATGAAAAATTCACCACTCACTGGTCTGAACAATTCTGCAGTGTTGCTGGGCAGACACAATGAAAATCTCCACCCTAGGTTTTATGATTCTTGCTCTCTGGGACACACCTCTTGCCCATGGTTCTCCATGGACTTTGGACTCCTCCCTTTGGGAGGCTTTTTATTCTTAATCACACCACTGCCCTGTCCAATAAATGCAGTTTGAACATTTCTTTTCTGAGAAATGACTAAAAAATCAGTCAGTTTCCATCTTTTGGTCCTTCTATTTTACAGTGTAAGTTAATTCTGAAAACATCCAACTGAGGCAGAAGAAGGAAGAAATCAAAGGGAAGATATACTGGCTACTTAAGCATCTTGTCAAAAGACTGACAACATCATTTCTTTTTGTCTACCAATGGACAGAACTCAGTCACATGGCCCCATCTAACTTCAAGGGAGGAGGAGGACTGCTGTCCTTCTATGTGACCAAGAAGAAGAAATGGGATTGGCTAGTCAGTCTCTGAAACTCTTCACCAATGTCTTATAAAAAGTCTGCTCCTTGCCAGAGATAGCCATTGGGCTCTAACATTTCCTCTCTCCTAGTACCATCATTCTCAATAGCCCTGCTCTTCCCTCTCCTGCAAAAGAGACCTTGACATTTTGAAAATTCTTCCTTTTTATCTTTATAGTCATTCATGTGGTCAACCAACTCAGACCACTGGCCTCAACATTCTTGAGCTTCTCAACTTTGATGATTTTCTCCAACATGACACCTCAACCACCCACTCTCAAAGTCACATACTAGAGCTTATCATCACCTGAAACAGCTCCATTTCCAAAATCATTAACCTCACTTCTACCTTCCACCTCACCCAACACTGTGACCAAACAACATCATCTTTATATTTCTTAATACAAAACCTCCTTCCTAATTTAGTAAGGAATTTGGGGTACCTGATGGCTCAGTGCCTAGGTGGCTCAGTCAGTAAGCAGCCAACTCTTGATTTCATTGGGATGCCTGGGTGGCTTAGTCAGTTAAGTGGCCAACTCTTGATTTCGGCTCAGGTCATGATCTCAGGGTCATGGGATCGAGACCTGTATTGGGCTCTGTGCTCAGCAGGGAGTCTGCTTGAGATTCTCTCCCTCCCTCTCCCTCTGCCCCTCCCCCCCAACACATACTTGCTCCCTCTCTCTCTCAAATAAATAAATCTTTTAAAAATCCACTCTTAACCCTTTAATCCAGTCTCCATGCTCACAGTTCCCTATTATTCCAGCTTGCTTAGTCAATTGACCTCTTTATACCTAGACTATTAACTCCCTTTACTTTTTCCGAATCTAATAACTTTCCCCTTATACTAATTCTCTCATTATGCAGTTTAGGTTCTTTGGTTCACCATTTCAAAAACAGTCTTTCTAAACACCTTTTCTTCTCTATTATAAACCCACTTTGAAAAATATCAACCCTAAATGACACTAAACATTCCCTTTCCTTCTGCTTTCACCCAAGCAACTGAACACTGCTTGAGAACACTACACAAAAGAACAAACTGATGCTGCAATTTTTCCATGATCTTCAAATTAAAAGAGGCCTTAATGTGTGCTTGAAATCAGATGTTTCTCTAGACAACAGATCTTTTCCATTTTCCACAACAATTATGTTAAACTTCTGTGCTCCCCTACAAAACTTTATGTATATCCTCACCTCACTCTCATTGCCTGACACAAAGAGAAATGTCTGCTGTAAGACAGGAATCCTTCATATCTCACTACCAGTTCACAAGATTACCTTCTTTCCCTCAGCCCTTTCACCTCTCTCTTATTATAACTGAAGACATGTGTTTTCTCTAGTAGACAACTCACCTATGCTTCAGTGTCCATTCTCATCTGACTTCATAGAAATGAACCTATTCCTCCCCGTATATTATTTATCTTGCCATTAATACCACACTTTTCTCAATAGCATTTGATTCCTCTTGTCTGTCTTATCTGAAAATAGAGTAAATAAATTTAAATGTTCTCATTTACAGCCATAGCTTCAATCTCTGTCTTTATGTTGTTGACTGCTAATTCTCCTCTGAGTTTTTTGATACACATTATCTCCAGCTACCTTCTTGACAATTCACATATATGTTGAACTGAATACATCCAAAACTGGAATCACTGGCTATTCTATACTCTAAAATCTTTTTCTATTTTTCCTTCTCTCAATGAATGGTACTACTATTCATCCTCTTCTGCCTGTCAAGTACCTGGGACTCATCTCTGACAACTCCCTCTCCTTTTCCACCTCCATTAACAAATTCTGAATGCCACATCTAAACACAACTTGAATATTTCTATTTTCATTACCACCATTCTGGCCCAAATAACCTCCCATCTTTCTGGACTATCAAAACACTCCCCTTCCTCTTTCATTTAAACCCCCACCTAACCCCAGGTAATCAAGTCTCTTCCCTGCAACTAGAGTAGTGATTCCTAAATGCAAATCTGTAATTTATCACATGTATAAAATCCTTCAATGGATTCTTTTTTGTTCTTTGCTCTTGGGGTACAATTAAAATAATTAACATGGCTCAGCATGGTCTAGGCCCCAAATCCTGTCCCAGTCTCATCTCATACCATGACCCCCTTAGCTTTCAAAGCTCTAGCTACTCTGACCTTCTTTTTAATCTTCAAACAAAACATGGTCTCTCTCACCACAGGGCTTTACACATGCTGCTCCATTTTTAAATACCACCTCTTATAACCAACCATTTTTCACAATTCTTTCTTATCACTTTTGTTCTCAAATTAAATGCTACTTTCCCAGGAAAGCCTTTGCTGACATATCAGATGAGGTCAAATACCCTTTTTTATACTATCATTGCACATTGTTCATTTCTTTTGTAAGATGTATGATTCCTGTTTATATACATGATTTAAATTTATTTGTGTTGTTATTTCATTGGGGTCTACCTTGCCCTCTTTCTAAAAACTCCTCAAGTGTAAGGATTATGCTTAATGCTCTGTACATATTTCCCACACCTAATATAGCACAGGGATATAGAAGGTGCTCAGTAAATATTGTTGAATAAAATATATGAATTAATTTCAGGATGGCAAGGTAAAGGGAAAAACAGTGTGTCCCAGGTATGCAAGTTACCTTATGGAGGCATTATTCAACTTCCTATAATACTTCTCTCAATTTAACTTCCATTAAGTAGTGAATGACAGATAGTTCAAGATTATCTTACCTGAAAAATAACTAGGGAAAGTTTGCTTTATTACCTTTTTAATACAGATCCTCCCAGGCTTGGGGTTAATTAATATACTATATATGCCAGGAAAAGTATAGACATAATCATGCAAAAAAATATTACACTATCAGATAAGCTGCCTAAGAGAACCCTGAGTGAAACCAGTACTACATTGCAGGAACTACAGTTTGAACAATTCAGGAACAAATTAATGATTATGCTGGGTTATTTTCTCCTAAAATTATCTTTTTCTAGTGTGAGTTTTAGAGACCTCATATAATGGAAGGGTTGGGACTCTCTGTTTCTCTTTACATAAAATGGTGATACAGCAGGATAAACTCTTGATTGGGAACTAAAAATTTGTTTTCAGTCCTGGTTCTGCCACAGTGTGACATTCTGTACATTGTTTAAAGTTTCTGAAACTCAGTTTTATACACTTTTAAGATATGAAGGTGAATTTATAAAGTCCCTTTCACATCTAGAATTCTAAGACTCTTAAATCAGCATCCTTATTATGTGTCAACAACAATCATGATGGGCAATTCAGAATTCATCTGGGGCACCTGGGTGGCTCAGTTAGTTAAGCATCTGCCTTTGGCTCATGATCTCAGGGTCCTGGGATGGAGCCCCGCATCCGGCTCATTGCTTGGCAGGGAGTTTGCTTTTCCCTCTCCCTCTGCCCCTCTCCCCAACTCATGCTTGCTCTCTCTCTCTCACTCTCTCATGTGCAAATAAATAAATGAAATCTTAAAAAAAATAATTCATCTGGAAAAGTTAATCAAGTACTGCAGGGTCAAATATAAAATCCTAAACAGTGAGAAAATACACATTTGCACACACAAATAAAAAGCAAATAAAACATCAAACCCTTCAGTCGTTCCTTGTTAGCCCACTTAGTAGTTCTTATTGCTTGATATCCTAAAGGAACATATCCTGAAAAGACATATCCTAAAGAGACATCAAATTTTATGTTCTTGTAAAAAATTAATATGAATATACTATCAATTTTCCCATTGGGTTTTCAATTATTTCCTACAATGTTTAGCATGCATGTGAGTGGCATGCATGAAAATAAAACTTGTCCTGTTTTGTTTTGCCTTTGGTGGGTCTGGATATTATCCCAGAACAATGAAGCACAAAAGGTTAAGAGAGGTAATAAATGAAATATAGATGAAAGAAATTGTTCATACAGCTTGGAAAGAGTTTATCTCTAAAAATAGCTGCCTATATTAAACAGAGATCTTCCTAAAGCAGTAGCTGCTAATAGAGCTAGATCATTAAAAAGAAATACTTTTGGTGTGTCATAAAACTTGGAATAATAAAGCAGTACTTGCTTAAACTAATAAAGGTACATTAGGGTATGTGAAATGGGAAGACTTGCTAAAGAGAGCAACCGCTGTTTAATGACCAAAAAGGGAAGGAGGCAAAGACCAGGAATCTTCCTGTAGCAGAAGCAGACATTTTGAAGTTTCAACTTACCTCTAGGCAAGAACAATCCTCATTCTCCAGTGGGGGTGAAAATAAGAAAGTCTTCATCAGTTAGATTCTGATGGATAAGTCTAACCCCCTGGGGAAAGGAGCTGAGGAAATGATCAGATAATGTCCCAAAATCAGGCCTTCTCAGGAAGAGAACAAGATAGTTTTCTGGGACATCATCTGGGAGTTATACAAATAAAGACTATGGTAGTCATGGACTTCTCTGGGCTAATGTTTCTTTTAAATGTACATCACATAAGTCATTTCCCAGGTCCTGACCAAATTCTCTTAATGCTCGGTCAGTTCTTATCAGTGATAGAGCAGGGGAAGCTTCTTCATTCAAAGAGCTTTTGCTTGGGATGTTGAGTTTGGTTTTCACACCTGAAACTATGGTGGAGAAGTCCAATGAAGAACTATCTCTCAAGACAAAGTATGGAGGTCCCTTGAATAAAGGACATATAGTGAATAATCAGAAACAGGTTAAAGTTCAAAAACTGACTGTCTCTTGGCTAGGTAAAGAAAATATGAAGAGACAACTTTGCACTGATCATTCAGGCTGAAGAACTAACCAAAGTTGCCTTCCATTGGTCAAACCTCAAATGTCTGATCAAGTGTTGGTACATAGATTAATAATAGTGGCTGGACTATATGAAGAGTCCCAGAGCATTGTTTGAGTTCTACGGATGTACAAAACCATTTGACTGCTTCTGGACAGAAATGGACATGCTAATTTCCAGAACTATTTTAAAGTTTTCTTGTTATAAAATTAGCAAATAATCTACCCATTCATGTGATAAATGGAAAAAGATAAGTGCTAACCATTTGAATATCATAGGTTGGTTTTCCAGGAAACAGACAATGAAATGGATATCTGTGTGTACAGATCGTTCCTTCAGGAGAGTTCTTAGGAACAGCACCTACAAGGAAGTGAGGAAAGCACAACTTAGCTGAGGGAAAAGTTGGACTGTGATGTGGTTGCAACAGAGGCCTCAGCTAACCCCAAGGGGAGCTCTGGAACCTTCATAAATGTCCTTTACTGAAGTAAGGGGGCTGGGCCTTGGTATCCCCAGTTTGACCAGTCACTGAATGCAAATGGCCCCTGGAAAGGGTGCAGGCCTTGTGCAAGGTATCTGCCTTTGTTGTACAGTACTTCCTGGAAACCTATTTTTCAGCTTTGGGCTACCAGTTGGCAATGCAGGATGGCACATTACAGCATTCACAACACCAATGGGATGCTTTACTGTACATATTTAAAATTCAGCTTTTCATTCACTGCCTGTGTGACAGTTCATATTGCTTAATTGCCCTCTGCCTCAGTTACTACATCTGAAAATGAAGATTATAACAGTGCCTCCTTGGGGCACCTGGGTGGCTCAGTCAGTTGAGCATCTGCCTTCGGCTTGGGTCATGCTCCCAGAGTCCTGAGATCGAGCCCTGTGCGGGCTCCTTGCTCAATGGGGAGCCTGCTTCTCTCTCTCCCTCTGGCTACTGCTCCCCTTGTTTGTGCTCTCTCTCCGCCAAATAAATAAATAAATTTTAAAAAAAAATAACAGTGCCTACTTCACAATGTTGTTTCAAAAATAAAATACAGATCAGACAATTAGAACAGTGACTAGCTTATAGTAAGCAATTAATAAATATCAGTCATAACTGATTTTTATAATCAGGGCTTTCCAAATATGGTTAACATGGTAAAGTATCTAATAATACAATCTTCATTTATTTGTAGACTTCATATTTGAAAATTCATCTTTATGCTAAAATGTATTTTTCCATGGTTTTTCAAGGACATGTACAGAGCAGGCAAAAAGGCACAGAATAGACTGAATGTATGTATTCCCAGGTAAGACCCAAAAAGGTGACGCTCTGCGCTCTGGCACTCATAGTGTAACCAGTGTCCTTTTATCACATTTTTGTGCTTTTTGTTAGTGATTTTGCTGTTTAAAATGGCCCCTAAATGTAGTGCTGAAATGCTGTCTAGTGTTCCTAAGTGCAAGAAGGCTGTGCTATGCCTCATAAACAAAGTATGTGTGTTAGATAAGCTTCATTCAGGCATGCGTTATAGTGCTGTTGGCTCTTAGTCCAATGTTAATGAATCAATAGTAATATTAAATAAGGTGTCTTTCAGCGGAGACACACATAAAGCAAGGTTATGTATTGATTGGTTGACAAAAATATTGCAAGCAAAGGCTCACAGGCCTCTAAATCTTCCCCCAGGAAGAATGGTTCAGTATTTGTTAATTCAGTGTTCATGGTGACTTTATAGAACATAACTACCACAAATGAGAATCAATTGTAATAATAATAACATAACAACAATAATAATAAAATAATAACAATAATAATGTTGTACTATTTCTTGAGTCCTAGGTATTTCACATTTATTCTCATGGGGCCGTTGCTGCCCCATCTCAAATACTCTCAGTCCACTGCCACATTTGCCTGAAATGGTGGCATACAGTTTTTAGTATGCTGATAGCTTTCTGCCTCAAAAACACAAACCTCTCTGACTCTGCCAGTGAGGTCTCTTGTCTGCACATGAGTGCAACCCAGAAATGTGAGAAAGTTCAAGTCCTGGGGTCAGCTAACCAAAGAGGAATGGAAGATTGTAGGTAGATACTCCAGCATCCCAGCAATCCTATGGGACAATTTTGAAGCATATATATCTCAGAATTTCCCAGTAGAATTTAGGAAGAGTTTCCTGGAGGGATTATCAACCATGGTGGCCAGCCTCTAAGATGGCCCCCAATGGTCTTTGCTTCCAAGGAAAACCTGCCCTCTGTATTCCCTTTCCATTTTGATTAGGGCTGATCTGTGTAATCAGTAGGATATTAAGGAAGTTATATTGTCTGACTTCTGAGGATATGTTATGAAATATACTGGGCTGCAGCTTTGGCCTCTCTTGGATCACTTGCTCTGGGGGAAGATAGCTGCCATGTATTAAAAATATTCAAGCAGCTCTCTACCGAGGTACATGTTATGAGGAATCGAGACCTCATATGTTGCCAGCAGCAGCATACTAGCCATGTGGGTAAGCCATCATGGAAGCAGATCCACAAGTCCCAGTCAATCCTTCAAAATGACTGCATCCCTAACCAACATCTTAATTCAAACTCAGAAGAGCCTCTGAGGCAGAATTACCCAGCTAAGCTATTCAAATTTCTAACAGAAACTTACGTGACATGGGGCACCTGGGTGGCTCAATTGGTTAAGCGGCTGCCTTCTGCTCAGGTCATGATCTCAGGGTCCTGGGATTGAGCCCTGCATCAGGCTCCCCTCAACTGGGAGTCTGCTTCTCCCTCTGCCCCTCCCCTGCACTTATGCACTCTCTCTCTCTCTCTCTCAAATAAACAAATAAAATCTTTTTTAAAAAAGAAACTTATGTGACATGAGAAACATTCATTACTATTTTAATTTACTTAGTGTTGGGGTAATTTGTTACACAGCAATAGATAACTGATGTATCCAAACACTAATACAGATTTCATTAGTTTTACTCCTTTCTGTCTCATTTTCCCCACTCTCACATGTATGCTTCATAGAATCATCTCAAAAGTAAACTATATATCCCATTTTCTTATTTTAGGATCTGCTTTTAGGGGAGTTCAAACTTTGACTCTTGGTACTGAAAAGGGTCTTGAAAGCAAACTCTTAGTATGAAATCCTGGGATTGGATCACTCACTGGTCAGTGGATCTCATTTCTGGTGCTAAGTGGTATGATGATATCTGGAAAGCTGTGATGTCATGATTACTAAAACTCTCACTTTGGGTTGATTAAGGGTTAGATACAAGTAGAAAGGGATATATTGGCTATACAATGGCTCTAATTCTTGAATACTACTGGGAAAATGGCATATATAGTGGAGTAAATTGGCTTTTGTTAACTGTCCTAGAAGCCTTGAAAAGAATGGCAAGCATAAGTCAATCAGCTATTCACTCCAAGTATGTTGTGAAAAACAGGAGGCATTCCTATCAGATTTTAAAGAAAACCCCATTCCCTGCAGCAGGAGTGTCAAGTATTTAATCATAAAGGTAGTAAAGTTATAAAGACTTAATACACTGGCAGTCTTCCTGTATGAAGTGAAAGCCTTATTAGGGACATGTAATAGCCTCATACGCAGTTTATGTCTCACAAAATTATGCTCGACTTCCTCAATATCTCCTCCTGTTTCCCCTCACTGCCTCTAGACTAACAACTCAAATCTGACCTTAGAATAACACAGAGAAGTACAGTCTTAGAGTGGTAGAAATTTGCTCATTTATCCAAGAACTACAGAATTAGTTAATATGTACGAACAATGACTAGCGAGACAATACTGGGTTGGACTAGGAAATATGGAATATGAGGCTGCATGAAGGAATTCATTGATATAGCAGCTCTCTCCCATGACTAAAATTTAATAACCTGGCAAGGATGCTTGGAGACGATCCAAACATTAAAATGGTATGGCTCCCACAGTTTGAACAGGACAGTGACCTACAATAAATGAGGTTTTTGCACCAGAAATGCCTTGGTATAAAAAGGTAAGAAAGAATCAAGAGGTGAACATTAGAATATATTTACTATGTGAAACCAGCAAACCCACCAGCTAATTATTCCCTAGGAGGGTCCAGAATTAACTACATTTATGAAAACAGTAAGACTACTCCAGTAAGGGAGAGGGACAATACCTTCATTGAAAACTGTAATGGTGTCTGTCCTCTATAGATCAAGATCAATAGAATAAAAGATGCTGCAATGGATCTGGGTTCCCTAGTATCAGTGAGGATGGTACAACTCAGAGAACAGAGGCAAGATGGTGGCACTTAACCTTCTGAGGCAAGGTGGATAGATTACTGTCATAGGGATAAGGCTGGAGTGGAAACAAGAGGGCCTTGAAACTCAGGGAATTGTTGCAATAGCTGATAAGTCATGACATTCCTGGAGATGAAATAGATGGACAGCCAACAAAGAACTGCTTAACTTATATCGAAACCTGGTGAATTTAGTCACAGCAATGGAAAATCATGATCTCTCACCTAGCTTCCAGATTTGTGCCATTTTGAAACCTAGAGCCCATCTACTGAAGGAGAGGTTGGGTTTTCTTGAAGAAAAATATTACAGTGCATAAGAACATATATAAAATATTCTCCAAAACTTTCCCCAAAAGGCTCTATGGCCATTCTTCTGTATAAATGTACACTGGGGTAAAGGAAATATTTTTAGCATTTTAGAGTTGTCAGAAAAGGGGATGATCTGATAACCAGGAGACCTGAAATTCTGGGATGACTCCCTGTTGGTGCAGTGAAATTGTATAGATTCCAGGTGACAAATAAAATACTAGGTCAGCTCTGTATCAAAGTGAGCCCAATGGGCCCATAGAACTGTCCTGTGTCTTATTTTTTTATCTTCCACTTGGATTTATAAGTTGGTGTAAATCCTCTAAAACTGCCCCACTGGCCAAGTGAATATATCAGAAGCAATATACACCCCAGGTGAACTTCAAGTGCTACCTTAAAATATTTGAATAGGGATTGGTGTACTCAACATATCCCTACGTTTGATTCACTTGAATGGTATCTGCAAGAAACAGATGAATCATGGCAGATTAAGGCTATTATCATTTAAACAAAACTAAATGATAGTCCCAATCACATCTACTCTACTGAATATACTTTTATTTTATTTTATTATTTTATTTTATTTTATTTTTTAAAGATTATTTATTTATTTATTTGACAGAGAGAGACACAGCGAGAGAGGGAACACAAGCAGGGGGAGTGGGAGAGGGAGAAGCAGGCTTCCCGCTGAGCAAGGAGCCTGATGTGGGACTCGATCCCAGGACCCTGGGACCATGACCTGAGCCGAAGGCAGACGCTTAACGACTGAGCCACCCAGGCGCCCCCTTAATATACTTTTAAAAGAAGAGATCAACATAAGCTTGGAAGTATATATGGGATCATGGATCTGACAAATGTGTTCTTTTCAATCTCCAACAGGAAAAAGAATCAAAGCAGCTTTCATTCACTTGGAAAAGACAGCATTTCACATTTACTCACTTGCATAATGGCTATTCTAGGTCTCATATACAGTAATGTCCAGGGGACTAAGACTTCCTTGGTAGTCTGAAGAATATCATCCTGGGTCCTCTATATTAATAAAGAGGATAATGTGAAGAATGGCCCAAATCTCCATGGAGGATTAAAGGACTTCTAGCTCCCGGGAGTACTGCCAAGAAAGAGCCCTCGGCTCTCAGTCCCCTTGGGAATTGCCCCTGCTAGAGAGATCCACCTTAACTTGGTCCATGCTCTCTTCCTGGAGTGGCCTAACTCCAATGACTTATCTGTTTCGGGGTATGAAGGCCTGACTGACTCATCCCACCTGGGGAAAACTCTAAAGAAGAAATTTCATTCCAGCTTCAGAGTTTCTACTAAAACTGCATCATAGTTTCATCACCTTCTGACCAGTCAGCCCCCTTCATTTACCCTTTCTAATAGCCCTTCCTAATAAACCTCTTGCACACTAATTTAAGTCTCAGAATCTCCTTCTTTAGAAACTCAATCTGAAACATCATAGTATTTGAACATAGTAAAGAAAAAAAAAATGTTAAATAGTTTGGATGCCCTGTCAAAACATGTGCATGTGAGAGTGTAGAATGTAAACCTTACAGAAATTCAAAGGACAACCACATTCTAAGATATGCTTGTACACTGGCAAACATTACTGTATTTTATATCTTTGCCATTAAGGAAGATGCATAGTGTTTGGTGAGCCACACTGGATTTTAGAGGGAGAGAGTGATTTTCAAAGCAAAAAAAGGATTCTGCATTAGATATAAGCTTTAGTACATCCTGCCCTTCAGCTCAGGCCACAACAGATCCATTGATGCTAGAGCATCTATGGTAGATAAGGACGGCATGTGGAGTCTCTAGTAAGTAAAATAGAAAAATTACAATGAAGTTCCCAGGTGTTCCAGGGCAAAGCCATGTCTTCTGCATTACTCATCATTTGAAAATCTGCTACTGGGCCTTAGTAGAAACTAAATGCTACACCATGGGAAACAAAATAGCTATAAAAATGTAGCTACCTACAATGTGGTCAGTATTCTAAGACTCACCCAGTTAGATAGGTGCAGAAGCAATCCATCATATGATAACAGCAAATCTGGTATTCAAGCTGAGCAGGTCTGAAAGGCAAAAGGAAGTTACATACCAGATACTCCACAGCCCAATACCACCTACCAATGCTGTAACTACACTACACCCTCAGCTCACAGTATGGACTTCTGGTAGTCTCTTAAGACCAGCTGACATATGAGGAAGAAAATCAGGCTTGGTTCATAGAATGAATAGCTCAAAACACTGATGTAAGCAAAAATGGACTACAGGAGCTCTGATGAGAGGGAAACCCTTCCAGTAGGCAGAACATTGAAAGGTATATTTGATCAATTCCTTCTATAGAATAGAGATCAAGAAACAATGGCCCATGGGCCAAATACAGCTAACTGCCTGATCCTGTAAATAAAGTTTTATTGGAAAAAAATAATAAAGTTTTATTGGAACATAGCCATACCCATTTTTTTCCATATTGTCTGTATCTACTTTCACACTTCAATGACAGAACTGAAACAGAATTGCAACAGAGACTATGTGGCCTGCAAAGCCAGATATTTAAATGTTTATTATCTAGCTTGACCCCTGATTTAGCAGAAGTGATCTAAGATATTTATATGCATGTGCTATTGGGTAGTAGAAAATGGTTCAAATGGTAAGAAGGGGTCTGAAAGAGCAAGATCAGATTATTGGAGACAAAAAGATTTGGATAAGAAGTATGTAGAATGGCTTATGAGAATAAGCACAGATTGTGCAGGTCGTGTTCTCTCACCTCACAGCTATTAGGAAGCATCTACCTTAGATGAAGCACTGAATAAGGGATGGATAAATCCACCCAGAGGTGGTTAGCCAAATTCCTTCTGTGAATACCCTAATGCTTGCAATGGACCCATCAACAAAATAGACATGGTGGTAGAGATGGAGGCTATTTTTTAGACCTATTAGTATGAACTCCCTCTCAGTGAGGCTGATCTAGCAAATGTTGCTGCTGGCATGTCAGTAGTAAAAACATACTGATCTCTTATAAGTAGGATCCCTTAACAAGACTAACTATTCACCTGGCAAAATTGTTTACTTTGAGCCCCATCAATTCTGGAGGTACAGCCATTATTCTCTACAGGGATTATTACTTATTTGGGGGTATGAGCTTTCCTGCTGTATCCACATTTCCTGGACCATCACTATCATCCAAAGACTCAAGAATATTCGAATTGTTGACATAAAATACCATTGCCTCAGACTAAGGCAACCATTTTATGATTAAGAAGGTACACATGACTATGGAATTCACAGATCCTACCACATACAGCATCACTCAAATACTACTATCCTGATTGAACTTTTGAAAGGCCTTTTAAAGATTCAGCTGAGGAACAATCTTGAAGACAATAACCTGAATGGTTAGAACACTGTCCTCTAGGATGTGCATGTACTTTGACCCAACTACATCAGGTAAAAGTAGCATTAGCCTCATTCATTGTCACTCTCAGTGACTAACTTGGGGAAATTTCACCTTCCTTACTCATTATTATTGGTTGAATTGTATCCACCAAAAAGATATGTTGAAGTCTTAACCTCCAGTCCCTGTACATGTAACTTCATTTGGAAATAGAGTCTTTGCAGTTGTAATCCAGTTAAGAGAGGTCATTGGGATGGGGTCTAATCCAATATGACTAGTGTCCTTAGGAGAAGGTACTCACATAAAAGAATACCATGTGACAGGGAGGCAGAGATTGGAGTTATAAAGCTGTGAAAGAAAGAAAGAAAGAAAGAAAGAAAGAAAGAAAGAAAGAAAGAAAGAAAGAAAGAAAGAAAGAAAGAAAGGAAGGAAGGAAGGAAGGAAGGAAGAAAGAAAGAAAGAAAGAAAGAAAGAAAGAAAGAAAGAAAGAAAGAAAGAAAGAAAGAAAGAAAGAAAGAAAGTTGTTGATTGCCAGTGAGACCAGAAACTAAGAGAAAGGAATGTAACAGATTCTCCTCCAGATCCTTTAAGACAGCATGGCCCTGCCAACACCTTGGCTTCAAATTTTAGTCTCCAGAACTGTAAGAGAATAAATTTCTTTTGTCTAAAGTCATCCAATTTGTGGCACTTTGTCATGGCAGCCCTAGAACATTAATACACCCACAGTGGTAGGCTTTGTTGGATTAGAGGTTGTTAACCCAGGCCAGGGATACTTCCATCAGGAGATACATTAAGAGTTTACTGAACCAAAAATTACTACCACCTCCTGGTTGTTTTGGACTACTCATGTAAATAGAGCAGAAAAGAAAGGAGTTAATATACTTGTAAGAGATAACCAAACTTCATTATCATGAATAATTCAAGTATCTGCCACATAATGAGGGCATGGAAGAGTATGATTGGAATTAACAGCATTCTCTGGAGTGCTTCTTGATTATCCATGCCGAGTGATAGCTGTAAATGGGAATGTAGCAACCAGAGCCTGATAAAAGCACTATCAGCAGCAGTTCAGGTCTTCAAAGTTGAATGTATAGGCCACCCCACCAAGAAAAGCAAGTCAGACTCATAGAAACACTGGCCATAGGTGAGAGGAATCTAGAATAGGTAGTAATAGAACTGATGAACATAAACAATGGCCTTAGGACCAGGTGCAGAGGTGAGGAGTGTAGCCTTTATGGCAACTATACATATTTAAAATCTTTTTTAGATTTTGTGTCTGGCCACCACACTGAAGATTCCTTGAAAGAGTGGACTTGATATAGGGCATAAGAATATCTGCGAGACAAGTGTCTGTATCATACACTATTGATGTACTACCCTATCCTCTTGTCTCACCTCTGGGTTTTCTTGCCTGTGTAATCAATTATTTTTAGAATGTTGACAGTGCCCTATCTCAAGCGCATACTTCTGTATGCATCTTTTGCCTGAGTGTTTAATGGCATCATGAGGAGTGTGCTCAGATGTATGAAAGTACAAACTCAAAGCAGAGGGAGAGTTCAGTTCCTGGGGAAGAGGAATATGTATAAAAGTATCCCAACCTCCATTCCCTGTTGGGACTTTTCTGAGGTATGTTTTCCATGGGTTCCTCAAGAGACCCCGAGCAATTGTATTCCAGTTGCCCATAGTGTCATCTACACACTTTACTTGTTTTTAGTTCCCTGCTCACTTTTATACCTCTTCACTTGTATCCCCAATGATCACACTCAAATCCTTGTCCTGTGGTCTGTATTTGGAGAAAACTGAATCAATACACTTATCTTTAAAAGCTATCACAAGCTGAGTGTAATTACCCACATTTTGTGGAAAGGTAAGTCAGACACCAAGAAGCTAAAGAACCTGACCAAGATCACACAATAGTTAGTGGGAGACAATTCTATAATGGCTACAAATCTTTAGTTCTTCACATAATGGCTTCATAAGTTTTGCCTCCTTCACATGTCACTTAGATTATGTTACCCAATTCAAATAAATATATACACAATAAATGTAAAACCCCCAAACCCTAGCTATAAATAGAGAATAACCATAAAGTGTATATAATAAGGAAATTTATCTCTGACACATCTAATGGCTAATGACACCTACACTCTACTGAAATGAAGTAATTCTAAAAGACTTTGCTTCTTGCTTTGGGCATTAGTTGCACCCCTTCCCCCAGCTTCTGCTTTGCTTCAGCTGAGCTTCTCAAAACTGAATACAACATCCGTCTACCCTCTCACCCCCACCATGGAGCATGCCATTAAAATCAGGGTTACCACAGTTCAGAAAACCACATTGCATTATAAAGGCAGAGTCTGTGAAACTCTCTCCATTGAACTATTTCCTCCTAAAACATTTATTGGTTTTTAATACCTAACTTGATAGAATGCACTTATATCTTGATATAACATTTTCAACCAATAGACCTAGGAAAAATGTATATAGACATTCCCAGTTCTAAATGCAACATTTACAATGTGCAGTGAAAAGACAATGTGCAGTTAACAGCTATGAATTACATTCCAGATAGAACTGATGGAAAATCAGAACCACGGGGGGGTCTTTTGAGAAGTACTCTGGGGATCAACAAACGGGATGTGGGTCTCAAACTTGCTGGTACTAAGAGAGGCATCACAGTGTCATTCACACTCAGTGTGAGCCATTTTCTGCCATCCTGAGCTTGTCCTGAATAGATTTCCACAGTATCTTTTATGCATAGCACTTGTTTTGACTAATGCTGTTCAATGACTCCCCCATCCCCACAAAATTAACATTTTGTTAAAGAAAAGAGAAAGTAAAGGAGAAAAATAATTATAATAGAAGAAGACATGTTACTGCATAAAAAGCAACTCTTAACATAATAAACCCATTGGTGATCAGAAAGTGATGTTTTAAGCATCTTTTATCCTAACAAACATAATTTGAGCCTTATATAGGTAGTTTGTTTTGCTTACATTTTGGGAAGTTTGTCACATCAATTTTGGGTTGATGTGTAACACATTATTATTGATCCACTTTAAAAATAAAGGGAAATTGGCTCCCGGTTCCTGTTTGTATGTAGAATGTCCGATTTTTCTGGGATGGATTACTGATGACAGTAGTCAGGTATTTATCTATCTATCTATCAAATCAATCTATCTATGTATCTATCTATGTATGTATCTATCTATCATCTATCTATCTATCATCTATCTAATCAGTCTATCCTTCTCATCTTAACAAAAATAACCAGAGGTGGCTCATAACACAGAAAATGTAGGGTTTCAAAAAATTGAAATAGTAATACAAAAACAAAAATCCTAGAAAGAACAAGAAAATAAGCATGCCAAACATGAAGACCAAGGTAGTATCATCACCAACATCTTGATTTCCTGATATGGAAAATAACGAAGTATAATTTCTGGGACAGAAAAAGAAAATTCCCAATAAAAACTTTATTTTTTTAAAGATTTATTTATATATATATAGAGAGAGAGACAGACTATGTGGGCACATGGAGTGGGGGGACAGGCAGAGGGACAGAGAAACTTTAGAAGACTCCGCATTGAGTACGGGCTCCACCTCACTATCTTGAGGTCACAACCTGAGCAGAGACTGAGTCAGACAGTTAACTGACTGAACCACCGGGCGCCCCCCTCTATAAATTTTAAATGTTATGTCTCATATGGTTTTTTACATAGAGGCTGATTTATAAAAACATATGGACATGATATAGATATGGCTTTTAATGGTAAAGACCCACAAAAATAGCCAAGAATATGCTGCTAAAGCACAGTTTCATGATGACAATTTAGTAAATGGTTAATATGGTATGGATTCATTTGAAAAATGATAAAACATTAATGTGATAATGTATCACTATTCCTTTATTCCTTTAGACCCCTTCCTTTCTCTCTCTCCCTCTTCCTTGGTCTTTCTAAATACTGTTTCTCAGACTAAACTTTGGATAAAATACAAGTGGGATAACAGGGATGAACCTAATTGATGAAAAGAAAAATGCTGGTATTCCATGTTGGCAGCTAGGACAAAAAGCTACTTAGACATTACTGGCACTTAACTGAGACTAACTCATAATCCCAACCATGTTTTCCTACATGATCTTCAAAAGAAGATTTTCTCCTGTATGCTTCTTGAATGACCTTGCACAGTCTTGACATTTGGTTGACAATTAACAAATATCTTTTAACTGACTAATACAAAGGAGCCACTCCAACTGAAATGGGGAATGGCATATGGAGCCTTCTTAGCTAGTTATTACTTTGAGCCAACATTCAGCTGATACTACTGTATCAAGAAGAGACTGAAGTCTTCTTGATAAATACGTTCCTCTGCTAGCTAAGTTGACCAAGGAGAGAACAAAATTCATAATGGAAGAACTGGTGCAAAGTCTGGCTTATCTACTAATTACCATTGCACAGATACAGATACATCATGCACACTTAGAGTTGAAATATTTTTAAGTCCTACCTTTGCCTTTGACTGTCGAGACAATCTATACATAACTAATCTCCCTCCTATTGCCATCAATTTTTGGCTAAGTCCTAAATAAATGTCTTTGAGTTATTCTTTTGAGAGAATTACACACACACACACGCATTATACATGTATGTATGTATTATATATACTTACACATATTACACATACATATAGGTATAATATATATTATATTATAGTTTATATATATATTACATACACACACACACACAAAGTGCCTGGCCTACTTAGTGGGTGTGATTGAACAAGTAGCTGTTGTTATTGTTCTTTTGTTATCCCCCTACAATCCATTCACTGAAGAAACAGCAAACATCTTCCTGAGGCTGAGATGTAGGAAGGCTTACGCAAAATAGCCAGAAGGTCAATTTGTTGAAACTGTATTACAGCAATATCCCAAACAAGTATATCACAGCTACATTATTTTTTTTCTTATGAAAGTGATGCTTATGTGTTTTGAACTGTTTTCCCAAAAAGATAAATAAATATAGAACCATCCATAAGAAAACAGGTCATCATAGTTTCAGAAATTAAATGTGCCTCATTCCTACTGCCTAAGTGGAGTCAGAATTGTGTCAGGCCATTGAATTAGCTTTGATCAGAGGTTGGCATCCATTGAATCAGAGTGAAAGTGGGGAATCTATTCTGAGGCTGCACAGGAAGCCAAAGGTGGGAGGATGAGATAATCTAATGTTCCTATGAGGAAGCCAGCCTCCAAACACCAAGAAACCACATGCCAAAAACCACATACACACATGTATACATGCACACACACAGAGATATATACACCTATCTATCTCTATATCTCTCTATATATCTCTATCTCTCTCTATCTCTATCTCTATCTCTATCTATATAGTGCCAAGTATTTAGAACTGGGAGGGGACAAGATATAGGGGGAGAAATAGGTAATCAGAAAATAAGATAAGGTATGCCAGGAACATAAGTAAGTGCTACAACTTATTTCACTGGGTTGTTTGAGGCATGTATACTAAGTTTAGTACAGCTAACTTGGCCAGAATAAAAGCAAAATAAAAAGGATTTCCTCAATATATCTGATATCAAACCCCTACAGAAAAAAATCTTTCTCCTTTGACCTTCTGTAATGAGATTGTAATGAGATTTCTCCTTTGATCCTCTGTAATGAGAATGAGACCCTCTGATAGAGATAGTGTACCTCTGTTCATTTATCTGAATAGTATAAGAAGCATTAAGAGAAAGTGGACAAGGAAAACAAAGTCACTTCCTTCCCTCCAAAATGGATCTTGGGAAAGTCCCATTGTGCAGTTTCCACCATACTAGCTGGCCCTACTTTAGCACTTGTCCCTACCCCCATATGGCTTCCCTTCTCTGTGCAAACATGGAGCTGGACACAAACAGCCATCTGGATTCAGGCCAGAAGAATGATGAATCACTGCCTCACTTGCCTACTGCTTTCTTCTCTTTCTATTTTCTCTAACCTGAGCTCTTAACCCATCACCAAAAAGGAAAGAGGATACAGAGACTGAGGCCACTGGTGAATTTTGTATTTCATAAATCTTGTAATCCAGGCCAGGCTTCAATTGTCCCCTCTGATTTTTCAAGAACTCTATGAATCAAACATCACTTGCTCAGGGTTGGATCCCTGAGGGCTACCCACAGCTAAGTCCTTTGCTTTCCAGGACAGCAAGCACAAAGGAAGGCCACACGAGGTCAAGGCTCTTTGTGGCCAACTCATTGCCTTTACCTATGAAGCACAGCTTTCAAAGACAGAGTTCAGGAGGGAGACCATCAAGGGTAACTGAATTTGTTCAAAGAAACACAGCCACATGTTTGCTTGTTTGATTTTTCCAGGGGGTTGCAAAATATTTGCATTTGTTGAGAAGAATACCTTACAGAGTTCTGTATTCTTCAATGTGCTATAGAAAAAAAATGTTCCTGTGTTACTGTACCCTACCCTCTGAGGTAGATAGGTCAAACATAATTTTGATAGATGAGAAAATGGAATCACTGAGAGTTGAAATTATTTAATCACAGTGTTATACCTTTCAATAGGGGGGCTAGGTCTGGAATCCCAAACCCAGAGCTCTTTTCACTACACTTCACTGCCCATATTATCTACCAGAGATTTGGAAATTTTCTTTGTGTTTATATGACCAAGTTCTTTTCTTGGCTAAAACCCATTCTTTATCCACTTTCTTCCTTTCTTTTTTTAAGATTTTATTTATTTTTTTTTTGAGAGAGAAAGCAAGCAAGAGAGAGCACAAGTGGGGTAGGGGAGAGGCAGAGGGAGAGGGACAAGCAGACTCCCCACCCACCGAGCAGGGAACCTGACGTGGGCCTTGAACCCAAGACCCTGGGATCATGACCTGAGCCAAAGGCAGACACTTAACAGACTTGGCCACCCAGGCGCCCCTTCATCCACTTTCATTTTATGAACTATTCTGACAATCAAGAAGGAAGTGTATAGTGTCAGAATTATCTCTCTTCTCTTGATTTTCTCTGCAATCTTACAGTAAATACCTTCCCATCTTTTCATAAGACTCAAAATAGGATCAGGTTATCAAGGACAATATTCGCCAACCACAAGAAACAGCCTTCTTAAGGGTACCAGGAGTGCAAACACCATTAAAAATGTGTATATAAATAGGATGCCTTAATTTTCTTGACAAAAATCCTCCACCCTCCTGCCCCACTCTGGGACTAATTAAATTGCTAATAAGCAAGGAATGACCTCTGTGCCGTGCAGACAGGTTTTAGGCAATTATTTCTGCAAAATATTTAGGAAGGAGATGTTGGAGATCAGTTCTCATATTCTAAGAATCTGATGTCTGACCGGAAGCAGTAAAATGCATGCTGCATAGGGTCCTGGGAGTCATTAGACCTGGATTCCTAACAGACAATGGTCTTAGGCACCATGCAGCATATCTGCCACTTACTTACCTCTCCAAATCCACCTTCCATACTTCTCTCCGCTCCACGCCTGGGAAGCTGCCCACATGGATTCCTCAACAGGTTCTTCAGACCTCTGCTTCTGTTCAGGTTTGTCCAATGAAGCATCAGCAAGAAACCAGAGGATAGGAGGACAGTGAGATTAGGGCACTTCACTCCACCAAAGCTTTTAGTCCCTGTCAAGCAGCCTTTGACTCATGGCCGCTCTTTCTCTGAGCTCTGATAACTGCTCCTTCTTCTCTGCCCTTCACGTCTGGGGTAGTAACAACGAGGTTGCATATTACAACTCTCAGATAACTGAACTCCCCATGCATGCCTCTGTAAATAGCCCTTATACTACATTCTTCTCAATTTAATATATGGTGTGGGTGTTATGCTTCCTGTTGGCATTTTGACTAATATAGACCAGTTACTTTATCTCTATGAACTTCTTTTCCCTCATTTACAAAATGAGTGTAACAATCTACTCATTTACCTTGTATGATTCTTGTAAGAATGAAAATTTGTAGTTGATAAAAAATTAACAAGGGCTATTTATGTGCTGGAAGTTTGGCTAAGCTCCAGAAATCCAGTGGTGAATAATACAGATAAAGCATGTCAGTTATATATTGCTATGTAACAAACCATCCCCAAAATTCCACAGCTTGAAATAACCATTTTAATTACTCATGAAACTGTGGGCCAATAATTGGGGCTTGAAACACCTGGACAATTTTCAACTGACTCTATCTGTAATTGTGATGGCAGTCAGCTGGTAGCTGGACTGAGGCTGCATAGTCCAAGATGGTCTCACCCACATGCTGGATATTGGTGCTAACCTCTCTCTCCATGAGGTTACTCAACTCCAAGAAAGCCACCCTAGCTTCTTTATATGGTGGCCTTAGTTTCAAGAGAGTGAGAGCAGAAACTATACGGTCCTGAGGCCCACACTCAGAACTTTTAAAATGTTACATCTACTGCATTCTACCAGTCAAAGGAAGTCAGAAGTCTAGCTGAGATCCAAACTGCTGAAGAAACATATTCCATCTTTTCTTGGAAGAAACAGCAAAATTATATTTCAAATGGGGTACGCATCCAGGGTTAGAGGAATTTGAAGCCATTTTTTGTAATCTACTGCAAAAAAATCTTGACTTCATAGAATATACAGTGTGGTATGCAAAAATCCTGTATAATATAAGGTACACCATTCATTCAACACAGATGTATTGAGTACAAAGCAGTGAGTGCTTGGCATACACCAAACCATAGTAGTTAATCACAATTCAAAATATATAGAAATATGCATTACCAACCCGCTGCTTTATCTCCAGTTGTAGTCAGACATCATCAGTCAGAATGTAAACTCCTAATAACCAAGATCCGAGAGCCCACACTTCAACTCTGGCAAGATACATATAGGATAATGGCAGTAATTATATCTCCCTCCTTTCTTGCTATTAACACTACTGCCACCCCTTAAATTGAAAAACAAAACAAACAAACAAAACCAATGTCTTAATCTCACACTTCTGGGTATCTGGCAAATCCATGTTGGGACCATGCTTTGTGCCCTCATTCTCCTATTCCAATTCCACAGGTCTACATGGGCATCTGGCACCCTCAGCAAGAGGGCACCATTCTCCCCTATGTTCATTCTCTTTATGAGGATTTCATACAGTGCCAAGCTTGTCCAAGAAGTTCTTGTGCCATTACTCTCTTAGATATCTTAGTAATTAGAAACTTTTTAGAACGACTCAATCATTATTTTGCATGTGAAAGAGCAAGCAAAACAAGAAGTGATGGGGTCTCTTTCCAAATACTGGATGGGTGCTAATTGGATGCTATTAATGACCTCTACCATCATGTCCTCTATTCTTCCCAAACTCCCAATTCACAATATCTGCCAATTTTGCCCTCTGGCTACTTACCCTCTCTCAAAATACATTGGCTCAGAAGAGTTGTGGAGAATGGATACAAGGCACAGATAATCCTTGCCTCCACTAAATGGTCCCATTTGTCTCACACATCTTGTGCTTAAACAATTCTGGACTTCCTACCTTTACCCAAATGCATGTTGCACTATCAAGCCTTTCTATCCTGCCATTTCCTCTGTCTAGAAATGCTTCAGTGTACCCAGCCAACTCTTTCTTGCCCTTACAATCCCAACACAGATATCTTCTCTGAATCCATGCCCTATTCATCTATTCAAGCTGACTCATTTAACACTTGGAATACCATAGTATTTGGTGGACACATCAGTCACTGTCACAACACGTCAATTTTATTTTCATAAATGTTTCTTTTCCTCACTGGGAAGTCATCTCTTAAGGAAAGATTTTTGTTTCATGGGTTTTTTTTTTTTTTCTGCATCAGTGCCTGGCCAAACATGAGTGTACTTTCTATGTTGAAAGGGATTAGAATTCATTTTAAGTTTGCTTTTAGCTTGATACCTAATTTACCAAGGTCTCCACTCCAATATGTCCATAATGACTCTTGGGCTAGAGATACTCAGTTCTCCGCTTGCACGTGATCAGCTCATTCCATTAAACACAAAACCAATCTGGAATAGCTGCTCTAAGAAATTAAACTCTACCTCTTCTCATTGAAAAAAAAGATTCCTAGAAACTCTCCAGTCTTCAAGGAGGCTATTCACATATATTTGTGCTTCTTAATGGAGAAAAAATAATTGGCTTTCATAATTAGTCCCATAAAGCTGATTCTGTCACTGCTAAATATATAGTTGTACTGCCTCAGTGCTTGAATAAAAGGAAAGAGACTCAGAGTTCTTAATTCACCTTCTTCATAAGGGTGAAGGTTACAGTTTTTTAAAGGCAATTATTGAGAGTATTCCAGATAAATACTCTCTTAATAAACTTAATATTCAGGGTTCTGACTGCTTCCCCTGAAGTCATTCTGATTTGAAGGCAGATGCACAGTCTACAAAAAAGTGCTTTGCTGGACATTTGAATTCCTTATTTTATTTCTCTTTGTCAAATCCCCCCTTTGTAAAATACAGTTAATTGTAAACAAAAAGGGAAATAGGTGTTAAATGGAGGAATACAGACCCAGATTTTTATTGCTCATCCAGGAATTCATTCACTCAACAGGTTTCTCAGAAAAAATTACTGCAGAAAAATATTAAAGAAAAAATTTACTTTAAAAAATAGAATAAGATTGGGGCGCCTGGGTGGCTCAGTTGGTTAAGCGACTGCCTTCGGCTCAGGTCATGATCCTGGAGTCCCGGGATCGAGTCCCGCATCGGGCTCCCTGCTCAGCCGGGAGTCTGCTTCTCCCTCTGATCCTCCCCCCTCTCATGCTCTCTCTCTCTGTCTCATTCTCTCTCTCAAATAAATAAATAAAATCTTTAAAAAAAATAGAATAAGATTAATTTTGTCTTGTAATTACCATATGGGTCCATTGAACTCTTTTGTTTGTAAAATAACTTGAAATTATGAAGACTGAAAATGGTACAGTGGACCCAAATTGTAAATAGGGATGGATATATCTCATGGAATAACAAAGTTTAAGGTGGTTTTTGTCCATTGTCCTTGTTTTGGTGGGGTTTTTTTTGGTAATTATTTTTCTCCTACAGGGATGGATAGAAAAATAACTGTTTTTAAGTTACTATGAAAAGTTCTACCACTAGATAGAAATTTAAGTTAATTTGCTCTTTTGATTTTTAGGATTGTATTTAAAATTTTTATTTTGTTGTATAATTATGTATGATATTTACATGATTCCAAATTCAAATCAATAAATAATTCTATACCCTTACCCTTCACTCTATTCTTTCTTTTCCTATAAACACTTTAAAGTAGATTATGGCTTATCCTGTTTTAAATATAAACCTACATATTAAGTATAATATGCATTATACTGGGCGCCTGGGTGGCTCAGTCGTTAAGCGTCTGCCTTCAGCTCAGGTCATGATCCTGGGGTCCCGGGATCGAGTCCCGCATCGGGCTCCCTGCTCGGCGGGAGGCCTGCTTCTCCCTCTCCCACTCCCCCTGCTTGTGTTCCTGCTCTCGCTGTCTCTCTCTGTCAAATAAATAAAATCTTTAAAAAAAAATATGCATTATACTTTATTTAAAAATATACATATAATACCCTTCTTTCTTAAATAACCAGACCAATAGATTGTATACCAGTTATCTTTTACTGTATAACAAACCATCCCAATACAGAGGCTTGAAATAGCCATCATGTATCTGTTCATGTCTGTTGTCAGCTTGACCTCTCTTTCCATGTGATGTCTCATCCTCAAAGAGGTTAACCCAGGCTTTTATACACAGCAGTCTTGGGTAGCAAGTAAGATTAGAAGCTAGAATGCCTTTTGAGACTTAGGCTGAAAAGCCTTACAATATCCACTGCAGTTTTTTTGGTTTAAGCAACTCCCAAGACAAGTCTAGATTCACAAGGTGAATCTAGAAATAAATTTTACAGGAGGAGTGGCAAAGGCACATTGTATGGAACATGCCTATAAAGATAGGAAGAAATTGTTGTGACCGTCTATCTGTTCTCAA
>NC_138379.1:16481519-16486875 GCF_054177405.1 Leptonychotes weddellii
GCTCCATGCTGGGTGTGGAGCCTGCTTAAGATTCTCTCTGTCCCTCTCCTTTTGCCTCTCCCCCTTCCCACTGCATGAGGGTGCACTCTCTCTCTCTCTCTCAAAAAAAAGAATTGATACTTAACCTGATATATATTGTAATAATATATATTATATATAAATATATAATTTGCACATATATAATGTGTGTCTATCTATCTATCTATCTATCTATCTATCTATCTATCTATCTATCTATCTAATTTGACACATCTGAAAGATTGAGCTCTCATATAGCTTACCCCTAAGATGACTGTGAACATTATAAAGTCATTATTACTTCTCACATTTTTTTTGTGCCTGATGGGTCTCTTCTCTGCATTGTTTTAGTACCCTGGGAGAAATCTGAATATAGCTAGGAAGTTAAATAATAGATCTGAAAGTTAAAGCAGTGCCCTGTCTTATGATTGTCTGTTAATAGGATGCTTACTTCTCTTTCTCAACAAAGCTGTTGATACCCTTTGCCTTAGGGTTAGTTCTTAAGTAGCAGATCCTGAGATGAAGACTTGTGGACAGTTGATTTATTAAAGATGTGTACCTAGGAAAAGACTTTAAGATAATGTAGGAAATAGGGCAGGAAGGAAGAAGATCTCAAGTCTTGGACTCAGGTGGATCCTGAAGGGAACTCTGGAATGTAAATTACATTTAATAATTTGTCCCAATTCCAAGAGAGGGAGCTGAGCTTTCATAAGCCTGTGCCCATCAGTCATGAGCTGAGTCATCCAAGGGAGACATAATCTCCAAGCCACTTTTGGCAAATGGCTCAGTAGTGCAAGGGCAGACCTCTGTTGCAAAGCATCACAGGGGCATGCCAGTAGGCTCAAAGCATGCATGAGCCAGGGAAAGGAAGTCTGTGGACAGTAAAGGCAACTGAGGGAATCCCTGTAGGCTTGCATGAGTTTCTCTGCTGTGTGTACATAAAATCAGGGAGCCAGTCACATTATCTGAGAGGGCACCAATGCAACAGTAAATGAAAGTTTAGGCATAGGAAAGATTCTAAACTCTGGGCTCTCTCATTACTATGTGGTATTGCCATCTATTGGTTTAGGAGACTGCTATTGATAAACACAACATCAGGACAGAAGAACGTTCTTTTGTCCCAGTAGGTAAAAAGGTACTCAGGCTCAACAATCTTCCTGCAAAAACAACTCTTTAAATCAGTTCCAGATTGTAATTCACCTTCTTTATGTAATTTTCACAGGCCTCATTCTTTGAAATAAATGAACAATTTACATCTGCTTGCCTATGTGAACACTGACTGTTCTTAGGGGGAATTGGATAAAGACAGGAAAAATGCACTTAGAAGAATGGCTCTTTCTGCTCTCCATCTATGGTTCTCATAATCTCTTCATTGAGCAAATATTCATTGCCATATATTCATGCCAGGACCAGTGCAGGAAATGCAATGGCAAATAAGACATAGTATTTGACTTAAAGGAGCTTAGTGGAGGAAACAGGCATTTCAATAAATAGTTAACAACAGGGTTTGCTCATCTACAGTGTGGGAATATTAGTTGCCCATTCTATTACTTTATTAATTATCTATTTCTGCATTAAGAATTAGGACATAGAACAGCAGGTGTGCTTGTTTTCACTTCATTGTTTCTAGGACCTCGGTGGAAGACTTAAAGCCTAAGAGGCCAGTATTATCTGAAAGCCCATTTGTACACATGCCTGATGGCGGATGCTGGTTGCTTGCTATGGACTTAGTTGGGGTTGTTGACTGGAATATTCACATGACCTGGGCTTTCTCACAGCATGGTAGCTGGGTTCCAAGAAAGAGCATCCCAAGTGAAAATAAACTTCCTCATAGTGCTATTGTGAAAATTTAATTAATTAATCAATATAAAATGCTAAGTTCATTATTTGGCACATAGTGCTTAATGAGAGTTAGCTATTATTATTAATAATATTATTATGAACAGTAAATGTGCATATAAATAATGTTAGTAGTAATATTTTATGTAGATCCAGGGTAATTTAATTCCAGTGCATCAGGTGGTGGTGGGGGGGGTAGTTATCCCCTTTTTGGTTACTATACCAACAAATCAGTTGTTTATTTGGAAGTTGTGTTTCTGTTCTTTGCTAGTAGTCCTTGGGCTTCAGTGAGAGATTTTAGCTGACGTTGAAAGAGCTGAGCAGTGCAATCCAAAAGGATTATGATAACTTTTGACTTCCAGTGAAAGAGTGCTGTCAGGAAGGATGATCAAGAGTGCAGTCACAGAGACGTAAGATAATTTGGGAATTCTTGGAACTCTGTCTCCAAGTCTCAGTGTGATGATTGGGTCACAGTCTTCACTTATTAGCAATTTCACTTTCATTTGTGATGATCATTCCATTGAGCTTTGAAATGAAAATTTGTTCCAGTATATAAGGCCATATAAACAATAATTTTCTTCAGTTGGAGGTTATGGGCATAGTAAGAAAGAGTAGAGATAGGGAAGGGAAATTAGAAAGGATACTGTTTGACATATAACATAGGGCTGTTTTCATCTAATAAACATCAGGTACATATTACATCAACCTGAATGACTGATCCCTCTCCAGAGAGTTCCACAGTGGCTGCCTGTGTCTCCATTATTACCTGCCAAGGAAGGCAGTATAACCTGGACTGATGCTGACTGAGTAAATATTTTTCCTATTTTTCTGCAAAAATCTGAAGCCATCAAGATTGTCTTCTTGATCTTTGTTCAACGTGTTATGCTACTATTCATCTCAGTGGTTGTCTTCTTTCAGCCCAGATTAGCCCACACTCCCTTAAAATGCCATTCCCCTCATCCTCCACCATTTCTCACCACTCCTCTTGTTCCTGATACTCAAACCACATCTGGCTTCTTACAGCCTCTGAATAAGGCATAATTTAACACTTGTGAATTTTATACATGTTCCTTTTTGATTGGAAAGTTTCCCCTCCTTATTTTTCACTTTTCAAAATGAACGCAAACCTTGTATTTTGAAAATCTCTTTCTTTCCTTGTCTTTCTCCAGAATTTATCACTTCCTCCTTCATGCTCCCATAACTTTGAGTCCATATCGTTTTTGTAGGGCATGTGCCATTTTATTGCTGCTTGCTATATATAGACAGCGTCTCTCCTCCTCCTTAAATTGCGACTTCCTCTGGAGCAGGAACTATTTTATACACGTTTATCTCTAGCGTCTGTGACCTGGCCTTGTGCCCACTGGATAAAATGCCTAGTGAGTGAATTACTTGAATTTAGAAACAACTGTATCCTGGTCTGGTTCCCCATTATGCAGGCTTTCTTCTAGTCTGTGCTCATGTGTTTGTTTTTCATGTATCTACTACTGTATAACAGAGCACCCCAAAACTCAGTGGCTTAAAACAATGATTGTTATTTCTTTATTTCTCATGATTCTCAGGATAGACTGAGCTCACTCAGATGTTCTTAATCAGTTTTTTTTTGTTTTTTGTTTTAATTTTTTTATTATGTTACATTAATCACCATACATTACATCATTAGTTTTTTTTAAATTTTTTATTGTTATGTTAATCCCCATACATTACATCATTAGTTTTTGATGTAGTGTTCCATGATTCATTGTTTGCGTATAACACCCAGTGCTCCATTCAATATGTGTCCTCTTTAATACCCATCACCAGGCTAACCCATCACCCTGCCCCCCTCCCCTCTAGAACCCTCAGTTTGTTTCTCAGAGTCCGTAGTCTCTCATGGTTCGTCTCCCCTTCCGATTTCCACCCCCTTCATTTTTCCCTTCCTGCTACCTTAATCAGTTTTATGCAGTTACTATTTGAGATGATGGCTCAGTCTGGAATCACCATGAAAACTTCACTCACATACTTAGCAGTTAGTCGTTGCTGGCTGTCAGCTGAGACTTCAGGACTCTTGCTGGAACACCTATAGAGAATTGTTTTTATAGGTAATGTAGGGAGTTAGTAAAAACTAGATGAAAATTACCTACTCATTCTTAAATCATGCTTACATTTCCTGTGAGGGTTGCTTCTTCTACATTGAATATGCATTCCCATTTGTCTTCTACCTTTCTAAATGTAAATCCATCCATCTTCCAATTTTAGCCTTCCTGGTCAATCCAGCCATTAAGTTACATTTACTGCCTCTAATCATTCATGACTCTTTAATCTACTCTTCTTTTCTACCCAAAATCTTATTTATGAGAAAAAGCACTTGATAAAATCCAACACATTTTCATGATGAAATCAGTCAAAAAACTGGGGACCTTCTTCAACCTGATAAACAGCACTTATGAAAAACCCAAAGGTACCCTCATAATCAATTGTGAAAGAATGAACGCTTTTCTTCAAGTTCAGGAACAAGAAAAGAATACTCACTTTATCACTTCTATTCAACATTGTACTGGAAGTTTTAGGCAGAGAAATTAGGTGATGATAAATAAATAATTTAAATAAATAGGATCTAAATTAGAAAGGAAGAAAAAAAACTTACCTTTATTCTTTGATGACATGATCCCATGTATAGAAAATCTATTTGAGATACCATTTCACATGTACTAGGCTGTAATAAAAAAAATCAAAAATAACTGTTGGTGAGAATAGGGAGAAATTGTAACTCATACATTGCTCATGGGAATGTAAAATGGTGCATCCATTGTGGAACATAGTTTGGCAGTATCCCTCTGATCTAGCGATTCTACTCCTACATATATATCCCCTCAATCTAAAAAAGACTATTCAAAGAAATACTTGTACATGAATGTTCGTAGTAGCACTATTCACAATAGCCACAAGGTGGAAACAACTCAAATGTCCACTAGTGCGTGAATGGATAAATAAAATGTGTTATATACATAGATGGAATATTATTCTACTAAATAGAAAGGAAAGAAGTACTGTAAGGAAGGAGATAAGTCAGACATAAAAGATATCATATGTTTCCATTTATATGAAATATCAAGAATACGTAAATCCATATAAACAGAAAACAGATTGACGGTTGCCAGGGGTGGTTGGGGGGGGTAGTAAGGAGTGACTGCTTAATGGGTACACGTCTCCTTTATGGGTGATAAAAATATTTTGGAACTACATAGAAGTTATGGTTGGCACAGCAATGTGAGTGTACAAAACGCCACTGAATTGAACACTTTAAAATGGTTAATTTTAGGGGCGCCTGGGTGGCTCAGATGGTTAAGCGTCTGCCTTCACCTCAGGTCATGATCTCCAGGTCCTGGGATCAAGCCTCTTATCGGGCTCCCTGCTCGGCGGGGAGTCTGCTTCTCCCTCTCCCTCTGCCTCTCCTCCTGCTTGTGCTCTCTCTGTCGCTCTCTCAAGTAAATAAATAAAATCTTAAAAAAATGGTTAATTT
>NC_138379.1:16486975-16538093 GCF_054177405.1 Leptonychotes weddellii
CGATGGACTCTGAAAAACAAACTGAGGGTTCTAGAGGGGAGGGGGGTGGGAGGATGGGTTGGCCTGGTGGTGGGTATTGAGGAGGGCACGTTCTGCATGGAGCACTGGGTGTTGTGCATGAACAATGAATCATGGAACACTTCATCTAGAACTAATGATGTAATGTATGGGGATTAACATAAGAATAAAAAAAAATGGTTAATTTTAGGTTACTTGAATTTCACCTCAATAAAAAAAATTGTGATAGTTATGTGACCCCAAGTAGTAATGTATTTGCTTTACTAACTCAAATTAGTTTGTCACTTTTCTGAATGTGATAATGTGGTAGAAAGGACAAAAGAACTGGAATCAAAGCAGACTTGAATCTTTTTAAGCTTCTATTTGAGATCTGTTGGGGTCCTCTCTTGATGGTTGGCTGTAAGGAGTGTGGGCACCACAATGTTTCTGAGATATCGAATCTCAGAACAGCAGACCTATCACCCGGATTTTTGTTTTCAGAGGTTAAGAATTGTACACCTCTTCCCAAGATACCTCCCCCTTCCACTGAAGCAGGTAGGCCATTTTGACTGGAAAAATTCTTAAACATTACAAGATTCTGTTTTTTGAGAGAAAATGATTCTAGTAGATGACAATGACATAACATAGGGATGGTTGTTTTGTCCTGGAGTCCTTCCCCGCTGGCACTCCACTAATAATCCCATAAGCGTTACCAGGTGAGAAGCTAGATCAATTCTGTACTACCACAACAACCTGCCACGCTTGCATTGTCTCTTTTTAAAGAGCATGACCATGTGATTTATTGCAACAACACAGTTTTGAGAGGGAAACGGGACTTTATTATGAATCAGACTGGGGCAACAGTCATGAACTTGCACTGTCCTAGGCAAACCAGGACCTGTGATCTCCTGGTTATGAGGATATGAACAAGTGCAATGTCATGGACTCTGGTGATTAGATTTTACAGAAGCCAGTAGTCCTAGATTTGTGACTCCCACATAGAGGCAGCATTGTGTAGGTTTTGACACTTGAATTCTAGGCTTTGTTGTAAAAGGCTTTTGGTTCCTCCTTCATTGTCAGGAGTGTGTGCTGGTCTGTAGGTTTGCCATTGGTCAAAACTAGGTGCGGTGTCCAGGCTAGTGGCAGTGGGAGCAAAGGGCCCCCTGGGGTAGTGTTGTGTGTTGAATACAGATGCCCCTTTTTCCTTCCTGGGATAATCATATCCAGTTTGCCTACATTTTTTTTTAAGATTTATTTATTTATTTGAAAGGGAGAGAGAGAGAGAGCACTCAGTAGGGAGGGGCAGAAGAAGAGAGAGAATCTGAAGCAGACTTTCCATTGAGCTTGGAGCCCGACATGGGGCTTGATCCCACGACCCGAGATCATGACCTGAGCCGAAATCAAGAGTTGGACGCCTAGCAGACTGAGCCACCCAGACACCCCCAGTTTGCCTACTTTTATGTCCAAGGCCACCGAGGCTGATTTTCCTGAGGTACACAGGCCTTTCATGATGGGAGTAAAAGATAAAATATCAGTATAGTCAGTGAAAAGGAATGTACTGCTTTGGGGATGAGGGGACTGTAGAAGCATATGTCATTCATGGAGACCTATATTGTATAAAAATAAAGGAATGTTCCTACCAAATGACATTCATGGTCTTGACCAAATTAGCTCCTCTTCCCTAGTCTCACTTCCTCATCTCTAGGAATCAAAAACCCTAGCTGTCAGTCTTTTGATGAGTGATGAGTGTGAGCATATCAGAGGGGACTGTGTGGAGGCAGGATGAGGTGATGCTAAGTGTTTTGCAGTCAGATCAGGCTGAGATCAAGTGCTCCCTTTGCCATTTATAAACCATTCCTCTCTTATTTTGTGCACATTACATAACCAATATGAGACTAAATTCTTCTTTAAAGAGCAAGGGCTGCTCAAATTGTTGGATGAAAATTTCTTAAAGCTTATATAGTAGAGTAAATGTCTGAGAATAGACAGGAAAAGGATTGGGGAAAAAAATGAATGATCCACAAGGGGTACTATTTAATGAATGGTGATGACGTGATTGGGTAAAGATAAAATTTAACTTCTATTTTAACTTCTATTTTAATATATACAAAACAAATTTCAAATGGAAAAAGGTCTTGCAAGAAAACCTTGCAGAATTTAACCAAATTTGGATATCCTGGAGCCATAAAATACATGAAAGGTAAAAAATAAGATAACTGTGAGAAAAAATTATCATCTATGAAGTCAGCAGACAAATATTTGGAAACTGTGTGTCTCTGGTGACAAAAATGTTATATCTGTTATATACAAATAACTTTTTTAAAAAGACAAAATTGGTAACCAAACAGAAAAATGGGCAGGATAAATGAATAGAGAAATTCTAAATAAATCCTAATGACTTATAAACATATGGAAAGGTGTTAAACATCACTGATATTTTGGGAAATGCAAAGTAACAATGATTTATTTGTTAAGATATGGCTGACTTCAATAAAGATTATTAATATATTTCTTGCATGATTGCAGAAGAGTATTCTTATACATTGCTAAGTTAGAATTGTCTCATGCCTTTAGGAAAGCAAACTAGCAATATCTATTAAATTTTATACGTGGAATAAATAATATTAACCTGGCAATTCCACTTCTTGAAATTCATCCCAAATAGGGATATCTATTAGTATATGTGAAGGCATTTATAAGGATACTAATTATAGCATTAAAACAAAACAATAATAAAATGAATGCCTATCAATAAAGGAATAGAGGAATGAATTCACAGTGGACTGTTATTTAGCCAATAAGGTAAATGATTTGAAATATACCTCTTGGATTTGGAGGAATTTCCACAAGATATCATTGAGTGAGATGAACTGTATAAAATATGATATATTTTCATAAAAAATGAAAAACTTTTTTATATGTATATGTTTAAATACTATGCTTTATTGAACCTAAAATACCATTGATTATAAAACATACCATCATTTCATATAATATAAGGGAAAAAATGCTGAGAGTAAACTATGATAGAAGACTTTTTTATCATTAAAAAATTTAACTTTCATTTAAAGAGCTCTTTTAGATTTAACTATATATCAGTGCTTGCCTTATATAACTTTTTTTAATACATGAAAAGGAACATGTAAGCAAAATAAACTGGTCAAGGTTTTATTAAATCCTCTTCATATCCACAGTGGGATTTTTATGAGTCCCTTTTCAAATTGAGGTCATAGATATTTGGGTTTCCACAGAATGTCTTCCTTTGCAATCAAGATCATTAACATTTATAAAGTGAGAATTCCAGCATTGTCTACAGACTTCCCCCCGCCCCCGCCCCGAACTCCCGTTCTTTAGATACTGATATGCCTGCAATAGATAATAGCAACTAAGTCACCACTTGGGTGTTTAACAGCAATTATTATTGTATCTTAATTTCGGAGACCTTAAACTGTGACCAAGATGCAACTTAGAATTGATGAAATCTAAATATGCCTGTGTAAGTAATTATATGATGATAGAGAAAGCTATGGTAGAAAACATACTAGGCTCTTAACATGGGATATCTTGGCGCTGGCACATGATGTGGATAGAAAGGGTTAAGAAGGAAAGGAAGTGACATCAGAAAGGGAAGAAAATTACTGCACTAAAAACCCAGTCACCAGACACAATATTGAAGAATGAAGTTAGAGGACTGATAGCACCTGAACTCAAAACTTACTATAAAGCTACAGTAGTCAAGATGCTGTATTGGCAATATAGTAAACAAAGAGATTAATAGAACAGAAGAAAGAGCCTAAAAACAGACTCACATAAATATAGTCAACTGATGTTTGAAAAAGGAGCGAAGGCAATACAAGGAAGCAAAGACTGTCTTTTCAACAAATAGTACTGAAATAACTGAACATCTAAAAAAAAAAAGAATCTAAATATCAAACTTATGGGGCGCCTGGGTGGCTCAGTTGTTAAGCATCTGCCTTCGGCTCAGGTCATGTTCCCAGGGTCCTGGGATCGAGCCCCGCATCGGGCTCCTTGCTCTGCGGGGGGCCTGCTTTTCCCTCTCCCACTCCCCCTGCTTGTGTTCCCTCTCTTGCTGTGTCTCTCGCTGTCAAATAAATAAATAAAATCTTTAAAAAAAAAATAAATATCAAACTTATACCCTTCACAAAAATTAACTCAAAATGGATTATAGACCTAAATGTAAAACCTAAAAACTACAAAACTCCTAGAAGGTAACATAGGAGAAAAAAACCCTAGATGACCTTGGTTATGGTGATATCATATTAGATACAACATCAAAGCACAATCCATGAAATAAAAAATTGATAAGCAGACTTTATTAAAATTAAAAACTTGTGGTCTGTGAAACATAATATCAAGAGAATGGTAAGACAAGCCACACGCTGGGAGAAAATACTTGTGAAAGACATATCTGATAAAGCACTGTTGTCTAAAATATACAAAGAACACTTAAAACTCAGCAATAAGGAAACAAACAACCCACATAAAAAATGGGCCAAAAACCTTAACAGACACCTTACCAAGGAAGATATATAGTTGGCAAATAAGCATATGAACAGATGCTCATGGATATTTATAGCAGTTTAATTTGTAATTGCCAAAACTCTGAAGCATCAAGATTTCCTTTGGTAGGTGAATGGAAAATAAACTGTGGTACATCAAAACAGTAGAATATTATAGAGCATGGGGGAAAAAAAGCTATCAAGCCATGAAAAGATGTGGAGGAAACTTACATGCATATTACTGAGTGAAGCCAATCTGGAAAGGTTGCATACTGTCTGATTCCAACTATATGACATTCTGGAAAAGGCAAAACTATGGAGACAGTAAAACGATCAGCCCAGTTGCCAGGAGTTGGGAGGTGGGGTGGAGGATGAACGTGCAGAGCACAGAGGACTTTTAGGGCAGTGAAACTATTATGTATGTTATTATAATGATGGATACATGTCATTATACATTTTTCAAACACATAGAATATACAACACCAAGAGTGAACCCTAATGTAAACTACAGACTCTGGGCAATTATGATATGTCAATATAGGTTCATCAATTATAAAAAGTGTTCCACTCCAGCGGGAGATGTCAGTAATGGGGGGAGGCTCTACATGTGTGGGGACAGGGGCTACAGGAGAAATCTCTGTACCTTCCTCACAAATCTGCTGTGAACCTAAAAGTGCTGTAAAAAAAATAATCTGAAAAATATAAATACATACATCCATGCAGAAATAAGTTTTAAAACACACTCACAATATGTTTATGATTATGCTTTTGTGTTACTATAATACTATATTTGCATGTTCATAGGTAAAAATTATTAAAACTTTTTTAAAGGCAAGGAAAGAGGGTTGGTGAAGGACTTCACCTTGTGCTGTCTTTGTGCTCTGTACAGTTGTAGGAGTTCAGGAAACATTTGAAGGGATTAAATGAGAAAGCGTTCTCATGAGGTAGTTATAAAAGTTATTAAATTTATTGTATCATTGGGTGTGTCAAGTAAGAAAATGTTATTTACTTTTTTTTCCCCTTTAAGTTCTAGACATTTCTCCATTCCCATCCTATTTCCTTGAGGAGTGCTGGGAACATTGCTGAAATTCAACAATATTTGTTGATAGAATGATCAGTAACAGAAGTTGGCTGGAACCAGCATTTTCTATGCTAAGTTTTGCAGGATGTCAGGCATTTAAGGTATTCTGTGGAAACGTGGTCTATGATTTTAGCTTGAGGAAAGCTCTAACACTATCTTTTTTGGCAGATTCACAGTTGCTTTGTAGAACTTGTAGCAAGCTATTTTATTGTGCTGGTAATTTTCTGAAACACTTGATTATAGAAACTGTTTAGCATGTGTAAAACATTACTGTCTGGAATTTGTGTTCTATGAAGTAGAAAGAAATTGGTTTCTAGGAACTGGAAAGGTATGGGCATGTCACTTCACCCATTTGTGGTATAGAGAGCTATAATTTCCCTTGATATTTTAGGGCAACGATTTAGGAAGGAATTGGTGTACATTCTTAGAGATACATTCTTAGAAGACAGCTTTTTCAACTATATCTCACTGTGACAAAGGGAGCATGGGATTGAAAAAAAAATAATGGTAATGATGTCAATCATGAGGAATGTGTATACAGCTGACCCTTGAACAACATGGGTTTGAACTGTGTGCGTACACTTGTCCGTGGGTTTTTTCAGTAAATATGTTGGAAAATTTTTTCGAGATTTACGACAATTTGAAAAAACACACAGATGAACTCTAGCCTAGAAATACCCCCCAAATTAAGAAAAAGGTATTATGGTAAGAATACAGTTATATATACTTTATATATGTATATAGCATATAATACATATAACATACAAAATATGTGTGAATCAACTGTTTTTGTTATTAGTAAGGTGTCCAGTCAACAGTAGACTATTTGTAATTAAGTTTTGGGGTAGTCAGAAGATTTTTGTGGATTTTCAACTGTGCAGGAAGGGGGATTGGTGCCCCCAACCCCTGTTATTCAGGGGTCAGCTGTTTATAACAAGGTTATAAAGCCCTAGCATTAATTTCTGTTTCAGTTTTGCTGTTTTTAACAAGACTGAAGAGATTCATTTGGTGGTCGTAGGAAGAGTGAATTGCGTTTGAGACTCTGAATGACTGCTTCTCCCAGGACACAGGATTTTTTGTTTTTGTTTTTAAACTCTTGGCTTAAAAAAAAAAAAAAAGCCAGTCGAGCTCTACTGGCAAAGAGGAGGGAGCATAATCAGCCTTTTGTGCTGAGGATAAAGAGTGAAAAGTTTCCAGAGAGAGCATAGAGTAGAGAAGCTGGAAACTTCTCACAGATACGCCTTTCTTGGTCCAAGGTTTTCTGCCCCATTGGAAGTAGTCAAGCTCTCTTCCCTGAGAAAAGGAGTAGAGATACTTTTTTGCTTTGGAATTGAGGGGAGAACACTGGAGGCTACATCTGATAAACTCCTGGGGAGCTTTAGGGGGCGAATTAAAATGAAAGTCGAAGCAGAGCAGACATCTGTGAGCTTGGCATCAGGTGACTGAAGTCACCTTTCCTCAATGGTCCAGGAGGCCTTATGTTAAAACAACCACTTCCAATGGCAACAGTGTGTCAGAGAGAGAAACAGAGCAATGGCCTGGGTGAACCAATTATGGTCTAGAACTCTCTCTGGTTAGTTCTATAGTAGAATCAGTTGTTTGCATAAGTGTTTGTTTGTTTTTTCAACAGTGGTGGTGGGGAATCCACTCCCCTCTTAGAGGAGATACGGGACTTACTACTATTCTGGATGGGGTTTTGATCTTTTGATAATTCTGCTATTAGCAGTAAAAGTTATGAGATGTGAGATTATGCTACTCCAACTGTAGTGGAGTAATTCATACCTACAGGAGTAGATCCCACACTTGTTATGGACACAAATGACCTAGGAAAATGGTTTAAAATATAGAATCCCCAAGTGGGTTTTTTTTCCCCCTCTGGAGATGCTGATTGAATAAAAGTGTAGAGTCTATATTTTTAACAAGCTTCCCAGGTGATGGTGAAGTAGTGGACCAGAGTACTGAAATTTGGAAAGGACAGTTCTGGGCCATTTATCATGTGAAATGGGGATGTAAATGGAACATTTTCTTTCTTCATGATTACTTTTGTCAGCCTAATGATGATATGGCTAAGTATTGTTCTGAAAATTTAGATGGAACCCTGTGGTTCATGAAAACTCCATTCACTCTTAGGGTCAACGAGTGATTATCATAACCACATGTAGGTTATAATATATCAAAATTAAAATCATCATCAATTTGCCAGAGAGTATAAAATTCTCCATGAAACCAGTCTATGCTGAAAAAAAACTGAGGTGCAATTAGTGAACTGATTATTTCTGTGTCATCCATATACCTGGGGTGGAAGGCAGCCCATTGTAGTGAAAAGGACTGGATTTTGGAGTCAAAAGGACTTGACTTTAGATTCTGATTCCAACACTTCCTACCTGTAGGCAAGTCACTTCACCTCTCTGACACTTGGTTTTGCACATTTATAAAATGGAGGTGATAAGACCTACCCAAAATGGCTGCTGTGAGGACTGCATGAAACTAATGATGCTGTAAATTCCAAGAGATTGAATGAATCTTTCCTGTTTATCATCAATTCTCACCCCCCACGGCAAACACTGAGCCAGGCACATAATAGGGGCCCAAAACACTAACTTTTATTAGCGTGATCATTATATTTAGAGAAAATATTGTACTCTCAGCTGTCAAAAGAGCACCAGTAATTAAGTGCTTTCCTCTTCTCTGGTTTTAATGTGCCATAGCATTTTTTTTTTCAATTCTATATGTACTCTGTTAACCATGCACCCATTCATCCATAGAGCTATAGACACCGCTAAGTAAATGTTAAACTGTGAACCCCCGTAGTACTAATGAGAATCCTATCACTCATTTTCTCAGCTCAATATGCGCATTTACCACTAAAGAGTCAAAAGGGAATTGAAATGAAAATCACCAAAACACAATGCCTCACCTCTTCCTCTCCTTTTCTGCTCCCTCTAAACCACCCCTAAATTAAAATCTATATATATGAATAAATAAATATTCCATGGTAATACCAAGCTTTAGTGATTGGGATTAGGAAAATTAAAGGAAAAAAAAGAAAAAGCACTGTTTCCTTGCCTCTGCCTTAGAAATGGGCACATCAGTATGATAGAAAGACTGTGGAAATCCCAGGATATGAAGAGGAGACCTGGTACCTTCCAGATGGATACCCATTGTGTCTGTGTCTATAGCTCTATCTATGCTGATATTTGTATCTAGAGCATCTATATCTATATTTCAAGTTAGAGGTTAAAATAGTCTAATGATAATAATACCTAATACACGCACCTAATATTGAGTGATATTAAGGACAACTGTGAGCCCTGAGAATCTATGTAAATCAGTATTTTTGTATGTAAGTGGAACAGCAATATTAAAAAGTGAAGTTTTCCTTGATTCTTTAACCTTTACTTAAGTTAGAGCTTTAATTTTCACCTCTCCTTCAACCACTGACACGTAATTAATGGTCTGAAACCAAAATTTTCAAAGTATTGGGGAAAGGGAAGTTAATTGCTATATTTTGGTTTTAATGGGTCTCAAGAAAATTGTTCAGCTTGGACCAATAGAAGCACAGAAGGTATGAGAAGGGCTGTCACTTTTAATATAAGTTCCAAAATAGAAAGGGCAGAAAATATCCCTTTTTTTTTGTCCCGATACCATGAAACTGTATCTCTCTCTCAATCTCTCAATCTCTCTCTCAATCTCTCTCTCTCTCACACACACACACTCTCAGTTTTAAGATTCTGATGTATCTAGTATTTCTTATCCACATATTTGTCTCTCATAGTTTTCATGCTTAACACAAATTCAAGGTCAATTAAAAATTGATTTTGGGGGAACTGAGTTAATATTAAATAACACAGATATTATTTAATATAAATATAAATAGAAAAGGGAACTAAGTCCCAAAGAGATTAGGTGATTAGATGATTTCCCCAAATGACACAGCATGGGGAGATGTGGCAGGGGAGGGATCTAGAGGGTAGAGTGAGGGTAGAGTTATCTTTACCTGAAATTTATTGGAAGGGAGGAGATGGTCATAATCTCCCTCCACTTTATACCTTGAGATATCTTTCACTTATTTGTATTTGGTTTTTAAATAATAATATAGTGGCTAGTAAAAATCTCCATTTGCCATCAGAAGTCTAGCGAACTACAAAGGGGTGATATATACACCTAAAGGTTACAATGAGGTTATATAAGAGATCTTATTTCCGAAGCATTTTCACCTTTCTGAATGATTGCATATTCTATCTAATGTAAAATAAACACAGCCATTATATTTTGATATAATCTCTTCTAAAATTTTGACATAAATTCATAGGGAGCATATACCTGCCCCTGGCACCATTATATATGGCTATAGTAATACTATCACGGATGGAATTTTTCTTTTTTTTTAATGTGCAAAGGCTTTATGTCAGTTTGAGGCTGTTGGGGTTAAGTTACCACTGAAGGTCCCATGACGACTGAATGGGGAAACAATCATATCAAGGTGAACCTTCTAGATTTATGTGGTGGCCACCTGAGGGGGCTTTTTCTCAGCAAAGAGGCCCTGGCTTATAGAGCAAAGAGCTTGGGTTTTAGAGCCAATTAAACCTGGGTCCTAGGCCTAATAGCAACACTGACTATCTGTAGAATATTATATATCTTAGCCACTTTGATCCCTAGATTCCCCATCTGGAAAGTGGTGATAACAATACATTACAGGTTTGTTGAGCAGATTAAATGATCTAATGAAGGTGCTTTTCTATTTTCCTGGAACTTAGGTATGTGAAAACAGAGACAAAAACAAAACCAAGACACTTCTAAATTTAAAGTTCTTGAGGCTTAACTAAACCGTACCACTTACTAACAAATAACAAATTATTCCAATGAGGCTCATTGAGAAGCCTAAAGTTGGAGTGCTAGAGACCATCTATCCTGAAATAGAAAAGTGTTTCCACCTCCAAAAGACAGGCAATTCTTTATTCCAAAACATCTGTCTAATTGCCCATTGTCTCCCATGAAGAGACCCTGGGTGTCTGGGGCTATCTGATCTCTTCTTTTTCACTGCTGTTCATGCCCATGATGCCCAAAGTGTGTTCTGAGGCATACTGGAGTGGCACCCCAAACTCATAGAGGCACACTGAGACGTCTTAAATTGACAGGAAAACACAGTGATAATGTGACTTTTGTGAGAGACTGTAGGAATTACTTACTAGCTGCAACTAGTTCACATTTTCCAAAATCACGTTATATTCCTGTCGATGGTGTCATATCTATGGGAAGCTGGGTTTTCAGCAGTTGCTGTGATAAAAAAGGAAGCCCCATATGAAAATCAGTGTGAACAGGAAGTGAGGGTGGCAGTGTCTCCTCTGATTCCACACTTTGAGAACTTGTGCAGTGCCCAGCAGGTGCGCACATCCCATGAGCAGCACCACTTGTCATGATTTAAGGGAGAAAGTTAATTTTTCTTTCAGTTTATATGCATCACTGTTTCGAAGAACTACTAAGTTGCTTGGCTCTACCTACCTAACAAATGGAACTGTTAGGTATTTAACAGTGATTCTTCAAGTATGATTTGTAACCCACCTGCACCAATATGATCTGGGGAAACATGTAACGGATACTCCTGAATCAGGATTTCTGGAATCTGCATTTCTAACAAGTTCTTCTGGTTAGTTTTTATACACGCTGAAGCTTAAAAACCATTCAGCCAAATTCACTTTTTTTTTTTCCCCTAACCCTCTTTTCCTTGAAAGATCTGTTTGTATCTTCAGGCCTCCCTACCACCTATAGCTCAAGAAAACCATCCAACCTGTTTTCACCTTTCTGTCTTTAAAGTGACAGGAGCCCCAGAAAAATAACCAGGAGGCTTTGGGCTGGAAGGCTCGGTTCTCCCTGTTATCATTGTTTATGGGAACAGCCAGGTAGTATTGATTTGTCACCTGGTGATGTTAATTACCAGCCAAGCTTACAGATTGTTTCTTTTTTCTCAGCTCTCAGCTTGATCCCTGAAGTTTCAGCATGGAGTCAGGAGGCACTTAATGGAAAGTTAATCAGCCAAATCCTCCCAGTTCAGAAGTTACTCCCTGGCCCTGGCCCCTGTTTGGAACACCAGGGTATCTATGTAATGTGGGGAAGCAATTATTTACCCAATGCTTCCCAGAGGGCCTGAAAGAGGTAATGACCCTCAACAGGGGCCTTCTGGAGTCCCTTCGAGCCACTTATATACCACAGAGGGAATGGCCTGACTCATATTTTTAAAGATTTGTTTATTCTTGTCAAAGAAAGAAGCAAGTTAAGCAAAGGGGTGCTTGCTTCTGGGATGCCAACAAGGAGGATTTTTTTTTTTTTTTTTTAAACAGTAGCATCTTATCTAACAGTGAAAGACGATGTTATGTGTGTTAGAGACACAGGTAATCTAGATTTGATTTGCATGTTAACTTTTTTGCTTTCAATCAATAACTGCTTAACAAAGTTTCTGGCTAAGCATCCTGAAATTGATTTTCAAAGAGAATTTGCATTTGATAATGTGAAGGGTTTTACACAACAGCTGGTACTTAGGGGAAGAAACAGAAGGTAGTATGGAAGCCATCCAAAGAGGACTTGAGTTGCTGGGGCTATGGGTGGTCTCTGTTAGAGACCACAGCTTCAAATGTCTGTGACATCACACTTTTCGGAGTTGGTGTCATGGGAACAGGGTAAGACTGTGGGCCTGTCTGGTCTTGAGTTCCTGCTCTGCCCTCGGACAGATTATTTTCCCTCTTTTAACCTTAGGATCCTTCATCTGTAAATTAGACACAATGGTACCGACCACACGAGATGTTGATTCTCTCCTGCATTTCTCATAATGCATCCGTATCCCCCCTCCCGAGCCTCACGCACCTTCTTTAGCACAGGCCACTATTGTCCCTTGCTACCTGGCCCTCTCATCCCGTCTTCCAGTTGTGCTCTGCCCCAATCCATTTTCTAGACTATAACTGAATTCTGTGAAAATTAAAAAAAAAAAATCTTTACATCTCCAGTGACTTAAAGGCACGGGGTGGTTCCTCTGAACCTCAGGTTAATGGGACTGTTGCTCTTCTGGCCCCCATTCTCCCTAGTCTCATCTCTCATAGCTCTTCTACCTAAGCCTACCTTGCAGCCACCCCAGTATTCTGTGGCTTCCTCAGCTGTGCCAAGTACACATTTATAACAAGACTTCATATTAGCTGTTTCTTTTCTTTTCTTTTCTTTTTTTTCTGGAAATGTCATTCATTGCTCGTTGTCTGGGTCCCTGCTTCTCCTTCCTTCAGTATCAGAATAAAGTCATTCATTTTCTAAAATTTTCCCTGTTCTGGAGATTTAAGTGTCCTTTCATGTGCTTCTTGATCACCTCCTATATAGAATTTCTAGATACAAGTTGTACATTAGAACTTACCATGCAGTCCTGTGATTGGTGTTTCTTACACTCCAGAGTCAGCTCCGCGAAGTCCTGGACAAGCTCTGTGTTGTGTTTCGTAAAAAGTAGATTTTCTCAATGTTATTATTTGTAAACAGAGGGTATTTCTCAATAAGATTTTTATAAGAATTAAATAAGGTAATGAAATGAAAAATTGGAACACTCAAAAAATCTGTTTCCCATATATAGTTGCAATATGCGTTACCAGCCAATGTTTGAGTGATCCATCTGTCCATCCGTCCATTCAAAAAATGTATAAATCACCACTAGGTACTGGGTACTCTTTCAGGCACTGGAAATACAGACACAATAACAAAAGCCCTTCTTCAGGGATTCATATAACAGTGGAAAGTTTACATAGCATGGATATGACTCTTCACACTTGATTTTGTCAAGTTCTGTGAAGTACCTTTTCACATTGGGGAAGCTAAGTTTCACTTTTAAATACAGCTTGAGATTCAAATACTTCCTCCAGAACATATCCATATTATCAAATATGCTGAATTGTCCTGGAGGTCCTTTTGACATGTTTTTACCAAATCAATGAGCCCAATCAAAATTCGAGCTGAAAAAACACCTGGCCTATCCCCAAGGGGCCCATAGATCAACTCTGCATCCCTTTGGACTCTCTCCTGCTTTGCATACATTTCAGAAATGCAGGAGAAAGGAAAAGGACAGTAAAGAGGTTGCTGCCTTTGTAGGGGGACTATGATCACCTGTCTGGACCCAAATGATGTTTCCCATTTGCTTTACAGACATTGTACTTCCAAATGGGTAATGCTCACTGAGTCTCTTCCCATGACCCCCCACAGGGAATGGAACTATAATCTACATGGATTTATTGAGCAACTCCTGGGTACAGTTACTGTGGCCAGGGGCCGGAGGCAATTGGTGAACAAGACGGTAATTTTTTTCTTCATAAAGCTTTCAGTTCTGTGCTAGAGACTAACATTTAAAAAGGTAGTTTGTAAAAATATATATATATTTAACCACAGCAGTAATAAGTGCAGTGGGCAGATAACTGCAAGGTGCTTAGAAAAATAAAACAAAACACACATGTGAAATCTCACCTGTTTTATGGATAAGGACAGACTAATGAGCTTGTTTGTCGAATCCCGTTTAAAAGCTGAAACCTTGATGTTGGAGGGTGGGAGAACCTTCCAGGCAGTGGAAACATTACAAAGGCCCAGAGATGAGGGATTTGAGAAACTAAAATAAGGCCAGGGTGTCAGAAGGGTGGATGTAGACTATCAGAGTGGTCCAAAATGAGGCCGACAGAAAAGGCAGGTTGGGCTAGGTCATGTTCATTTAAAGATACTACCCAGTTTAATTGTCATAACACTTTTTACACATTAATATCATCCTTCAACAGTGGAAGGAACCAAAATTCAGGCAGCTAATGTGACTAGTCTGAGGCCCTTTAGCTGGGAAGTGAGGGACTGGGATTCAAATCAAAGTCTATGTGATGGCAACATACATCATCATCATCATCATCATCATCATGTAACTATAATGCACTGCCTTATTCATAGAAGACATCAGTGGTTTTCACTTGTTCTCAATTTTAACTCTTAGGACCACTGAATGAAAATTCTTTCTCCATTTACCAATCTCACATCTGATTTATCTTCCTTAACTTTATGGGGCCCATCAGAATGGCACTCCTCTGGAAACACACAGAGAAACATGCGTTCTGCGCCAGGCAGAGAAGCCGCTGGGGCTCCTGGACCTGGGTGGGGGCGTCCAGGGACAGGATGGGCACTCTGCAAGGACAGCAGCATCTCCCACCCCCAGAGACCTTGCCACCATTTGGGGAATGTGAATTCGTATTTTATGTCTCCCTGAAATGGAATGACTGTGTTTTAACACCTTACTCAGGACATTTCATCTGCATTCCTTTCATATATTCAAATATAGTTTTCTTTCTCAGAGTCCAAGATTCCTGCAGAGGAAAAAAAAAATCATCTCATTAAAGAAAAATTGTGCCTTATCCCACCACTCTGCCACACCCATTCCCCTAGCATAGCCACTTTTTTCTTTTCTTCTGTAAGTACAGGATCCAGCATTTACACAAATTAAAAGAGCTGTGCCTAGAATAATAATTTCTGTAAGCTCAGCAATGCTATTCTCCACTGCAAGTGTGTTTGAAATTGCAGTCAAACTGAGTGAACTTCCTCCTTCTCTCTGACACAGCCACTGCAGATTGTGAATTACGGCTAAATATCAAAGTGTTATTTAATGCAGCCAGGAAGGAGTGATGTGAATGATAGCCCATTACCGTTTTATACTCGGAGATCAGTCTCCAAGTTCAAGGCTATTCTCTTAGCCATGCCAGAAAAATTACACAGGCCGCTACTAGTTTTTATAACCCCCTTAGGCAATGCTGGAGCGATAAACATGATGGGAATGAAGTCTTGCCATGTGTATCTAACAGCACCAGAGAGAGTGGCTAGCTCAGTGCTGACACAGCACTCAGCTTATGTTACAGGTTTAACGCATTACCTAGCTCTCTCTTTGGGTATCTCATTCTGAGCAGGAACAGACTGTGTGTGCATGGTCCCTAGTCTACAGATATGTTCTGTTATACAACTGAGCTCCCGCTGTCATTCTAAGAGGGAAGGAAAGCTTTGTAGGAAGCTCAAACTGTAGCAATGTGGGGCTGATTTCCATGGTCTCTGAGCAAGTAGGTGCCCTGGATAGGCCAAGACTTAAACATCTGCTCCGCCAAATCCACATTCTTGAAGTTCCCACCTCCCAACTCCTTACGAATAGTCTTCTTTTTTTTAAATATTATTTTATTATGTTATGTTAATCACCATTCATTACGTCATTAGTTTTTTTTTTTAATTTTATTATGTTATGTTATGTTCCATGATTCATTGTTTGCATATAACATCCAGTGCTACTAAGAGTTTTCAACCATATATGATGGCCAGCTAGTTCTATGTGAGCCCAACATCCATAGGTTATTGGTTCATTAGTAGACATTTGTCCCAAAGGAAGTCAATCTGCAAGTCCAGTGGGTGAACTGCAATTAAAGAACTCTGCTGGCCAGGTCCAGTGGAGGCACACTGGATTGATCAGATCTTTCCAGAGGAATTATAAAGCTAATTGGAAGATTAGTAGAAAACCAAAAGTAGAAATGCCAAGATAGGCAGTGGATGGTTTACTTAGGACAATGACAGAGAACCAGATGGGGATTAATGTGCTCTTGCTATGGAGATATGGAAGAGTCAATGAGGTCAGAAGATATGTTAACTATGGACCAACCTTTCAGTTGCTAAACTAGGTTTTTATCTCTATAAGGTGTGACTATATAGCTTTTCCTTTATTTTTATACTTCTGATTATGCATCTTTTCTTGTGATCTTACAATCTTATAGCTGTGTGCTTGTCCTTGGTTTTTATGGAGCCTGGAGTTATGGTTAAGGTTCTATCTTAATTATTTCTGCTGGATGCCTACAGTAATTTTGCTATAAATTATTTGTTGCCATTCAATAAATATCCATTGCTTGAGTAGCTTGAAAAGCTCTCAGGTTTTTGCAACCAAAACCATCTTTTAACCCCAGAAAATATGTGAGAGCATAGAGCTGAACTTAACATACCTAGCACAGTTGTTCCTCCAGAATGTCTACAGTTTGGAGTTTCAAGGTGAGTTTTGCCATCTAGGATCCTGTTGGTTTTTTGGTAATATCATTCCATTTTTGTAGAGGGAGGTAGTATCTCTCTACTATGAAATGGTAAATAATCCTATGGAGAAATGGGATTTCTCTAATTTCATATATTTCTGATGAATTGGCACAGTGAACAAAGCCTGAAACTGAGAAGGACAAACACACATGTATTAGGGTTCTCCAGAGAAAAAGAACTGATAAGATATTGATATATATGAGGAGATTTATAATGGGACTTGGTCAAGCAGTAATAGAGGCTGAATAGGCCCACAATCTGCTGTCCACAAGCTGGTTAACCAGGGAAGTTGGTGGGAGTCCGCAGGCCTGAGAACTGGGAGCTACAGGTATAAGACCCATAGTCCGACTGCTTGAGAATCAGGAGCTCTCAGGTCCAGGGGCTAGAAAAGATGAATGTCCCAACTCAAGAAGAGAGAGAGGGAATTTGTCCTTCCTTTGCCTTTTTGTTCTATAAGAATCCCCAGTGGATTGGATGTTGCCCATCCACACTGGTAAGGGCAAATCTCTTTATCCAGCCTACTGAATCAAATGCTAACTTCTTCTAGAAACTCCTTACAGACACACTCAGAAATAATGTTTTCCAGCTATATGGGCATCCCTTAGCCCAGTTAAGTTGACACATAAAATTAACCATCGCAATGCACTTGTAAGAAAATCATTATGTGTGAATAAAGATTATAGCAAAATGGACCATGACTTAGAAGTAGGACCTGAATGGTGGAGGGATTCGTGATTCTGGAACAGCTTGAATCCCACCCTAACTCTGCAGCTGACCTCACAGAACTCTGGCATAAAGGAAAAAGCTTTCCAATTAGGAGTGCAGCATCTCTTCCATAGGAACCCCTTGTAAAAAAGATGGAAGTGAGAAGCAAAATCATTTTCCTACTAACAGGGAATGAGAAGAGCTCCAGAGGCCTAGCAAGGTCAGAGACCTAGAGATTTTTGCAGTATATACTCATGAACTTAGATCTCTGGGCTGCAGTGCAATAGATCAATGTGGGAAGAGGCACACAGAAAAAAAATGCCCCCCCCAAAATATCAGGTCTAACCACTGGAAACTGAAAATGCTATCTTATATATAAAAGTGGTCTTTGCAGACGTGATTAATTTCAGGATTTTGAGATGGGGATATTATCCTGGATTATCTGAGTGGCCCTAAAATGGCATCACAAGTATACTTAAAAGAGAGAGGCAGAGGGAGATAGGACACAGAAAAAGAAAAGGCAACTTGGCCACAAGGTAAAGATTGGAGTTATGTAGCTACAGTCAAGGAACGACAGTAGCCACTAGAAGATGGAAGAGGCAAAGAACCAATTCTCCCCTAGAGACTAAGGGCTCAGGGCACTGCCGACACCTTGATTAGTCCCAGGGAAACTGGTTTTGGGCTTCTAGCCTCCAGAACTATGAGAGAATAAATTTCTGTTGTTTTAGGCCACCGAGTTTGTGGTAATTCCTTACAGAAGCCACAGGGAGCTAAAACAGAGGGGAACCACCTGAAAGAGGGATCGGAAGTGTAGTAGACACTGAAGCACGGAGACAGCAGCTGTCCACCCAGGGGCCTCTAAGAAGAAAAGGGACCTTACCTCTCATGGCCAGGCTGGTGGACACCTCCTAATTCTTGGTGTATTTGGGAGGGAAAATCTGAGGAAAGCCTGGACTTTTTGTTAATTAAGCAAATACAACTTTGAGCATAGTATTTGGGGAGTCTCTTTGTGAGTTAGCAGATAAAGCAGTCTGAGCAATAGTGAACACTGGACTGACATTACTCTTATGTTTCCTTCATAGATTTGCTATGGCAGCTCCTTTTATTTTTATTTCCTTCCTCTCCCTCTCGCTCTCTCTTTCTTTGAAAAATGAGTTAATGGGTACACAAAAGCTTTATAAATTAAGAAATAGTTGTTTCAGGTTTTGGTAATGTTTCAACGCTTTGGTGTATTCTATTTGGTGGTATTTTATTTAAGGTTTTCATATAGAGAGCATGAGATTAATTATAGCCAATAATTTGCAGTCCCTCATGGTTGATTTTTATTGTTCACTGGGCCATTTCTTATATCACTAGGAGCAGTAGTTCTCAACTGAGTAAGATTGTGCCTCCCAGGTCACACTTGACAATATCTGGAGAAATTCTTTGCTCTCTTAACTGGGGGGAAGAGGCACTACTGAAGTCTAGAGGGTAGAGACCAGAGATGCTGCTAAATATCTCACAATGCACAGGACAAACCCCCACAACAAAGAATCATCTGGCCCAAGTGTCAGTCATACTACAGTTGAGATATCTTGCTCAGGATTAATTACCTCTTCCTTCTTCTGTAGGTCTGTGTGGGATAGAAATGCCACTAGTCTGGGTAGACACCCAGGCTCAGCCCACAAGGAGTCTGCTTGTGTAATAGAGTTCTTGACAGAAAGTTTAATTGGGATAAATAGCCTTAATTGGGACAGATGGAACAAAGCCCAAAGAGTGAATTGAGAGTGTTTCAAATTACTGTGACTTCAGGTCTCTAGATCTGCATTTGGGCTGACTGAATGCAGTTTGCATGTTCATACTCAGATTATACATTTCTTTGTGGTACTTGGTGTATTTGTTGAAATAAGGTAGGATTGATATGACTGAAGGCTGCAGCCTCTGGCTAGTTCCCCCTTCTCTTCCCAACCTTTCCTACTTAAAGATCTCAATTTTACTTGGGCCGTACAGCACAGAAAATCCTAATTCTGTTCTAGTATATAAATTGATCCCCCTTGATTTGATTTCGGATGTCCTGATTTCTGTTAATGACCATTGGTGAAAACATGCAATAAAAAATAGATAAGCATTCACAAATTTGAGTGCTGAACTTCTGGGACTTTGGGACTTGCTGTAAAATTAGGTGAGATTTACAAGAAAAAAAAAAAAAAGAATGACCTCTTCCATAGAAATCTGTTCAATTCTGCTGGTTTATTTCCGGTCCCCATCTTTTGAATGGTCAGAAAATCCTAGAGGAGATTCAGATTCATGCCCAAAGTGAGATCTTAGAAGTTGCGGATTGATAGGGCTAGAAGGCCAAGTTCAAAGGGTAGGTTCTAAGATGGAGAAATGAAAGAGATGGTGAGGAAGAAAGGTGGACTCGAAATATGAGGAACCAGGATATTTGCCAACAACAGAAGGATAAGCAGACATTCTTCCTTTGGAAGTTGGGGGCAGGTAAACAACTTGGCTGCAGTGCTATATAGAACTGAGGCAGGCACTTTTTAAAAATTTTTATTCATTTAAAATTTGTTAATTAACATATAGTGTATTATTAGTTTCAGAGATAGAATTTAGTGATTGCATGCAATTGCATGTAACATGCAGTTGCATGTAACACCCAGTGCTCATTACATCAAGTGCCCTCCTTAATGCCCATTACCCAGTTACCCCATCCCCCTATTCCCTTCCTCTCCAGCAACCCTCAGTTTGTTTCCTAGAGTTAAGAGTCTCTTTTGGTTTTTCTCCCTCTCTGATTTCATCTTATTTTTCCTTCCCTTCCCCTATATTCATCCTTTTTGTTTCTTAAATTCCACATATGAGTGAAATCATATGATATTTGTCTTTTTCTGACTGACTTATTTCGCTTAGCATAATATCCTCTAGTTCTATCCACATCGTTGCAAATGGTGAGATTTCATTCTTTTTGATGGCTGAGTAATATATATATATATATTACTCAACCATCAAAATATGTATATACTGTATCTTCTTTATCCATTCATCTGTTGATGGACATCTGGGCTCTTTCCGTAGTTTGACTATTGTGGACATTGCTGCTATAAACATTGGGGTGCATGTGCCCCTTCAAATCATTGTTTGTATTCTTTGGATAAATACCCAGTAGTACAATTGCTGGGTCATAGGGTAGCTCTGGAAAATGGTATGGAGGTTCCTCAAAAAGTTAAACATTTAGAGGCAGGCACTTTTTAAAGAGGTCCAACTTAAGAATAAGATTTTCAAATCTTATTTGAAACCACCCCTAAATTCCATCTCATCTACCACTACCCCTCAGAAAAAGAAGAAAATAATAATCTTTATAGGGAAGCATTAGCTTTGGAAGGGACTTAATCTTGCAAATGAAAGCAACAAAGTTGTTAAGTGTAGGCAGATACTAAGCCGCTTGCAACAATATTTTCTCACATTATACTCATCTAGTATAAGATGTTATTTTCTTGTTGTTTATTAGGTACTTCATGCTCTTGCAAGATTAGTTTTGGATTTTTTCCTTATTTTTGGTGCCTTCAATTTGGAAATGTAACTTTGCATTAAAAGAGGTTTTTCATTTAATTAAAGAATGCATTCTAGAGCTTGACTGCTAATTAAAATCCAACATTTGCTTAATGTGGATGGGTTAATAATTATAGGGAAATCTTATTTTTTTTTGTACTTCATGATTTAGCTGCTGTTTAATTTTGTACTCAATATTGTAATTAATATATGTTGCTATATTTGATTTTCTGTTTCATTTTTTAAAGTAAGAGAGTAAAAATGGGTTCCATTGTTTTTTAAGAAAAATTACCAGCATAACTTATATTCTGCTTGATCATCTCATGGCAACATCTGAGTTTTCCACCAAACTAATGTTTGTGCCTGAAATATCATCTGCTCTTTTTCTAAGCTGTCTCACACAGTTGTTATAGATCAATGTTAAATTTATTTGATAGGCTTAAATTTATCAAGTGTCTTTTTGATTCTTAGGCTAAATCATGCAGGTATAGAAATAACAAAATATATATATTGTCCTGAAGAAGCTCACTATCTATTAAGAGAGACAGACAAGTGAAAAAGGCTTTAGAAAATCATGTAGTGAGTACAATAAAAGCATGGGATATATATTTAAGGAACAGAGGAGTAGTGGGTTTAGAAATTATCTGAAAAGTTATATCTCAACCAACTTTTCTCAGTTTGCATCCTATCCTTTCATGTGACTTATTACTTTAGATTTATGACACAATCTTTACTCCCATTTCTTACAACTTTTCTTTTGCTTACCAGTCAATTATATTATAGAAGTAAAATTGGTTAACAATATGTGTATTTGTAATTTTAATGGAATGAAATACCAAGGCATGTGGCTTTTAACTAATCCAGCATATTTAAACTCAGCTGCTTAGTGCCTTTCATTTGGGGTTCAGATGTCAAGCCAATGTTTGGCTGAAGATCAGTAGTCATAGTAACAGATGCTGCCTAGAGAGCCTCTGTATTACATGATCAGCTCATAAAGTAAGGAGGTCTCTCTCCAGTGGACAGTGGTTACTCTGTACAGTAAAAATCTGGGATTAAGTCAGAATAACTTTTTCAGATATTTTTTGAAGAAAGTGAATTTTTTAAAAGATTTTATTTATTTATTTGACAGAGAGAGACACAGCGAGAGAGGGAACACAAGCAGGGGGAGTGGGAGAGGGAGAAGCAGGCTTCCCGCGGAGCAGGGAGCCCGATGCGGGGCTCGATCCCAGGACCCAGGACCTGAGCCGAAGGCAGACGCTTAATGACTGAGCCACCCAGGTGCCCCAAAAAAGTGAATTTTTTTGAAACATTAGTTGAACTAGGGTGATGTCCAGCATTTATTCCTTGTTTAGCAAATTAAACACACTGTTGCACATATAAAATATGCCAACTGGAATAATGCCTGACTGCTACTTTGTTTCTCATCTGGTGAAGTAATTTTCTCTCTGAAAGTCAGCTGGGCATATAGGAAAAGCTGTTTTTCCAAAATTTCAACCTTATGGGAGCATCCAGAACATGTAAATGGCCTCTGAACATTGTTATGTAATACATTATGTAACATGTTAATAATGCAAAAACAGTAGAACATTTTCCTCCAAACACACCAAAATAAAATGTTTCTTGGGGAAAAATCCAAGCCTTCAATATTTTTCCACCAAAAGAAAACTTTAAAAATTTCAGGACAAGGTCTTTGTAGGTAGGATGTGAAGAATATATATGAGGGGAAAATAAGTCCTCAATAGCATATTAACTATGATACTTGTGGTTATGAATAAATATATTCCTGACAATGCTATATAAAATAAGAAATAATGGAAAGCATCCTCAAAGACATGGGAGAGAATACTGGTGAGCTAAAATGATCAATCCCTTGATGGAATATTAATATAACTATTTAAAATCATATTTTGTAAGAATATACAACCATATATTAATTTTTCTCTTAATGATAAGTGAATGAAGCAATAGTATATATATATTATAGTTGCAACTATGTAAAAAAATTAAAAAAATAAAAGGAAAACCAATATTATGCAGAAAACATAGTATGGAACAAAATTCAGCAAAATATTAACCCATTCATTTATAATTCCTTCATCATTTTACTCACTTATCCATTTACTTACATGATATTTATAAGGGACCTTTATGCTATAGCAAGTAGATATTGAGAAGATAATAAAGAGAATAAGACAAACTTTGCCACTATGGAACATATTTTTAGCTGATTCTGACAATAAGGTTTTAATACTTTGAATTTGCTATCCTTTCTATAAAACACGTTAATTTTTTCATAATGGAAAAACTACTAATGCAAAAACAAAACCAGAAATATTAGCACTGTATCATGGATTTTCCTAAACCTGGATTTTGAGCCTGGCTAACTGATGCTCTACAGATACAGCTGAATTTCATTAGCATTGGAAGGGACAATAAATTTTGTTGTCAGGTGAAATCCCAGAGGAAAGTCCTTGGCAATATCTAATGACCTAACCTGAAATGGGCCCAAAGTGACTGCAAATCTATAGCTTAGCTCTTATGAAAAACATATTAGAAACTTTAAAAATTCCAAGTGGTAACTGTTTAGCCGTACAGACCACACTGAGATTTTGTTTCATTGATACCAAACCTCAAAAAAACAAAACCAAAAGCAAAAGCAAACAACAACAACAAAAACTTAAAAAAAAAAAAAAAAGCCTCAGTCAGTCAGCATCAAAACACTGTTTTACCAATTTGCTCTGCTGAACCCACATATTTTTCTACCATTTGATGAATGACATTCACCAGTTCTTTTATCATACAATAATCTCCTGTCTTTGTCCTATTCTATCTCAATTCTAGTCATTTATAAAGAATGCTAACTATGGTGATACCTGCTCATCCACCTTTTCCATGAATATTTCCAGCCAAGGAACGTTGAATCCCCTCCTAGAGAACATCTACTGCCTTTACCCTATTTGCAAAAGAGGTTTGAAAATTGTCTTTCTCACCTCACAGACCAAAGTGGGCAAATACAGAGCATCATCAGGCTCCCTATGTACCTCCCTACCATTCTCTTTTCTTTGTGCCCAAGAATCTGGCATTCCTTCCCTTCTACCTCATGTTCCCTGAGTTCAAACCCCAGTTCTTTAAGATGCTATTATGCTCAGGCTGCAGTCTCAAGTCACAAGCCCTAATACCCATGCCTCAAAAAAATATGGACCAGAGGTGTGTTCCTATCTTTACCTAAAACTTCTCTATGCATTTCTTCTCTCTTTTTCTGGAACCTCTTGCCTATGTGAATTTCCATCTTGTTAAGTTCTTCTGAAGTTTACATTATATGTGTTAAGCCAGCTGCCAACCGCCCAGCTCAGATCAAATAACTAAAGAACGAAGCTATAGCTTTCTGTTCTCATAAGGAATTGCTTTTTGCTCCACATTCTGCAGTATGGTGGGGTGGGGTGGGGTGGGGTGGGGTTAAGATTTTTTCCCACTGAGTGAGTTTCAAGTCAGGCCAAATAATAACAATGCCTTATGCATGGGGCTCTACCAGGAAGCTGTGAGATGCATCAAATAGTAACAGTGCTCTGGAGATGGAGTTTTTTTTTTTTTAAATTATTTATTTATTTATTTGAGAGAGAGGGAGCACGAGTGGGAGGAGGGGCAGAAGGAGAGGGAGAAGCAGACTCCCCACTGAGCGGGGAGCCCAATGTGGGGCTTGATCCCAGGACCCTGAGATCCTGACCTGAGCCTAAGGCAGATGCTTAACTGACTGAGCCATCCAGGTGCCCTGAGATGGAGCTTTTTGAGGTGATCCAAACCCCAAGTCTGTCCTTCTGTAGTTGTAAGACTCCTGGTGTTCAAGACTACCATGGAGCTGGGGAGAGGGGGATGGGAGTCAGCCAAGTGAAAATGTCCCAAACATCCACTGTTCTTGCTGAGGTTTAGCAGTTTTTCTTAGATAAATGCTCTTCATTCTGTTATAATCTTTTCATTAATTTCCAGAGCTCTGTAAAAGTTGGACAATTTTGCCCATGTTTTTGTTGCTTCTGTGGATGAACAGATGTACAGAGGTTCTCAGTCCTTCATTCCCAAAGCGCCAACCCCCACAGTAATAAAAGCTTTCTGTGTTCTGAAAACAAGCAAAAAAAATTGGACCTAGGCATTAAACCTGCTCTTGTTCCCATACAAATAACCAACAAGCTTCATAGATTTTATACTTTTTATTTTCACTGAATTATTTGAAGCTTTTTCAGAGTCTTGTCTTTCATAGACATTTGATTCCAAATAACTACAGGTGAATAATTTAAATGACTGTTTTGCCACATTTGCTGTGAACTACCAGCCCTCCATTTACTGCTAGCCCCCAAGATTTTAGTGCCTTTAAAATTTAGAGAACCAATTATGGATTCCCATCCTTAAGATTTTGTTCCTCTGGCTCTAGTTCTAGGATCAATATGAGTATCTATCAGAGAAACAGAAGCACTATAAGAGTTATGCAACAAAATATTTTTAAAGGAGTTAGAAATTATACAATTGTGTAAAGAAATGGAAAAAAAAGAAATAGGAAAATGCGAGTCTAGAAATGAGACTTGAAAGATCACAAAAATGTCCCCTCAAATATTCCTCTTAAAGCATAAGTATGGTTGAACAGAGCTTTCAGGGGACTCTAAGACATCAGTTGCATCAAACAAGCAGGAAGACTCCCCAAGGGGAGGTTTGTGGAGGTGTCAATGGGCATCATTGCTTATCTCTGTGGTGGTAGCCTGGGGATGCTCTTGGTACACATGGCCACCAATCAGGAGAATAGCAGGACTTGGAGAGGAGAAGAGGCAGGGAGGACGCTTTCCATATCTATCTATTACACTTTGAGGGATGACCTTCATGTCTGTCATTGAAGCCTCAAACAAGTTCCGTTTAGTCAACGGTAACTCAGAATCACATAGGGAAGGCATTTTAGGAAATAAAGTTCCTAGATTAACCATGCTGACGGTATAAAATATAAGCATGGGTCTCTAGTACAGAGGTGCAGTCTTTGAGCTGGGCTGGACTTGACAGGAGCCATAGCTAGTTTCTGGTTAGAGTTTGTTTTGCATGTCTTCTCTTCAGTGAGTGTTTTATTAAAGGGTGCATCTCAACTTGCACTTCTTTATAGTGGTTTTCTTTTTTTTTAAAATTTTTTATTAACATATAATGTGTTATTTGTTTCAGAGGTACAGGTCTGTGATTCATCAGTCTTACACAATTCACAGCACTCACCATAGCACATACCCTCCCCAATGTCCATTACCCAGCCACCCCATCCCTCCCACCCCCCTCCACTCCAGCAACCCCCAGTTTGTTTCCTGAGATTGAGTCTCTTATGGTTTGTCTCCCTCTCTGGTTTTGTCTTGTTTATAGTGGTTTTCCATGACCCACACAATCAATAGGCACCTCAGCACCCAGCCCAGTACTGTCTAACCCAAGACATCTAATTTAATTAGATTTTTTTTTCACAGAAACTTTTAATAGGTACAATTATTTATTTGTTTGCTACTTACATTTCTTTAGTTTGTTGTATGTTTCCCCAACAGGAATGTTAAATTTCTCAAGGCAAATAACCTTATCCATTTCATTTATTGTTGTATCCCTAGCATTTTTAACAGTAAATGGCACTTAGTGGGAACATTGTGAATGTCTGTTACATGAATTAAATCAGAATTTATCATGTCAGGAAAAATAAAACTTTTGTTTTAATATAACTTTCAAATAATTAGATATGAATAACAACTACAACTGATTGTGTAGTTGATTTCATGACTGGATTCTCAAAGAATATTTGTTGAAATAATGAATGAATAATGAGTAAATGTTTTCACTGCTTTGTGAACAAAAACAAAGTGAGACTCTGAACACACACTTGGTACAAAGTAGTTAAGTATCCTCTTACTACAAAATGGCAGCAGCATAAATTTGAGGGTGGACGATGGTCTGGAAACATTGGAAACAAATCATTCATTGCCAGGTAAAGTGGGGGCCATGGCAGTGGAATTAGTGAGGTTAGAGTAGAAGTTTAGGCTGTGACCTGGATTCAGAAAGACGTACCATGAGACAAAAACTCAAACTTATCTCCCTTCCGCCAATATACCAGATTTAACAGAATCTAGATAATTAGAAGATAGGTCTAGCTATAATGCCTCTGGAGCTATCATACCGGGAGACATTAGCTTACATAGTTATTGAGTTGTTTGCTTCTATTCAGATTAACCCCTGGAAGTTAATCAGGGTTGATGTCCTATTCAGCTTTGTTGTAGATTGAGCATGTAGCATACAGTAGCTTCCCAAGAGATACCCTAATAGATATTTGTTAAATAATAACTGCCCACTCCTTTCTCATAAAGTCAGAGAAGATCTAACCACCTGCAAGGCAGTGCCTTTTCACAGAGCCTTGTATTTTGGCTCCAAGGATCACGAGATCTTCTCTGCCTGAGCCATACATTGCAGTGCTGGGAGTGAAGGATGTTTCCCTCTGGTGTCATGTCACTTCCACTTATACACCACTCCAGAGCTAACCCATCTTGCTTGGACTTTAATTAAATAACCTTCAAGGATGAAGTACCACAGGGGGCAAGGTCGCAGGGATAGCTACAATTATTTCTTGCAGCTATTGATTTTACACTAATGATCTTAAATGATGCATAGCTCTGGATCCAGCAATCTCCCTCAGAATGGCAAGTGGGGACTTGTGCTCTGGCTCCCACAAGAGACCAGACCAATTTGGACAGATTTAAACTTGTTGATGCTATTTCTAAGTGTGAAGGAGGATGAAAGTCTGAAATATGGAGGTTATGCAAAAATATAATAGAGGGCATGATATTAAGATGAGAGGCTTTGGAACCAGAAAGAACTGAATTCAAATGGTAGTTTTTCCATAACTGTGTGAGGGCCTGGAGCAAGTAGCTCATCACCTCTGAGTTTTGGTTTTCTCATCATTAAAATAGAGATAATGGTGTGGATTATGTATTTTTTAAAGTATAGAAGATAGCAATTTAAAATCATTACCCATTATGCTGCAGTAATTGCTCTTTACTTTTCTGCTTTTAAGGCATTAGATACATATTTCTCTCCTAGGGATATTTATCTTTTAATACTTGGAGCACCAAAAGCCCTTAAGTAGCAAAAAAATATATATCTAATGATGGGATTAGAGACAACCTGTTAAGGCTCTCATCCCCACTATGGTAAAATAGGAAGAACACTTGAGTTAGACTTTAAAGAACTGAGCGCTGTGAATTGTGTAAGGCTGTTGAAGCACAGACCTGTACCTCTGAAACAAATAATACATTATATGTTAAAAAAAAAAAAAAAAAAGAAGATAGTAGGAAGGGAGAAATGAAGGGGGCGGAAATCGGAAGGGGAGACGAACCATGAGAGACTATGGACTCTGAGAAACAAACTGAGGGTTCTAGAGAGGAGGGGGGTGGAGAGATGGGTTAGCCTGGTGATGGGTATTAAAGAGGGCATGTACTAAATGGAGCACTGGGTGTTACACGCAAACAATGAATCATGGAACACTACATCAAAAACTAATGATGTAATGTATGGTGATTAACATAACATAAAAAATAAAAATGATGGAGGAAACAAAAAAAAGTGCATTCATGCATGTTTTAACTAACATAAAAGGAGTATAATTAATAAAATATATGATATAACAGTAAAAAATAAATAAATAAAAAACTGGGTTTGGAACCAAGTTTTACCCTGCTCTGTGACCTTAAGCAACTTTTTGCCCTCTGAGCCTTTTGAACTTCTGAAAAATATGGACACTGATAGATCCCACACTGGTTGTTGTAATGATAAAGGAGATTAAAAACGTGAAAGCATTTTACTGAAACATAAGTGCTATAAAATATCAATAGACGTTATCCCACAAATAAGCCTTAGTGGTCAGAATACCTAAAGAGCCAGAATTGGAGGCATTTTCATAGCTTTGCAGAGAGTATTGATTTAAAAACCACTGCTGATAATTTAGGAAATGATGTACACATGCAAGAAGGTGGTGTTTTTTCTCCTTTTCTTTGACTTCTGAAGCCAAAAGTGACCAACAATCAAGGGGTCGAAGAAATCAAACCTTAAGAGTAGAAGATTACACTAAGAAACAAAGTTATAAAAACAATCATGAGTCATAGACAGCTCAATCCCTCTCTCTCTCTTTCTCTCCCCACCCCCATACCCCCTGGGATCTGTGAAGGTAGCTGCATTGTTCCACTTTATGACAGAGCATTTCATGATGAAGAATAACTCCTGTGTCAAACTGGCATTTTCTCATACCAGTTCTTCATGGTATTTTTTTTTTTATCTCCTAATTGTTCAAGACTATTTCCCTAGTCCTTTGGGTTGAAATACTCACACTCTAATTTACTGTTTCTGAAATTCACATACTTACTTATTTATCTTTTACTCCAAAAAATATACATTCAGTATCTACTCTATGTACTCCTTATATGCTAGATATTAGAAGTCCCATTAAACAGCTTCAAATCACTTAGAGTTAGAAGAGGAGTCGGGGGCATGAAGAAAGAATGATTAATCCTAATAGTGAGCATAAGTAAGGAATGTAACCCACACCCAGGATGTCATGGAAGGCATTTGGAAAGAAATGATGGCTAAGTTGAGGACATGGGGGTGAGGGAGCCAGAGTCGTGGTGCTAGGGATAGAGAATATGCTTTCAGGGCAAGTTTGAGAACCTTTAAATAATTTCAAATAGGTGGAACAGAGTTAGGATAAGGAAGGGAGGGTACTACATAAATGAGCGGGACAGGTTATATGACTCATGATGTGCTACCTTCTGGTACTACACTGTGATATCCACCCACACCTCCTGCCAAACGTTTCTTTTCCTGTCTGCTGGGAGTGCTGTTGGCCAATAGACTTTGTGGTTAGGGAAGCGACACCTTGCTGTTCAGGGATTGCATAGCCTGTGGAGCCACCTTGCTCAACGTCATAAACCTTTTTGGGCTAGCCCATCCTTAATGGTTGGTCAGTGAGAGAGAGGATAAAAATATCGCCATATCCACCCAACTTGGGATTACTTTGAAAGGTCATTCTAGTGCCAGAGCATCCCATGAAGTGGCCAGTATTTCCCTTGGCCCTGCATCACAGCTCAACCACTCCTTCTGCTCACCCTTGCTTCCTTCACCTTCCCTCCAAAAGTTTTGATATTGAAGCAGTGCTTAATAACTCTGTCTCAAAAGCCACTTCCCAGGGATTTCAGCCTGCTATACACATCATCACATCTCTAGGATTAGCTCATCATGCTGTGCAGCAACCCTCATCTTACAAATAGAAAATTGAGACCCAGAAAAGGAAAGTAATTTGTCAAAGAACCACTGTTAGTCATTGGCTGAATAGGTTCTAGAATCCAGGTATCTGGGCCTCTAGTTCAGTCTTTCCCTATAATGGAAACATTTGCCATTGGTTTGCAACTTCTGTGAACTGGAGAGGGAGGACTTTGCAAGTTGACCATATCTCCCCTTGCCAGTGTCCTCTCTCATTACTGTCTCCTCACCTTCTCTGCTATAAGTATAACAACCTATTTTCAAGTCTCCCAGTGTGGGTGATGAGTTATTTCAGTCTTCATTATCTGTGAATAATCCTTCAGCTAGAGTCCCAGTCTCCTGTCCATTGGCTGCCTGGCTGCACATCTAAAGCAAGAGTTTATCCATGGAGTCTCTTGCCTCCCCTGGGTGGAATTAGACAAATTTGCCAACTCTTTTGTAACCTCATAATATACATAAATCTTATAGAACATACTCTATGTTTTCTTACATTTTCCCATTCTAGGCTTAGAGTTCCTGAAAACCTTGACAATTCCCCCCCCCCCGCCTCATTTCTATATCTGCATCACTTAGGACAATGAATAGAAAAAAAATAAATAGAAAAAATTATAAGTGTACAGAGACTTCTGGGCATATGAGCTCCTTCAAAATAAATTATGATTGTGCTGATAGTAGTAACAGTTACAGGAATCATGAATATTTGAAAGAGCATAACAATATTAAAGAACTTTAATAAATATTTTGTACTATTAAGAAATATCATCCAAAATGTGAGAAAGATGTGGAAAAGGATGACTCTATGTCTTTTCAAAATTATACCAGAGTATTATCTAACAGGTCCACCTAAGAATCATTTACTTTTCTCCTAAGTGAATGCACATTTGATTGACATGCTATTTAGTATTTATTAGAACCATGAGTCTGTAAAATTACACATTATGAGATGTGTTTTTCTGGTGTAAAAGATATCTATAAAGCTTATGGATGTATTGCTCTGTAGTAATCTTACTCCAACGTTCTTTCTTCCAGTGCCTGTTTTTACTCAGTGTCTCTAATTCTCCTTTGAACTAGCTTTACCATTCTGCTGTTTCTTTCATTAATGAGTTAAACCTTTGACATATGTTCACTCTATGTTTGTATATGAGGCATGTTTTTCACTTTTTCAAAATTACACTTTGATGGTCCTTGATGTGAGATGAGCAAAATAGAGGTACCTAACCTAATTATACAGATGAGAAACTAAGACTTAACAAGTTGAATTACCTAGTGCAAGATTTTATTAGTATGTAATGGTGGCAGGTTTCAAATCTAGTTCTCTTGACTTCAGCACTTGTGTGTGCATATGAGAATCTTAGATATGGTTGGGAATGTGTCAGATGGTAGGAAGCTAGTTCTCAGAAGAGAAGTAGGTGTTAGAGTGTTGAAAATATATGCTACTGAGTTTGTGGTTTTGCCAGTTGTTGGCCCTGATAAATAATCTAAGAAACATTTCAAGACCACATTCTCCCCCTTGTCTTTAAATTTCAAGTCTTAGGCTACTATGTTGGTGCTGAAATTTAACAATTTTTCTACAGTCATTTTAACAAGGAGTCCTGGAGTGTATGAATGTTAGTGGGAGAGTAAGAAAAGAAAGAGAAAGAGAGAAGGAAATCTGCGATCTGTCTTGTATAATAATAGTGTATATTTATCGCTCTGTTTTTCCTGAGGGACTTTTCTGTGAATGACACAGAAAACAAGGTAGGGTTTTGTAAGTGAGATTTGTGGGTGATGGGCTGAAAAGATAGATCCTAAACCAATTAAGCATCATTTTTTATGAGAAATGATGCCTTTATGAGATTTGCCCTGTCACTTGAGAAGAAAAACAAATCTTTGTAATTTTTTTATTATATCTTTGATCTGACTGAAGAGATTTATGTTTATTCAACCTGTTCCCCAGGGATGAAGGTCAGAGTGGGATGAAGGTCTATGACATTCATGTAATTAATATTAGATAAATGTCATGTGTCTTTAGAAATGTGGAAATAGTTTTTCAGCCCAAGTAGCTCAACATCACTTCACATGCATTTAATTAGTATCTACCATGCATAAAGGTGCTACAGGGAACATCAACTCCATGCCTTGTGCCTTATTTTTTTAAGACTTATTTATCTATTGTATAGAGGCGGGAAGGGGCAGAAAGAGTGATAGAATCTCAAGCAGATGCTCCACTGAGTGTAGAGCTCTAGGCAGGGCTGGATCCCAGAACCCTGAGATCATGACCCAACCCAAAATCAAGAGTTGGATGGTTAACCAACTGCGCCATGCAGGCGCCCCTCAATTGTGCCTTATGAAGTATCTGGAACATGGTATTCCATTTAACTGTAGAGCGATATCATGATGTAGTGGGAGTAATTCCATTTGAGCAATGATGGAACTGAGGCTCAGAGTTTAAGCACCTCATGCATAATTATAAAACTAGGAAGTGATTACACTAACATATCTGTAATATCTGCTCCCAAGCTCAGGAAAGCCCGCTTCTTCCTCTGCTGAGAATTGGGAGGGGAACCATGGAGAGGTGAAGAAAAAAAACATCATCCTAACAAGTCATTTCAGCTGAAGTGACCTAATACCTCAAAATGGTAAAAGGTGTATATTCATATATCCTGATCTGTCTTAAACCCAAACTTGATTCTTCCTGTGTATTAACAGGTACCCACATAATTATCATGTATTTCCTCTCTCATCATGCATGGTTCAAATGCTCAATATATACCAGGCAATGTGAAATAATACAAGTTGTGTAGAATATATTCTATGCAATAGCATGAGGGTAATTTGGTAGAATACACTGGAAACAATGTAATCCAAATGTATTAAAAATAAAAATTTAGAGAAAAATATGCCAGGAAAATTATAACCAAAATTAATATTATAGCAATATTAATAACAGATAAAAATCTAAGGGAAATTTATTATGCACAAAGAACAATGTTTTATACTGGTAAAAATAATGAATAATCCACCATCAAAATAATCATGGGTATATATGAACTTAACAGGATAGGATAAAATAAATACAAAGAAACAAATAATGGACATTTAAGGATAGATTGACAGATACAAGGAGGGATTAAACACACACTCTTTAGAAACCTCATTAAGCAGAAAACAATATTAAACATACACATGATTATAAATACATAATTAATAATTTGATATGACATGTAGAACGTGCCTCCAACCAAAAGAATTGCTGATAGATGTGAATTAGGTCAATATAGTACTGATACAGTAATAGAAGTCTATTGGAGCTGAGGAGAGAAGCATGCATACGTGGAAATTTGAAGTGATGCAGCAAATCAGTGGTGAACAGGTAGATTTAAATACTGGAAAATTTGGCTTTCTGTTTAAGAAAAATAAGTAAATTGGTACTTATTTTACGTACAAGCCAAATATACATTCCAGATGGATTAAAAACTGAAGCATGGAAAGTGAACCAAACAAAAAAAGCCAGAACCTTAAAACTTGCAGAGAGATTTAGAACAGAACATCTGTTTGACCTCGATATAGTAGTATTTATAAAATTATGCACAAAAAGCATGAAACATGAAGGGAAGGGTTGACAAATTTGAATACTCAATTTTTAAAGACACATTTACAATCCTTTAGCAGAAGCAGACAAAACGGTAGCTTCTAGAATATGCAATGTAAATAAATAATGACAAACCGCTCAACAGGAAAGTTCAAGGTATTTGAACAAGACATTCACAGAGGGCATAAAAAATATTCAATAAATTCATCATCAAAAGATGTCTTTATCCTCTTCCCCAGAACCTGTGAATGTTGCCTTACATGGCACAAGGGACTTGCACAAGTGATTAGTTGAAGGATTTGAGATGGAGAGATTATTCTGGATCATCCAAGTCAGCCCACTGTAATCACAGTCCTTATAATCCTATAAATTTTCTTATAACTCCTATAGTGATTATATAGAAAAAAATCCTTTAAATTTTTCAGTTTCATGAATTTATTTTCCTAAAATTCTAGAGGCCAGAAGTCCAAAATCACTTTCACTGGGCTAGAGCGTCAGCAGGGTTGATTCCTTTCTGGAGTCTCTATGGGGAATCTGTTTCCTTGCCTTTTCTAGCTTCTGTAAGCCACCTGCATTCCTTGGCTCATGAGCCCTTCTTCAGATCATTCGAACCTCTTGCTTCCATTATCACTTCTCCCACTCTTTCCTTTGATCCTCTTGCCTCCTTCTTCTTACTGAGAAAATCAAGGAGATGATGCATGTAATCTATCTTTGACTAGCACGTAGTGGGAAATTAACAAATATTGCCATTAGTATTGCTATTAGCATTTCCACTATGATCAAGAATTGATGAAAAACAATTGCTCATTCATACACTAAAAAGGGATAGAAACGAAGGATATGGTAGGAGAAAGTACTATATCTGAAGTGAGCAAACTTTTAATGGAATTTAAGAATTGTAGATGCACATTAGAATAGGCAAAGGAGATGGAGGTTATTAAACATTCCTCTCTCCCCTTTGTTACCCATCCCAAGAAGAATTTATAATCTGGTCAAATCTTGGATATATTTACTGGCCAGAAGGATGGTTGTCTGTGTTAAAATTTTCTGTGTTCTTTCTCCTCTTCCATGCGCATGCCCTGAGTATTAAGATGATCTATGAATAGAGTATCTCTATAGTTACAATCTGAACCAGGACAACTTTAAAAAGGAAAGAAGCATTATTAAAAATTATAGTGGGCCAACAGTTTACATTGGGATTGTCTCAGTCATAGCAGAGTGTATAGCCACCCTAAAAGTGTGGAGATATTTGTCTTTTCTTGCATGTGGCCAATTTGTACCGTATGTGGTGTTCTCTGTGCTACATGTTTCACCAAGGCTACAAAAGTAATAAAAAAGAACTGGAACCTGACCTCATCATTTTTCTCTTCATTCCAGTCTCATGTAGCTGACACTCTGCATTACTCAAAGTTTGAAATAAGTCTGGCCAGCTTTCTTTCTCTTTCCTCACTTGCATTCACCTTGACTGTTCTAATCTATTGAGACCTGTGTATGCATACAGAGGGAAGGACAGAACCCCTAGGCCTGGACTCTAGCCAAGCTAACCAAAATATCCTGCATAGGGCAATGTAGCTAATGATGAAATGTTTCTTTTGCCTCTGTCCCTGTGTATTCCTATCTGGGGGACACTATAGGGATAGAAAGAATTTGTACTATACTGCATATAATAAATAACATCTGTTATTCTCCCAACCACAAATACCTTCTTAATACTATTGAAAACATTCATTTCAAATGGTCAAGTTAAATGCTAAGCTTTCCCACTAAATATTAGGACATCTCACTTAAGTTCCGTGTCTCTCCTTTCTTGTGTGCATGGGTGTATGTGTGTGTACATATTATTTTATATGTAAAACTTATATGTAATATTAAAATATTTTATTTTCATCATTGTATTATTTATATTTGAGTATGTTATATGTTATTCTATATATAAATTTTACATAGAATATTATGCATTGTGTATGCATCCATGTGTGTATGTGTGTATACATGTATATGTGTATATACATATAAATTAATGTGTATATCATCTGTCTATTATTGTAGTTTTTTTCTTTTTTTTTTTAAAGATTTTTTATTTATTTATTTGAGAGAGAGAGTGAGAGAGAACATGAGAGGGAGGAGGGTCAGAGGGAGAAGCAGACTCCCCATGGAGCGGGGAGCCCGATGTGGGACTTGATCCTGGGACTCCAGGATCACGACCTGAGCTGAAGGCAGTTGCTTAACCAACTGAGCCACCCAGGTGCCCAGTTTTTTTTTTTTTCTGCTTGTGCTGCCAGCACTATTCTCACTGGTTCATTTATCCATCTATCCACCAATCTATCCATTTTTTTTTTTTGTATAATCAAATGTTATCTTTTTTCTCCTGCACTCTGACACTGATGGTATTTTTAATACCCTTTCTACAGACTTTCTCATTTAGAGAGCTAGTACTTGTGATCACTTTAGGAAGATGCTACAACAGAAACAACAAAGTTGAGGCAGTGACTGCTCGAGATCTCGGACTGAATTTTTGACATCTGAGAATCTGATCTATGATGTCTGATTCCCTCCCTTTATAGGGTGGTAACAGTAATCTTGTTGTTTTCTTGTTTTGGATTGTTTTTGGTAGGAATGTGTAACTCTCTAACAGTATCCTGTTCTGCTCTGATCAATCACATAGTAAAATTGCATGCCTAAGGATTTCAAGTCTGGTACTTCTTTCCAACAGATTCCTATCAGCTACTAATTCTTCCAGCATTTTACTGAATGCTTTATATTTGCCAGGCAGGATAACAGGCACTGTGGTAACAATGGGAATTGAATAGATTCAACCTGTGCCCTGTGCCCTCAATGAGCTAGTAGTCTAGTGGAGATGAGAGACAGATTAATAGAAAAAAAATACCGAAACAGGATGGGTTGGAGATGGGGGAGGGGGAGGCCAGGAAAAGCTTTCTTGACAATTTGCTGCTCCCCCCCTTTTTTTGAAGGCAAAGTACTTGGTAGACAGGAATACAAAAGCCATTCTGTGGGCATGGCATTTGATATCCTGCCTTCACCAAAGGGCTAGAAAATCAGTTCAGGTAACACGTGTTTTCCCTCACTAAATCTTTTATCCTTAGACTGAAATTACCTTATTAAAATCAGGGTTGGATCATAGGTCCCTGTATTATGCTTTTCTACAGGGAAGACCCCAAAGACACAGCTGTAGCCTCAAAGTCTTTCTAGTCATTGCTTTTCCAGCACCAGAATGCTCTGGAAGGGATGGAAGGTTAAATTATTCCATGTTATTTGTCCCTTTTCCTGGGGGGGGGCAGGGAGGTGAAAAGGTTTTGATTTTTATTTTCAAATCTGTTCAGATCTTTGATCCCTAAGGGGTAATGTACAGTTGGATTTTCCTACACAAATCTTGGGCCTGGCCTTGCCCCAGGCTATTTTAGGGTAAGCTGAAGATCCATTTGTCCCTGACAGGACTAAAACTTACTGGTATGAGGTCTAGAAAATAATTATAGAGAAATTAATTTTCAAGCAGTGGAGGGACTCAAAATACCCACTGGTTTTCTGCACAAATGTTATTACTGATATTATATATATGTAATATACATATATATAATTGTATAATATACCATAGTAATATTTTATACTCTAATTTACAGTGTACCCAGAGCATTTACCTAAGAGTTCTCATGTTATATTCATAACAAAAATAGGAGCAAGTATTTGCTACCCCATCTCCAAATAGGGAGACTGGAGTTTGTGGAAAATAATCAATTAGCTCATTGCCGTATAACAAATTTGTGTTTTAACATCTTGAATCTAAAACCTGGGTTTCTTTAGGTCCATATCCCTCTGTAGTCACATATTTATTTAAAGTAATTTATGCAAAGCTAAACAATAATGAGGATTTTTATTAGACAAATTTAATTTATCCTTGAGAGATACTCAAATAAATTTCAGAAAATGCATCATTTTTTTTCTTATGATTTCTATTGTGTAAACATGGACATGATAGCACATCTTCTTCAGTATTTGCAAATAGCTCATTGGAAGGCATAATCTGTTTTGCTTTATTATTTTGGCATATCTTGTCCCAGCAGCAAAGCTCCGTACAGTTGGTATATATACATATAGACAGTGATGTTATTGTCTGTGCAGCAATAGGATTCTCAATGAGAAAGGAAATTAAAAAGCAACAGGTGATGAAAACAGAATGATTACATCTTCTCTGGGTATAAACACTGGCAACACCTGATAATCCGGAAAGACATTTAGTTCTGTCCAATAAATATTTGTATCTGTCCAATGGAACCATTTTTCATTATTTCTGAAGTAGTCGTGACCAGATTTTACATATAAGTTTAATGCTTGTTAAGAAAATGAATATGAAAGCTCTGGAAATATTGCACAAAACTCCCTTAAGTGGTTTTGTTTAAACTCTTCTTAAAGCTGTAGAAAATTATTTTGCTGCTTCCCTTTGAAAATGTGTCCATTGCAAAATTTAAAGCTACTCCCTTGTACCCCCAAAGAAACACTAACCACTTGGCTCCATGTAAAGAAGACAAGCCACTGAAAATATGACTTGGTGGGTGCCTGGGTGGCTCAGTTGTTTAAGCGACTGCTTTTGGCTCAGGTCATGATCCTGGAGTCCCGGAATCGAGTCCCACATCAGGCTTCCTGCTCAGCGGAGAGTCTGCTTCTCCCTCTGACCCTCCTCCCTCTCATGCTCTCTGTCTCTCATTCTCTCTCTAGCAAATAAATAAAATCTTAAAAAAAAATTGAAAATATGACTTGGTGTGTTATTTGAGCACGTAGAAATACTTATGGGAATCCAACAGACTAGTATGTTGGTCCTCCGTCCTCAAAAGCAATCAATTCAGTTTCCTTATATAGTATGTTCCTATTAACCTCTCTAGATGGGCAGGGGGTCTGGTATCAGCACCAAAGGTCCTAAAATATAAGTTCTTTGCTTTGTCTTCTTATATCATATCCCTCCACTGGTTCAAATGAGGTGGCATCTCTCTTTCTCTCTCTCTGACTTACCAGTAGGAGATGGTAGAAGTTCACAAAGCAGAAGCACATCACTAGGTTGTGTTAGTCCCTGAAGCAGGTACTCAGTGATTAAGGCCCCTCTTTCTTAGCCTTCACATGCTGTAGAAAAATAGAGACCTACCGTGTTCCGGGTCCTTTCTGTATTGTATTTCATATACTAGCCATAGCAAGTGGAAATGTAGGTGTAATTATTACCATTTTAGAGATAAGGACACTGAAGTTTAGAAAGGTTAGGTTATGTGACTCATGTCACCCAGCTCAAGATGGGGCTGGACTTTGAACTCCAGTCTTTCTGATCCTTAAATCCTTGGCTCTCCCTAATGCAGGAATCAAGTGTACTAAATGTGTGTTTGTACAGTGCATCATTCTGGCAAGTGTCTACTTTGGTGCAGTTCAGTTTGGTAATGTATGTGTCCTCTGGATCAGTTGTTTCTGTTGGGAGAGGTGGTAAACATAAACATAATAGAATAAAATTCAGGTAGCCAGGAAAACCAAGACTTTGTCAGTAGCAGAAAAAAAAAAAGAGGAAGGATGTTAAAATCATTTGTATGTGTAGCTACAGCCTCAGTGTACTTCACTTATGTTTATATTGAAAAGGCTTTCTAAACTTCCTACTATACTTAGAATAAAACCTGAAGTTCTTCCTGATGCCCGTTAGGCCTAGCTTCTGTACTCAATTCCATTCTCAGCCCCTTGTACTATCCTTTCTTTCTCTTGTGCTCCAAGCTCACAACCTTCTGAGGGCTTCTAGAATACACAAGGAGCCTTCTTGACTGCTTACCTATATTCCTTCCTTCCTTCCTTCTCTGCCTTTTCTTTTCCTTCCTTCCTCCTTCCCTCCCTCCCTTCCGTCCCTCCCTCCCTTCCTCCCTTCCTCCTTCCAATTCCCTTCCTCATCTCCTTCCTTCAACAAATATTTATTGTGAACTTTTATGTTCCAGACAGAGATGCTAAAGATTGCAGAGTAGACAAAATAGCAAATGCTGTCTTTATATCTTTCTAGTGCAAAGGACAGAATAGTTTTAGTATGTCTAGTGAACAGCAAGAAGTCAAGAGTCAATAGAGCAAAGTAAGAGAGAAAGAGGGTGGTAAGAAGGCAGGTGTAAAGGGAGTAAGGGGGCTGCCAATGGTAAGGATTTTGAATTTTATTCTAAGTGACATGGGGAGGCAATGGATATTTTGAGCAGAAAGTAGATGCAAACTCTCTGGCTGCCATGCAGAGAATAAAATGTAGGGATGCAGTAGAAACAGAAAAACCAAATTAATGTTGTCCAGGTGGGAGACGATGATAGTGTGGATTGGTAGAGATGAAGATAATAAGAAGTAGTTAGATTTGGGAAATATTTTGAACGTAAAGCTAATAAGATTTTTTTTCTCTACTTTAAAAGGAATGATTCAAACTTTTTAGCTAAAGCAGGTATGTGACTGTGTCCTGTTTGCCAGTACTGGGGCCGGGGGGGAGGGCATGTTTTGGGGGAAAATCAAGAATTTATTAAAGTTGAAATTTTTGCTAGGCATCCAAGTGCTAATGTCAATATGCCATCTGGAATTCAGGGGGAATGAGAGCTGCAGTTATATATGGGACTTGTCAGAATATATCTGACCTCCACACCTTGAGGTACCTCCCTCTGCCTGGAATGTTCTCCTTCTGGTTTTTATCTATTCAGCTATTTCCCATCATTCAGGTCTTAGTTTAAATGTGTTCTCTGACTACACTGTCAAAAGTAGCTACTTCTGTCTCTCACATACCTTGCTTAAGTCTGTCTGTCTGTGTATGATTTTATTGTGTTGTTGCTTTTGTCATTGGTGTTGATTTCTCTTCAAAGAATGACCTCAAACTTAACAACATTTATTTGTTTTACTGGTTTGCTTCTTGATTTATTATCTCTCTTTTCACCATGATGTAAACTCTATAAAGTCACAAACCATGCCTACCTTATTTATTGTTGCATCCCTAGCACCTCACACAGCTCATACATGTAGTTGATGCACAAATATACGCGCAGTAAATAAACATTTTTGTGTGTGTGTTCTTCTCACGTCTCACTTTTTAAGGCTTTCACTGGCAGTTGTGCCCGTACGCTGAGCCTACTCACAAAGCCCGGCACTTGTACGAACGGCCTGATGCTGACTTGATGCCAAAATCTGGGATGGTGCGTTTACTCTGAGGCTAACATCCTTTGTGTCTGGCAGGAGGCAAGGGCACCTCTGTGCACACCCTAGCCTTCAAAGGCTGGTCAGAGCCACTCTGTTTGCCTAAGCTTACTTCACAGGATTGGCTCTGTCTATGAAATAGTCATGTATATACACAGTTACAATAGAATGTGCTAACTGTGAAAATGGTGGCTTTTACTCAGTGGTGTTTGAAAATAGAAGAGAGAACATACCTACCTCTAACTGAGGGTGTCTGCAGTGCTTCACAAGACAGATCATCCTTTAGCTGAGCCCAGGAGATGGAGAAGTTTAGTAGATTACAGTGGTCTAATGTAGTTCAAAATGTTTCAGCCCTGTGCACAAAAGATTAAATTCTAAATCCCAGATCTTCCATTTAGAGTTTGTAGCCTAGTTCAAGTCACTTGAATTCTTTAAGTCTCAGTTTCCCCATCTCTAACATGAGGGTAAAAAGATGAACTTTTCAGGGTTTATGTAAGCATTAAGATGATGTACAGGCCCTCTCACTTTGGCTGGATTATATACAGTAAATACAATTTTGGTGTGGTTATTATCAATGACAAAATACAAATAAAATGGAAAGAAATGCAGAGGTGCAGAGGGAAGGGAATCATACCATGTGAGGAAAACAATGTTACTCATGCTTTGTTTTTAAGTATAAAGTCCTAAGAAAATATATTTGTTGCTTTTGCATATATGTTAATTATCTAACAAAACCGTAAGTTCCTTAAGGAAGAGAGATGCTTCATGCTTCTGCTTAGCCCATGGAATTTTATCTAATTTACTTTGCTTTATATTTCCAGCTGGTTCTCTAGGTTTCGAGAAAGGTAGTATTTCATGATGAAAATAGCAAATGCTTTGAAGGTGAACAAAGTATCCATCACTTCTTACCTGTGGGACCTTGAACAAGATGCTAAACTTTCTGAACTTCAGATTTCTTATTTATGGACTGAGAACAATAATACTTCACAGAGTTATTTTTATGGAGTTAGATATATAAAAGTTGCTAACATATTCTTGGCACATAGTTCATGCTCCCTATATGATATAATAGTAATATAGGAATAATGGTAGTAGGGCTAGTTGCACTGCTTTGGAACTCAGTGGTACCTAATCATCTTATATCATTCTCTGTACAGCAGGATGTCTGTACAGATTCAATGTGTTAGAGACTTTTAGTGCATATGCAAATCTTGCTCCTTTTCCTCCTGTGCTCCTGGAGTAGTATTACATATCCTTAACCCCTTGCAATTAGGCAGGGCAAAGTGCTAGTTTTGGCCAAGGAACTACACACAGAATCTATGTGTTTCACATTTAGGCAAAAGTTAAAAAGAACCAGCAGGTGAACCAACAATTCTCTGCTCATGTTGTAGTCATGCTGAAGTCATCATCACCTTTATCCAGATGGGGCAACTATAAGATAGTGGAACCTCCCTTAGATTCTGAATGAAACAGAACCCTAGACAATCCCAGGGTCCTGGGATCAAGCCCTGCATCAGGCTTCCCACTCCGGAGCGGGAAGCCTGCTTCTCCCTCTCCCTCTGCCCCCGCTTGTGTTCCCTCTCTTGCTGTGTCTCTGTCAAATAAGTAAATAAAATCTTAAAAAAAAAAAAGGGCCTTTATGGACAATAATTCCCTGGTGACTAACCTAAAAGTAAAGCGATAATTTATTTCAAAAGTAATGAAAATGAAATAGTTCTTGTTTTGTGAATCCTAGAAGCATAAGGCAGACAGTATAATCTTAAGACCTGATAAAGAGTTTAGGTGTTTTGAATAGCTTATTACAGATAAAATTGAGTTCCAGTTGTCTTTTATTGAAAAAATACTTCAGATTTAAAGGAATTAATTAATTTTTTTCCTTGGTGCTTGGTTATGAAAGCAGTGTCTCAGTTGGCCTTTCTGAATGGTGATCTCAAATAAATAAGTAAATAAACCAAAACCCCAACAACTTAAGAAAGATTGGAATTGAAGTTTCTTTCTCTTTAACGGGCACTTAAATACATAGTGGAGTGGGTGTGATGTGGTGACTGCCTACTGCTCTGCATCTGTCACACTTGCTTCTAGCCCCCCATTTGTCACTACCCTCTTGATGGGTGTCCTTAAATAAGTAATCTACATTAAAAGACAGTATCACCTAGTGGGTAAAAGCCTGAATCTTGGAGCCAGACTGCCTAATTCACATTTTATCTCTGTGGCTTATTAGCTGTGTGACCTTAGGCAATTGACTTAAAAATCTCTATTCCTCCGTTCCCTTATTGGTAAAATGGAGATACTAACAGTAAATATGCTGTAGACTTTTTGTGCAAATTAAATGAATTAAAACATCTGAAGCACTTATAAAAGTACCAGGCATGTGCATAATAACATTTCAGTAACTATTAGCTTTTTATATTATCTGTGTCTTTCTGGGACTCTGTTTTATTATCTATAAAATAAAATGATTGGACTAAATGATCCATTAAAGTTGTGTTATTTATTTTTTTTCCTTCCAAGAATGAAGGTTCCTTGAGTTTAGGGCCTATGACTGTATTTATCCCATTATAGTGAAAATAACCTAATGAATTCCAACACAAAAAACACTCAATAACTATTCATTAAATACATGTATCAATGAATTTATGATAACAGCTACCACTTATTGAGAATTTAAACATGCCACACTCTGTTATAGATGCTATTATCTTAAATTCTTGCAATGAGCCAGTTAAGTAAGTACTGTTATCACCTCATATTACAGATGAAGAAATGATATAAAAAAATGTTAGATAATTATTTCAAGGTCGCATAGTTTAATGAGTGGAGAGCAGTGGAAGAATGGGACTTAGATTTTAGATCTGTCTGATTTCTAAGTTCTTAATTGAAACAATTTTTTCTTTAAGTACCTTTATGAAGACAATTTATGATATAGCTGTGGAATTGATCTAGAAAGCCAAAGTCAATTCTTGAAATAGTGCTTCCATTACTCACTGTTCTACAAAATGGCAGTCACCTCTGTACTTGTCTGTGCCACCCGTGAAGGAATGAATTTTTTTGAGAACTAAGAATGTGTTTATTTTGTCTTAGTACAATGCCTAACACACTACAGGTACTCAGTATTGTTAATGGATAAAGAAGTGAATAGTAATTAGGAACCTGGTGGTTGCTGAGGAAGGCTTTGATAGGTTAATACATTTCAAATGTTGTTTATATCAAATTACCAATGTCATGATTAGATTTGACTCTATGCCACGTGTCTTATCTATTTTATTTGCTCAATCATCACACAAATATGTAAGGTGGGGACTATTAACTTAGTTTTACAGATGAGAGTATAAATACTGAGAACTCAACCGTGATGCTAAGTTTTTTGGATCTTAACTCCTAGTTTTTCTACCACATCATGTTAGCATGCAAAAGAATTTTTTTTAATTTAAAGGAATATTTAGAGTACCTTTGGGTTTCCCCATTATTATAGCTCTCTTGAGGTTTGTACACTTCTCGGGGAGGTGAGGGCACAGAGAGTTGTAGTACTAAGAGTAAGCAATAGCCAACATGTACCTTCATATTATTTTTATTTCCTCCATTCTGTTGTTGAGCCAGTCTTGGATTAATAATTTTTGAAAACTGTCACCCTCTTTGAAGTGGGCACACATTTAAGTGCCTTAATTTACCAGCATCTTGGAGCCATTAGCATTTTGGGGGGAAACAAAGAATTCCTACTTCTCTCATAAAGTAATTGGTGAGAGACTGTGCAAGTTGTGTGAAAGGTTTGGGGTGCCTTGCAAAAGCCATTCAGGGTGACCTACCAGGTGGGTGAGGTGGTAGGATCCATAATCTGTGATGACTCCCACACTCCCCTAGCAGTTCAGCTCAGCCTGGTGACAGCTGGCAGGAGTTCAAGATCTCACTGTTACAGACAGGCTGTTCTAAATTGAATGGATCAATGCCTTGATTAAAAGCTAGAGATGCAAGCCAGTCAGGGTGGTCAAAATGTTTGGTCCATTGACATTTTCCTGTAAACCATTGAATCATTTGCTCAATAGACCAGACTTCTGGATTAGAGAATAATAATTATGGTGGGCCAATTGGTAATGGATTCTCTCAACCAGCTCCCTGGGAACTTGTGGGACTATTTTTAAAACAGCACAATTGGAACGCTCCACTCCAGTGCTTCACAAAATTGTTCTTAGAGTGTGAGATAATCTGGCTTAACATCGAACAGAAATGGCACATTAATGTGGAACCATTCTCTTGGCACTGAACGCACTTTGCCAGAAAAAAATGGCAAACTGATTTTGAGAAAAGATTTACAGACCTATAGATGAGTAACTGTCTTGCTTTTTTTTTTTCTTTTCAAACAAAACACTGTGTAATTAAGGGAGAATATGAATACTGAATTACATTTTAAAATAGTTTTGCTGTACTATTCCTTTCCTTACGATCTGTTGAAAGGAAATAGCATTTCTGTTTCTTGAGATGATATGTTTCTGAACAAATCATAAAGCCAGGACTTGGTTTATGTATAAAGCTAACAAATGCCAGCACCAAGTCCCATTGACTAGATATCAGTGTAATGTATGTTTCTGCAGGGAGTTTTAGTTTCTTTAATATTACCCTCTTCCTTGTTTAAGTGGAAAACATTCTCTGAAAGCTGGATGCCAGTTCTTTAATATGATTTGAGAATATTTCTGACACAGGCATAAAGGGCTCCTCTTCTCTCCCTATCTGGCCATTCAAGATTAGAAAGATGTTACTCAGATTCTGTATTTCCTTATATCAATCTCTTTTTAGTCTCAAAGTGTCTTTCCATGGTTTACCTAATACTTCCAAAGAATACATGTGCTTTTATATGGAATGATTCACTAGGCACGTGAACCAGGTTATCAATCTTGGCATCATGAATAGTAGGAAGACCTTACCATTCATGTCTCCTCACATGATGCAAAAAGAAGTAATCAATATCTCTACATAGTATTCCTACCATGACTGTTTAACTTGACTTTAATGATGAGGGAACACATATTCAGAATGTGACAAGATCTGATTTCCTAGCTGTAAGTACCCCTATGTCAAGGAGAACACTTTTTGTTATGTTTCATTCTACCCATGACAAATGCTTGTGATTCAGTAGTTTTAAACCAAGCTTCAAGGGTACCTATTACTTTGACGGTAGCTTTATTCCTGGATGCTTTTTCCTCCCTTAGGCTATAAAAGTCACTGCTCTTGTCTATTCAGTTGATCAAGTGCACAGACTACCATAAGGTGGCAAATTAGGTTGCTTTATTTTTTTCTTAAATAATTATTTTAATGGGTTCTAATGTGAATTTTGGAATTGACAATGGGAATCACCAGTGCCCAGGTAACATTACTCAAGAAAAATTGATATGTCTCAGGGATCCATAGGAGTGTATTATTGGGATATATCCCAAGAGCATGTCTGCTATAGAAAATAATAAGTCTTGTAAGAATGGATTATGTCAATTCTGAATGTTTATAGAGCTAAACGATGTCTCCTGGTGGTTATTTTTGTGACCTGACCTTATTTTCCCCAAATGGGCAATTACTTGCAGTCAGAAATTTTGTAACTTTTTTTGTACTTCCATTTCCATAAAAAAGGCAGCTAAATAGTCTTGTTGAATTAATGGATCAGGGGGGCTGAGACAATGAATGCGGCTAGGGGCATATTCACAGTTTTCCTGTCACTGTCTGTTGGAAAAGTTTCCATGACTTTAATCAGATTTCTTCATTTGGTAGGGATCATTTACGAGAGACACCAAATAAAAAACATATCCATTAGATTTCCCCTGGGGAGACAATTTTGGAAGTTGTAATTTTCCACTCTAAGTATGAACAGCTTCACCATGAAAAGAAGGCTTCACATGGATAATGACAATAATGCAGTTTAATTTTTAAGGTGCCCAGCCTGAAGGCCTCCTAAATGGGAAACAGATGTGCTGTGCATCTTCACTTTTTCTCCAGCAATACAGCCAGTAATAGACATCTAGGGCATCAGACGAGGCTGGAAGAATACCCCTGTCTAATGACCTGGTCCACAATATCCAGCAGAGAAAAAATCATGTTCAGTAATGTTTACCAAACACTTAGGATACCACCTCAGTAGGCATTGTTTTACTCAAACCTCACATCAACACTACAAATTTGGTCCTATTGTCACCTTCATTTTGTAGTTAAGAAAAATCAGTCTTAACGAGATTAAGAGAATCATCTGATGTCACAAATGTTAAATGCATAACAAGCAGTCTCACCTAGAGACCATGATCTTAAGTGAAGGAAACCACCAAACCATATGAGTGTTTATTGAGTTTTCACAGGTTGATTTTCATACATTAGTCTAAGCCTTTATGACAGCCCTCAAGGTAAACATCATAATCAGTGTAGACAGGTGGAAACTGAGATTCAGAGACATGAGGTAACTTACCACAGTTATTGTTCTGGTAATTGGCTAATACTTGCACACTCAGTGTGTCACGTCCAAAACAGTGTCCTTTAAACTGTATCAGACTGCTTCTGTTTGTTGCTTATTGAGGTTTTCTCTTTTTGTTTGGCTTCCTCTTATGCTTCTAATTTATATAAAATGGCATAAAGTTATGTGAAGTATTTGTGCCTAAATTTCTATCATAGATAATTCTAGGGTGATCAGGAAATATGACCAAAGTGAATGGAATTTTTGTCAAACTTGGGAGAAAAAAATAATCCCAGGTTCCAGTGATAATTACCACAAATTGACCTAATCTTAAGCTTTTATTTTATTTTTTTAAAGATTTTATTTATTTATTTGAGAGAGAGAATGAGACAGAGAGAGAGAGCATGAGAGGGGGGAGGATCAGAGGGACAAGCAGACTCCCCGCTGAGCAGGAAGCCCGATGCGGGACTTGATCCCAGGACTCCAGGATCATGACCTGAGCCGAAGGCAGTCGCTTAACCGACTGAGCCACCCAGGCGCCCCAATCTTAAGCTTTTAAATCAGAATATTGCACAAGTGGCATGGACTGTGTCTTACACTATTCTCTGTCTAAAGTATTGCTGTAAACCACTATGGCAGAGATTACTTTTCCCTCCATATACAATCTCTCTTTCTTCCTTTAGTACTAGAAGTCCTCAACCACCACACATGGGGTTGTTTATATGGCAGGTCACATGATGCTCCAATAGATACAGTTTCAAGCTCCTCTTGCAAATGGCATGATCATGTGAGCAAGTTAATCCCATGGAATGAAAGCAGAAGGGCTTAATTCCAATGCCACATCTGGAATAGAAAAATGCTTTTCCTGCATTTCTTCTCTGCCTCTTTCTTTGTTGTGCTAAAAGAGAAAGTTGTGTTGGGAAGCTAGGTTCAACTTTGCAGATGTGAGAAAATCACCTTAGTGGAATAGTGAAGTGACAAGATCGAAGGGAACTGGATTCCTGGACAAACTCATGGAGCAGAACTGCCCACCTGCTGGACTCTCTACTTCTAGGCTGAGAGAGAAATAAACATTTATTATGCTTAAGGTACTGTATTCTGAAGTCTCTTTGTTGCATGAGCTTAGTATATATACTATTACATCAGTGTTTACTGAAATAAAAAAAATCAACATCTATTATCTGAATTAAGAAAGTTTTAAGAATTATAAGTTGTTTTATATAGTAGTCTCTATATTTCCTAGAAGACTTATGAGGACATATTACATAATATTATGGGCTGAATTGTGTCCATCCAAAATTCGTATGTTGAGGTATTTACCTCAGAATATGACTATATTTGGAGATAGGATCTTTAAAGAGATAATTAAGGTTAAGTAGAATCATTAGATCTAATCTAATATGACTGGTATTCCTATAAGAAGAGATTAGGACACAGAAACACACACATACTCACAGAGGGAAGACCTTATAGTGACAGAGGGAGAAGACAGCCATTTACAAGCCAAGGAGAGAGGCCTCTGAAGAAACCAATCCTACCGACACCTTGATCTCAGATGTCTATCCTTCAGAATTGTGCAAAAATAAATTTCTGTTGTTTAAGCCACTTAGTCTGTGGCACTTTGTTATGGAAGACATAGGAAACTCAAAAGAGGCTTGGAGTCTCCCAAGAACTCCAAAAATATGGGCAATAAAGGGTCCTTGTGAGAGTGGCATTAAAAAATCAACATAAACGGTGATGGGTATTAAGGAGGGCACGTATTGCATGGAGCACTGGGTGTTATATGCAAACAATGAATCATGGAACACTACATCAAAACCTAATGATGTATGGTGACTAACATAACATAATAAAATAAAATTAATAAAAAAATCAACATACAAGGGATGAGAGATGAGAAATCAATCATGTAAGGAAGTGTAAATCATGTAAGGACCTACTATTTAGTGGGACAATTCTATGAGTTGGGAATAAAGCAATGTCCAGGACAGATTGAATCTAGCAACCCACTATTTCCTGGTGCTCAAATTTTTATTTAAAAGAAAAACAATCAGGATAAAGAGTGGTATGTTGGGGAAGAGTAATCTACTTCATTTTGGGCATTTCAAGCAGGGTATCTTTGGGCAGCAGTCTTTATGTTGAGACCTAATGACCAAAAAAAAAAAGAAAAAGAAAAAGTGTCAACCATGCAAATTGGGTGGGGGTGGCTGAGACTTTCAGACATATGCAAAAGTACCAAGACAAAAACTGAGATTGTCTTGTCTATTGAACAGGCTCCGGGTAGCCCCACTCCCAAGGCGTAGGGCAGAAGCTATATGGTTTTGACACTGAGGCAATGCCCACTTCCAAACTTTTGGAACTGAGGAGGTAACCCTAATGATCTCCAAGTCCGGTTCAAGGTCATTAGTACCGTGTGTGAATTCTTGAAGAATTCTGCATGTTCACAGCCAAATAGCCCTATTGGTCCAGTCCTGTAAAATCCAAGAAGTCTGAGAGCCTTTCTTCATTTCCTTCTGTCTTCATCCCCTTCAACCCAAACTGGCAGTGTTCCCACTGGGCTGGCTGATTAGGTTCACACCTGCACTAACCTCCTTATCAAATGACTGGTCCACCATTACCTTAGTGTTCTCTTTGGAACATGTTTTTCTCATTTTTTGTAATATGGAAGGTTGAGAATTTTCTAAATCTTTAAGTTCCACTTCTCTTTTGCTTAACAATTTTTTCTTCAATTTATTTCTCTGGGCTCACATTTTACTACAAGCAGTCAGAAGAAACCAAGCGTGACTTCAACACTTTGCTTAGAAATGTTCCCAGCTGAATAACCAATTTCATTGCTTAAAAGGTCTGTCTTCCACAAAACACTAGAACACAAACACAATTCAGCCAACTTCTTTGCCACCTCCTAACGAAGATCACCTTTTTTCCGTTGTTTGATACCATGTTTCCCATTTATGTCTGAGACCTCACCAAAATCGCCTTTACCATCTGTATTTCTACCAACACCCCATTCATGATTATGTATATATTCTCTAAGGTAGAAGCTCTCTCTAAGGCTCTGCTCTTTACTTTCTAAACTCTCACCAGAACCACCTTTAAAATTCTGTTCAGGGCAATCTAGGGCGTTTTCCAGCATGCACCTCAAAATTCTTCAAACCTCTACCCATTGTCCAGCTCCAAAGCCACTTTTACATTTTTAAGTATTTGTTACAGCAGCACCCCACTTCTTGGCACCAATTTCTGTCTTGGTCTACTTCCACGAAGACCTAGTCTACTCAGTAGCAAATGCCATAGCCTGGGTGGCTCAAATAATAGACATTTATTTCTGAAACTTGTGGAGGCTGGCATCATGAATGCCAGCATATTTGGTGTCTTGTGAGGGCCCTCGCCCTGGCTTACAGACAGCCACTTCTTGCTGTGTCTTCACGTGGAAGAGGGTTTCTCATGTGTCTCTTTTTTTAGGACACTTAATTTCATCATGGAGGCTCCATTTTCATGACCTTATCTAAACCTGCTTACCTTCCAAAGGCCCCATCTCTTAATACCATCACACTGGTGATTAAGCTTCAACAAACATTCAGCCCATAGTACCACTCTTCTTTTTCAGTTCTCAGCCAAATGTTAAACATCCACCTCTGGATGTTTCCCTGCAGTCATGGGCAAAACTTAATTGCTGCCTCCCTTCTCAGCATGTGGTTGTAGCTTTTTTT
>NC_138379.1:16538593-16568948 GCF_054177405.1 Leptonychotes weddellii
CTTTTCTTCGATCTCCTGTTGAGTTTGTAGGTGTTCAGAATGGTTTGATCCCTATCCAGCTGAATTCCTGAGAGGAGACGAAATCCAGGTCTCCTACTCCTCCGCCATCTTGCTCCGCCCCCGTGGTTGTAGCTTTAATGTGACATTGGTGAACTGACATTATATCTTTCTTCTCTGGAGTCTGCCTCCTCCAAAGAACAGAGAATATTATTGAATTTGTGACTATGTCTTAATTATCTGTGTAATCTCCATGCCTATCATAGTCTCTGACATTTAGTAGGTTCTCTGGCATCTTGTAGGTAAATGTTGGTAGGGTGAATACACATAAGGACTCTTTGTTAAGTTATATGGCATCTGTGTTCAAAGATATGTTCACAGTAAGAGATGGAGAGGACAGGATTAGAAGGGTTTCGGATACCACCGTAAGTGAAGATGTCCTAGTGCAATTCTGCAGACAGTCACAAAATTAAAATATTTCCCTGCTCATTTCCAATTGCCTTTTGCATAAGGAAAGCTCCTGCCAAAACACTTTCTGAAGCAGAGGCTTTATTCCTGCTTATTTTAAAATAAAAACCAGGCTGCCCTTGTCTGTAACGTTTGTCGTATGTCCTTCCAGCTTTTCCTAGCTACAAAGGCTGCGATCATGCTACTAAATAGTGTCTACAATGATGCCAGCACTTCTGGCATCTCCTTAAGCAAGACTTGGTGTTGTACTTGAGGGAATAACTCGTCAAAGTCAACAAATTGTGCTGAAGGACAGATTCAGTTGCCTCTCATGTAAGAAATCAGTCCTTTGGGAATCTGCCGAGAAGAAGCTAAAGTCACATCTTAGACTTAACTGTCTGACTCTAAAGCAAAAATTCTTATGATAACACAGAATGAAATTCATTAACCATTATGATTCAGCAAATATTTAATCAGAAACTAGTATGTGCCAGACATTGTGCTAGGTGTTGTAGGTTTGATGATGAATGATACACACTCTGCTTTTATGGTATGCATGATACATTAAGGTGAGACAGTTTAAAAAAAAAACAACACTATTTTGGCAGAACCACTAGGGCGGGTAGTGTGTATGATTTGTTTACTCTGTAAGAGCCTGGAATAGGTCCTAAGACAGACAATTCTACAAATTGTGTTAAGCATATTAGAAACAATATTGAGGGGCACCTGGGTGGCTCAGTCGTTAAGCATCTGCCTTCAGCTCTGGTCATAGTCCCAGGGTCCCGGGATTAAGCCCTGCATGGGACTCCCTGCTCAGCGGGAAGCCTGCTTCTCCCTCTCCCACTCCCCCTGCTTGTGTTCCCTCTCTCGCTGTATCTCTCTTTGTCAAATAAATAAATAAAATCTTAAAAAAAAAACAATATTGGATAGTATACTACAAATGGGAGTATATTCAAGGCATCACACTCTGATTAACTCTGTTGTGAAAGAGCGAGCAGGCCTGGGGGAAGACTTCACAGAGAAACTTTTTGCAGGAAGAGTCAGTATTTGGAAGGGCGAGGAGATGCCATGGGAGAGTGTGGAATGGAAAACGGGATCTGGAATGGGGTGAATGAAACCTTCCAGGCACAGGGGTGATGTGTGCAAATACATGGGACTGTGAAATAGGATGGTAGCTGTTGAAAAGTGGCTTCCAGAAAATGTAGGAATATGATGTAAAAACAACCTACCTTAAAAGGGTGGCGTGGGGGGAGGCACCGTAACAGTAAAGGAGAATGACTTGTGTTGCAGAGAACTAGTGAAAGTGACAGCTCCTTCAGCTTTAAAGATCAGCTCCAGCAAGTACAAAGTATGACCTATGTCAAGGGCTTCCAGAACTGGTTGCCACCACTCTTTGAATGAGGAATTCAGAGACCTGGCATATCCATACAACGGAGGAATTGTGTTTTACCACTCTTGAGACCTAGTACATCTGCATTTAAAGTGGGAAGTGGACCAAGGACTACAGCTTAGAAGTCTCTTTTGCTTTTGGACATTGCAGAGTTTCTTTTTCTGCTGAGTAAATTTAGACTTACCGAGTTCCTGGCTCAGGGAACATACCTGAGTTGTATCGGTGCTAAATATAAGAGGTACTCCTTTGCTTTTATCCTCTATTGAAGCCATAGACAGATAATAGATTCATCTTCTTTACTATGCCAGAGACTTTAAATAAAACCCTAAATCAGAAGTGACACAGGGTGATGGAAAGAGTAAGGTTATTGACATGAGAAAACCTGAGGTCAAGATCCTATTTTCTAGCTTTTACCTAAGTGAGTCTTTAGTTTCTCTGAGTCTCCGTTTCCTAATACATATGATAGGGCTAATAAAATTTGCCAAAACTACCAAAAAGTTAATCTTAATGTATAAAATAAAAATTAATAAAAGCTAAACCTAACATATAATAGTAGCAATAGTAATGACCATTTACTAAATGTTTGCCACATCTCCACCCTGCCAAGTTTCTTTTATATTCACTATATCATGTAATCATCTTAAATTACCCCATAGATTGGTTTCTCTAATTTGCAAATAATGAAACTAAGTTTCAAAAGATAAACTCTTAATAACTCACACAAATGTAAATGGTACTAATATTTGTATTTATTACCAAATCTTGATTTCTTTTATCATGTTTCTTTTGGACAGGAATAAATCCTCAAGTTGGAGGAATTTTTACTTGGTTTATGTTAGACTCTGAAAATAGGTACTGATAACTAGAATTCCTAGAGTAATACATGCAGTAAAGATGATAATATTCATGGAAGCCAAAATTTATTGAGAGCTTACTGTCTGTATCAAACAGTTGCTAACTAAGTCCTTTCCATGGGTGAAAACATTAGTTCCTCATACCAAAATATGTATTTTATGCTTGATATCATACTGCTCTATGAATAATGTCATCGCCATTTTCACCGTTAGAAAACTGAGGTTCACAAGGACAAAGGAAGTTTCCCAATTTCCCAAGCAGAAAGTGGAGGAGCTAGAATTCCCTGCAGATTAACCTCAGCCTAATCGCAATGTTATGCTGATCTGAGATTTTCAATTGTGCATTCCTACATATTGTTGATACAGCAAAATGGCACTTACCACAATGTGGTATTCAACCCAGCTCTTTGTTCTCATGTATATCACCATTCATCCCATAGTGATTGTCAATTTCTATTAGATGTTTGATTGTACGCTTCTTCAGTGCTGCATGTGCCGTGCAGTGGAGTGGAGTAGTTTGCACTAGAAATATGGGAATCTGGAGATAAGTGGTTTGCAATAGTCATTTTGTGGCCATTCCTGAACCACTTCCTAATTTACCAATCACTATGTCTGTTAAGAACAATAGTAGTTTCCTATGTTGGCATCAACAATTATGTTTCTAAACTGAGGGTTGCCAGAGTTGTGGGGGGTGGGAGGGATGGGATGGCTGGGTGATAGACATTGGGGAGGGTGTGTGCTATGGTGAGCACTGTGAATTGTGTAAGACTGTTGAATCACAGACCTATACCTCTGACACAAATAATACATTATATGTTTAAAAAAAAAAAAGAAGAAGATAACAGGAAGGAAAGAATTAAGGGGGGGAAATCGGAGGGGGAGATGAACCATGAGAGACTATGGACTCTGAGAAACAAACTGAGGGTTCTAGAGGGGAGGGGGTAGGGGGATGGGTTATCCTGATGATGGGTATTAAAGAGAGCACGTACTGCATGGAGCACTGGGTGTTATACGCAAACAATGAATCATGGAACACTACATCAAAAACTAATGATGTAATGTATGATGATTAACACAACATAATAAAAAAATAATAAAATTCTGAGCAAGTAAAAAAAAAACAACCAATTATGTGTCTATCCTGTTAACACGCTTTATACTTCCACTGTTCACTTTCCATACTTGTTCAGAAAACAAAACAACAAAAACTTGACAAACCTGTTTTATGCTTCATTAAATGTATTTCTGTTTTCATTTCTAAAATTTTATTTACTAGCATATTTCAGTAATATATTTATAAACATAGATTTGTAGGGCATCAAGAGATCCCTAAATATCCTTCCTTCTAAAATCTGAAATTCTGTCATTCCTTTTGAGTAAAAAGGGGCTATTATTTTCAGTCACTTTATTACCATGGTTATTCATTCAATGAATATTTACTGGGACAGGAACACTATGAATAAATGAATATTCTCTCTCTTACCAGATGATCTGGCAGGAGAGAGGAAAATAACAAATTAGTAAGATAATTTTCAATGAAGATAATTCTCTGAGAGTACCATAAAATGGAGTAATGGATTTAAAAAAGAGTGAGGGGGCATAAGATGGTCTCAGTTAAAAGGTGACATTTGGGCTGAGACCTGAATGAAGAAAGAATCAGCCTGTGAAGGTGAGGGAAAGAGTTTCAAGTAGATTTAGCAGCAAATGTAACATCCCTGAGGAGAAAACAAGTTTAATATATTTCAGAAACTTAAGTATTATCAATGAGGCTGCCATGTAGAGAGATGAGCACATCCTGGTATGAAATGAGATCATGGAAGAGGTAACCAGATTTAGTGGGATTTTCCGGGCCACGGTAATTTCTTTGGACTTTATTCTGAGAATGTGTTAATTTTAATAATAAGTAAATACAAAAACACTTAAGTGAAAATTGAAAGAATTTGCCTAGCCATTTCCAAACACAAAATGTTTTCTAAGTGGAAGCAGGGATCTAATTATGGCATCCTAGTTGTGCAGAGACCCCAGAGATAAAAGGAAAATGAAAGGTGGGTCTGGAGCCTGGGTAAAGAGGATAGGGTGAGCTACAACAGAGGACAATACAACCTTTTTTTCCAGGCTCAGCTTCATGTCAACTACGTGAATTAATTTTGTTTGTGCATTCATGATTTGTAATCACCAGTATCCTCTTTCCCTTCCTTTGTAAATAGTGCACAGAAAATAATCTTGGGAGCCATCACTTTCAGTGGAGGAATTTTGACTGCTGTTGACTCCACCCTATGTTCTGGGGGTATAGGGAGGATGGCCTTTGGGATTTTTGCCTGATTAGATAATCTCATTGTTCTGGTCACAAAATTTGGGGCATATGTCCTAACTTTGGCTAATAAATGCTACTTCAAGATTTTGGTTCAAATATCTGAGAAAGAAAACTTTTTTTTAATAGACTGCAACATGGAAGGCTGTAAGTCTGGAGTTATTGGTAACCATCTTGCTACCACATGAAACCTAAAAATGAACCAAGATGGAGGAGCATAAAGCTGAGAAGTAGAGGAGTAGGTCTTAATAACATGGTTTGAGCTCTAGATCATGCAGCCCTTAGCTTGTGTCAGTCAGGTCCTAGGAGGAAGCAGACTTCATTCCAGATGGTTTATATGAAAACATTTTAATGAAACAACTATTTACAGAGGATTAAGCAAAATTAGGGAGTAAATAAGGACGGATAAGGCACTCCACATCTAGGAAAAGTGGAAAGTTGTTACCATCTCTGGAGCTGAAGAAACAAAGGGACAGCATAGTGTTATTTTAGCTCAGTAAAAGCTGGAATAGTCAAGTGCCTTGTGGGGGTGTTTGGAGTAGAGGAATGGAAGCTCATCCCTGAAGGACAGAGTGAGTAGAACAGAAATGATCTGGTATTTTTCTCAGTTGGCCCTCCAGTCTTTGCCTAGTAACTCCCTTGTCATTACCCAACTAAGAGTGAGCAAGAAAGTCAGTGAAGTAATTAACAGAAGTCAGCCTCTAGTGTCACAGAAAAGGCTGAAGAAATGCGGATAATGCATGGGAAGTGGGGCACAAAGAGAATAATTTACATAAAGTCAAATTGAGTATTATGTAACTTTTTATATATATAAGCTAAAACATTTGTGCATCTCCACTTTTTCTTTTAAGGCAATTGGAAATTGGTATTTTGTCTCTTGCAATTAAGAAGATCTTAACTAATAAATCCTTTGAATCATGAAAAATTACGGTAGCCTCTGCCACACAGAAATCTTTTATTGTAGTGTATCTTGCTCTGCAGAGGATCAGAGTGATCTTGAAACATCCAGCTATGCAATTAGTAAGTTAAATGTATGTATGTACACACTGTTCCTGTTCTTTCTGCGGAGACCAGCTGGGAAAGTGATCACGAGTCAGTGCTTCTTCCATATCTATTAGACCAAAATATTAATAGAATGAGTGGAGTAGTTGGAATATTTTCATGTCTAGTTTAATGTGGATGGGTAAATATTCATATGATGGCAGCTTCTTTTCACACAGAGCTCAGTGGGAATGCTCCTTCAAATTAAATGAGTCCAGTGGGGCATTTAAAGTTGGAAAAAGAGAGATAGGAATGTTTCTGCAAGACATAGGTGAATGATTGCATGAGCCTTAGGTCTCTAGACCCCAAAAAGTGTTTCCTCTGATTATTCAAATTGGAATTCTATACCATAAGGTAGAGGTAATGAAAAGGTAGTAAATGAATCCTAAACTTTATCTGGAAGGGAGGTCACAAAATCCATCTCCTTCATTTTACAGGTGAGGAAAATGTGAGCCAGAGAGGTGAAGTGACTTGCTAAATGTCACCCAGCTCATTAGTGGCAGAGCAAGGATTAGAGCTTGAATTTCCTAAATATTAGTCTTATGCATTTCATTCTACTATGTCATATTATATAGTTTAGGATGCAAAAATGAGAGATGGGCTTGAATTCTAACTCCATAGCTTTGTTGCTCTGTCTATAAGCTCCATATATGTGCTTACCTTCTCCACAATGAAATTTGTCTAGCATAATGTTTGATCCTATTGGCTTTCAATCATTGTCCCTTCTCTGGAGTTCAAACCATAATTTTATTGACAAATATGTACTTTCCTTTTCACAAGCTATGTATAATCTTGCCTAACCTCATCAGTTCTTTTGTAATCACAAAATGATGATGTTGATCATGGCACTATCTATATGTGAAAGTGTTAGAACTCAGAAGTCCCCCTACTAGTCAAATTACTGTCAAGGTCAATGTAATTCCTTTCTGTGCTGTCTGAAAATGTCAGCATGCAAAGCGTTAAGTGTGACAGAGCCCACATTTGCTAATCATTGAACTTTTGTGTTTAAGGTAACTGCACTCTGAGTGTTATGGCAAACACTTAAAACTTCTTTGTCCGGAGTTAATAAGCAGACATTGATTTTTCTCTTTGTTAACTACAAACTGTCCTGGGTAATCCAATTGAAAAGCTGGCAGTATCTAGGGCCTCCCACTTTTAAAAAGAGCTTTCAGAATGGCTTAGTTCAGCCTTTTTTCTCTGGTTTACCCCAAAGAAGCAATAAGGGTTTGACTGCGTTTGCCATTTTTAGTGGTTTGGTCTCTCCTGATGTGACAGCAACATTGGGCCAGTGGGTTAGGTTTGATTTACTCCGTAATGAGGCTTTAGGGACAGTTTTCTCTACTAATCTCATACTCCACTTGAGTAGCAGCAACTGTGGCTTATAAATGTTGCCATTCTGTAGCTCCCTGAAAGACTTGCTGATCAGTGTGAAATGTCAATGTCACTGTTATTTCTTTGAACTTGAGTTATTTTAGTCTTGTACCTCAAGCCCTAAATGAAGTTCCTAAACCATAAATAAATGTAGTAATTGGCCCAAACCACAGTGACACTGGCAAGTCTTTGATATATTGCAAAACAGTCATATGCTCCTCTTGGAATCAAAGCATTTCAGAGTTGGGTGAGGCCTAAAAGGTCATTTGCTCCTACTCTTTATTCTACCCTCTAGTTATACTGCAACTAGGGTATCAAAGGTCATGCAGGCTTTTGATATTTAAAGAAAATTGGTTTGAACTGCTTTACCCTCATTCTGTGAAAGTAGTGCTCTCCAAAAAGACTTTTGCAAATTTTTCACATGCTTATATTCACTCATCGCCTCTCTTTTCAATGAGACACTTAATTCCAGTGTTTCTTTCTCTTCTCTCTGGGATGCTGTGGAACACGGTATTCTGCCCTGTCCTCTTGATTTTCTCCAGCTCTTACTTGAAGAGGACATTTGTGAGTATATGAAACTTTACTGAAGACCCCATACAACTTGTGTAACAGTGTGGCAAACAATTTAAGAAAGTGGGGTTTAATTTCATTAAATTAACAATTTAATGAAAGTGGGGTTGCCTCAACTTTAAATTTCCTCGTGGCTGAGATGCCAGTAGGAATTTCTCCACAGGATTTCTGTGCAGCCCCTCAGTCTTCTTTGTAATGTCTCAGAGATGCTTCCTATTTGATTCTGCTTCGTCATGAGTATTTAACTTCTTTCAGTGTGACTAAGTCTTTTCTAGTCCTGTCTGACAAAAGATACCACAAGGGGCTCCATCTGAACGAATAAATGCACCCATTAAAGTGGGTTCCTAAATATGTACCATTTTTTCCCTGACAAGAATTCTGCTGTTGACCAATTTTTGCCTCCCAATCCGCTCCCTTCCTTCTGCCTTCCTCTGTCTTTTCACTCTGTCCTCTCTACTTCTCACTCCCTCGCCTGGCCTCCCCTCTTCTCTCTTCCTCTCCCTTTGTCTCTTTCTCTCTCTCCCTGTGATCAGGGTACAGGGGTGCTAGAGTACCTGGCTCCAGGGGGCCCAAAGAAACCAGGTTCAGGCACTCACTGCTAACAAAACCCAAAGGCAGAGAGATGAGTGGTGGTGAAACAAGAAAAGAATTTATTTCAGTGAAAGCAACACCAGGAAGACAGTGGTCTAACATCTCAAAGACTGTCTCCAAAGTGCTGAAAATGCTTCTAGGTTTATATAAGGAAAATGCGGGACAAAAGTCAGTGGGTACATGCAGGTGGGCAGTAAAGGTCAGGTTTATCATTGTCTTGGGGCCAATCATGTGGGGTCTTGCTGGTACAGGGCAGTCCTTATTGCTTAAGGGATAGTTTCAGTCTCCATCATTCCTTTGACATTCTCTTTTGCAGAACAGAAGTTTTTAAATTTTAATGAAGTCTATCTAATCAATTATTTCTTTCATGGATTGTGCCTTTGGTGTTGCTAAAATTCTTTTCATTCCCATTTTCTGAGTTTCAATCTTGGACCACTTAGTCAAGGTGCCATTTTCCATGTTATATTAATAAAGGTATATGTGATAAATGTGGATTCTGAGAAGTTTAAATAAAATGTGAATGCTTGCATTTTCTTAGTGGTTATGGATTTAAAAAAAATTAGAGCAACTAATACCAATTGTTTTTATACTTTATCACTCTTTAAAAGAGCTTCCAGCCATCATGACATACTTCATCCTCTAATTTATGCTGTATTCCATATGGAATGAATTTTTGTGTATGTTGTGAAGTAAGGTCAAGGTTAGCCATTTAAACAAGCAGCACTTATTAAAGGACTACCCTTTTTGTGCTGAATTTTAGTGGCAACTTGGTTGAAAAATCAAGTGTTTGTATATGCCTGTCTGTTTCTGGGCTGTGTATTCTGTTCCATTGGATTCTTTTTCTATAAGAATAGACAAAGAGCATGGATATCACACTGTCCTAATACTTCAGCTTCATAGTAATTCTTGATGTTTAGTTCTATAAGTCATATAGCTTTGCTCTTTTTAACAAGATTATGTTGGCTATTAGAGGTAATATTCATTGTCATTTAATTTTTTAAATAAGCTTGCAAATTTATTCTAAAAGTCTTATAGATTTGATTGGGATTGCGTTACATTTTTAAATAAAATTGGGGAAAATTGATTCTTCACAATATTGATCTTTTAAAGTGTGGACATAGTATATTCCTTCATTTATTTAGGTATTCTGTAATGTTTCTCAAAATGCTTGTAGTTTTCTATGTATATGTTGTACACATCTTTCATTTGGTTTATCCTAAGGTTTTTGATGTCTTAAATATTATTATAAATAATGCCTATAAAATTTATTTACAGTTGTCTTGCACTAACCTCTAGAAATACAATTGATTTCTACATATATTGAAATTTTACTTAGAATCCTTGATAAATTATTTTATTTCTGACAACTTTTTCAGAATCATTTTGATTTTTAAGTGCATAATTATCATCTGTAAATGAAAAGAGTTTTAATCTCTTTTTTTCTGTTTTTATGGCAATTATTTTATTTTATTGCCTTATTGCACTAACCTTGACTGCGTCATCACTATATTATGTTTAATAGAATTGGAAGTAATGGACATTTCTTGACTTATTTCTAGCCTCCAAAGGAAAATGTTCAATGTTTTGCTGCATTTTTCTGACAGCTTTTGTTTTCTGTTTGTCTATTGATTACTTTTCGGTAGGTAGCTTTTAGTAAGCTAAGGAATATGTCTTCTATTCCTGGTTCCCTGGGAGTATTTTTGTTATTATTTAATGAATAGATATTGAAATTTATCAAGTGATTTTTCTACATTTATTGAGATACTGATATTTTTTATTATTCTGCTTATGCAGTGCACTGCATTGATGGGTTTCAGATTATAATTACAATATTATGTACCTGGAATAAACCCCATTTGTCAGGATGAAATACCATTTTTAGTTAACACTGGATTATATAGCTTAAATAATGCTTGGATTTTTTTTTTTTTTTGGTGTATTTGTCTGTGGGAGATACTGGCATGTAAATTTTCTCTTGCATACTATTCTTGTCAGGTTTTAAATACCAAAGTTATACTAGTTCATAAAATGGATTTTGAGGTGTCTTCACTTTTTCTATTCTCTGAAACAGTGTTTTGTCCTTAACATTTGAAAAAAATTACTGGTGAAGCCATTTGCTCCTGTAGTTTTCTCAATGGGAAGGTTTTAACTTACATATTTAATTTATTAGTAAAAATAGAGGTTTCTCTATTTCAAATTTTATTTTTTCATAACAATTTTGATTACTTGGTTTTCAAGTTGTCAAATTTATGGTGTAGACTTGCTAATTATGTACCTTTGTTACTCTCTTAAGATATTCATAATCTGAGGGACACCTGGGTGGCTCAGTCAGTTGGGTGTCTGCCTTCAGCTCAGGCATGGTCCCAGGGTCCTGGGATTGAGTCTCACATAGGGCTCCGTGCTCAGCAGGGAGCCTGCTTCTCCCTCTGCCTGCCACTCCCCCTGCTTTGTGCTCTCTCTCTGATAAATAAATGAATAAAAATCTTTAAAAAAAAGATACATAGAATCTGAAATAATGTCAACATTTTCATTCTTTTTTTTTTTTTTAAGATTTTATTTATTTATCTGAGAGAGAGAGAATGAGAGAGAACACATGAGAGGGGGGAGGGTCAGAGGGAGAAGCAGACTCCCTGCCGAGCAGGGAGCCTGATGCGGGACTCGATCCAGGGACTCCAGGATCATGACCTGAGCTGAAGGCAGTCGCTTAACCAACTGAGCCACCCAGGCGCCCAACATTTTCATTCTTGATATTATCTGTCTTCAATTTTTTTTCTAATTAGCTTAGCTAGATGTTTGTCAATTCAATCAATGTTTAAGAGAGTGATCCTCTTCCCTATTGAATATGTTTTCTGTTTTTTTTTTTTAAAGATTTTATTTATTTATTTGAGAGAGAGAGGGCACAAGCAGGGGTAGTGGCAAGCAGAGAGAGAGGGAGCAGCCGACTCCCTGCTGAGCAGGGAGCCCAATGTGGGACTCGATCCCAGGACCCTGGGATTATGACCTGAGCGAGGGCAGATGCTTAACGACTGAGCCACCCAGGCTCCCCTGTTTTCTGTTCTTGATTACATTCTTCTTTTACTCTTTTTGGATTAAACTGGATATTCTTTTACTAGTTTCTTGAAAGTTTAGATCACTGATTTTTAAATTTTCTTGTTTTGTAGTACATACATTGTCCTCTTAACACTGAAATAGCTGAATCTCACACATTTTTATCTTGCCATAATATTATAGTAATTCAGTGGAAAATACTGATATTTTTCTTTGACCCATTGGGGTACTTGGAAATCTGTTTTTCATATCCAGACATTCAGGGTTTATCAAGTTATAATGAGTATATTGAGTTCCATTGTAACTGAAGTGTTCATAGAACATACTCTGTATGGTTTCATTCTTAGACAATTATTGAATGTTATTTTTTGAATCAATGTATGGTCATGGTAAATGTTTCATATTCACTTAAAAAATGGTATTGTGAAATTTTACAGATCTCTTTCTTGCTAATTCTAAGTGAACTTTTTCTGTTAATTTGCCATAAACCTATGTTAAAATACCCAAATATAATTGTAGATCATTATATTCTCACTTTTAGCTCTGCTGGCTTGACATCATAAAATTTAAATCGTATTATAATACCAATAAATTTAGGATTGTTATATTTCTGTTTAATTGACCCTTTAGTTTATGGAATTATTTTTGTTTATCTCTACTAATATTTCTCACCTTAAAATATTCTTGCTTCATATGAATATACCTAGGTGAATATTCTTTAATTAGTGTTTACATTGTTTGTTCTTATTCTCTTTCAAGATATTTTGGTTCTTATTTTAAACTGTGTACCTTATAAAAAATATGTATTTTATTTTACATTTTTGATTTTTAAGAAGTATTTTAGTAACTTTATTGAGGAATGCACAAATATATATGTATACATTTATGCATATATATATTTAAAATACAGAATTTGTTGAGTTTTGTCATTTGTATACACCCATGAATCCAACACCATAGTCAGAAAATGAGCATAATAATTATACCCCCCAAATTTCCTTGTGGCATTTTTAATTCCTTTCCCCTTTTCCATCCAGGCAATTTTATTAATCTGCATTCTGTCACTGGATACTAGTTTGTGTTTTCTAGAAATTTATATGGAAATTGAATAATAAAAGCTGTACTTTTTTATGGTCTGGCTTTTTTCACTCAGCATAATTATTCTGAGATTCATCCATATTGTGTATATCAGTAGTTCATTCTTTACATTGCTAAGTAGTAGTTTATTTTACAGATGTAACACAAGTTATTTATAAATTGTTGGATAAATGTTGATGGACATTTGGGCTGTTTCTTATTTTTGCAAAAAAAAAGTGGTGCTATGAACATTTGCAATTTGCATACACACCTTTATGTGAACATATACTTGCATTTTTCTTGGGTAGAAGCAAGGAATTGAATAACTAGATAGTCATATGATACATTATATTTAACTTTTAAAGAAACTCCCCAAATGTTTTCAAATTTGTTTTCTATTTTGCATTACCAGTAGAGTATCTCTTACACAAATGGAGTATAAGCAATTCATTTATTCTCACCAGACTTAGTAAAGTCATTCTTTTTAATTGTAGCCATTCTAGTTGGTAAGAGGTAGTATATCATTGTGATTTTAATTTGCCTTTGCCTAATAAAAATGATGTTGAGCATTTTTTATGGCCTTATTTACCATCTGTATATCCTTTTTAAAGTTTTATTTTTTGAGTTGTAATTGACCTATAACATTATATTAGTTTCAGGTATAAAACATAATGATTTCATATTCGTACATATTATGAAAATGATCACCACAGTAAGTCTAGTTAAATCCATCACTACACATGGTTGTGATTTTTTTTTTTTTAAAGATTTTATTTACTTGTCAGAGAGAGAGAGCACAAGCAGGGAGAGCTGCAGGCAGAGCAGGCAGAGGGAGAAACAGGCTCCCTGCTGAGCAAGGAGCCTGATGCATCTCGATCCCAGGCCCCTGAGATCATGACCTGAGCTGAAGGCAGATGCTCAACCAACTGAGCCACCCAGGTGTTCCCACATGGCTGTAATTTTTTTCTTGTAATGAGAACTTTTCAGATTTACTCTCTTAGCAACTTTCCAATAACAATACAATGTTATTAATTAAAGTTAGTATGCTGTATATTACATTTCCATGCTATTTATTTTATAACTGGAAGTTTGTACCTTTTGATCACCTTTACCCATTTTGACCACCCTCCACTGCCCACCAATCTGTTCCATATTTTCTTTATCCATTCATTTGTTGAAGGACACTTGGGTTGTTTCCAAATCTTGGCTATTATAAATATTGATGCAATGCACATATGGGTACAGAGATCTTTTCCAGTTAGTGTTTATTTTTATTTTTGGATTAATATTCAGAAATGGAATTGCTAGATCATATGGTAGTTTTATTTTTAACATTTTGAGGAACCTCTATATTGTTTTCCATAGTGGCTGCACCTGTTTACATTCCCACCAACAGTGCACAAGTGTTCCCTTTTCTCCATATCCTCACCGATATTTCTTATTTCTTGTCTTTTTGATGATAGCCATTATAACAAGTGTTATATCTCACTGAGGTTTTGATTTGTATTTCCCTGATGGTTAGTGATGCTGAGTACCTTTCATGTACCTGGTGGCCATCTGTAGGTCTTCTTTGAAAAAATGTCTATTCAGATACTCTGCACATTTTCTTTCTTTCTTTACTTATTTATTTATTTATAATTCCAGTGTAGTTAATATACAGTGTTATATTAGTTTCAGGTATACAATATCGTGGTTCAGCAATTCCATACATTATCCAGTGCTCCTTACAACAAGTGCACTCCTTAATCCCCATCTCCTATTTCACCCATCCCCCCACCCACCTCCCCTCTGGTAACCATCAATTTGTTCTCTATAGTTAATAGTCCATTTCTTGGTTGTCTTTTTCCCCGCTCCCCCTTTGCTCACCTGTTTTGTTTCTTAAATTCCATATATAAGTCAAATTATATGGTATTTCTTTGACTGACTTATTTCACTTAGCATTATACTCTCCAGCTCTATCCATGTCATTGCAAATGGAAAGATTCATTTTTTATGGCTAAATAATATTTCATTTTATATATTCCATTATATATATGTGTGTATATATACACACATATGAACATATCACTTCTTATATGTGTGTGTGTGTATACACACATACATACATATATATGTATATATATACACACACATACCACTTCATATATATATGTGTGTGTGTGTGTGTGTGTGAGTGTGTGTGTGTGTATACACACATACATACCACTTCTTTATCCATTCATCTATGAATGGACACTTGGGTTGCTTCCATAATTTGGCTATTGTAAATAATGCTACTATAAACATAGGAGGGCATAGGAATGCATATATCCCTTTGAACTAGTGTTTTTGTATTTTTTGTGTAAATTCCCAGTAGCATGATTACTGGATTGTAGGGTAGTTCTATTTTTAACTTTTTGAGGAAGCTCATACTGTTTTCACAGTGACTGCACCAGTTTGCATTCCTACCAACAGTGTAAGAGATTCTTTTTTTCTCCACATCCTTACCAACACGTGTTGTTTCTTGTGTTTTTTATTTTAGCTGTTCTGACAGGTGTGAGGTAATATCTCATTATAGTTTTCCTCTATGCAGTTTTTAGTTGGATCATTTGTTTGTTTGCTATTGTCACTTAATTTTTAATTTTATGTTTTTATTTATAGAAGTTTATTGCACTTGATCTTAGCCAAAAGGCCGAGAAGCGATATATAGAAGTTTATTGATTAAAATAAAACTTGTAGTCGAAAATTTTTAGTAAATGCCAATTTTTTAATTCACATTTTGTTCCCCTATTAGATTTCTTTAAACATAATAAATATTTATTTTCATTTTATGTACCTAGTTATTCTAGTATCTTATATATATATACCTTTAATTCTGGCTTTTGTTTGTTAGTTTCTAATTACTCTCTTATAAATTCTATGAATTTTATAAACAGCAATTGCTATTTAGTCATTTGTAGGGACTCTCTAAGGTCTAGGATGAGGATGTATTCCTCCAGAGAACACCCATGTTGGCAGTTGTCTGAGGATACTACCAAACTGGTGATTCAAATTCATTTTTTTTTATGCCCTGTGCCTCAGATATATGCTTCATCCATAATATAATGTGTTTGCTATATTATTTCTGATTTTAAGGAAAAGAATAACAAATGGGTTAGGTGGAACTCAGAAGAATTATTAACTGTAGATAGTAAGTGCATCATTAACCTATAGGACATGTTAACTATAGATAGAATAAATAGGCATTTATGTGTTAATTATAGATGAAAAGGATAAAACAAATAAATGATAGTATTACTTGTAGATAAAAAGAGATAGAAGAGTGCCTGGGTGGCTCAGTTGGTTGAGAGTCTGACTCTTGGTTTAGGCTTAGGTCATGATCTCATGGGTCCTGTGATCGAACTCAGCATCAGGCTCCACGCTCAGTGGAGAGTCAATTTGAAGATTTTCTCCCTCTGGCCCTCCCCCAACTCACTTGCTCTTTTTCTTTCTCAAATAAATAAATAAATAAATCTTTAAAAAAAAGAGAGATGGAAAGCAACATAAATCTTAAATATTTGTAAAGCATGGATCAGGTTTATCTACCTCAAATTGGCTACCCATTGGGGAAAAAAATCAAAATTTTGCTTGCCTTCTTTTTAATTTACAAAGATGGCCTTAATTTAAGTCTAAATACTAGCCTTTCTTGCAGATATTAAATTTCAAGAAAGATTTTATTTATATATTTTCCTCTTTATATACAGCCCAAAGTAAGTCAGTCAGAATTTTGTCCCATCTTCCTTTAGTGGGAAGATTTTTCTTCCTTGTTTAAACTTTATGTGAGATTTTAGACTTCATTTGTTCTCAGATTTATGCATGTGTCATCTATCCAACTCTCCATCTTTCATGAATTTAGTATTTTGTCTCTTGACTACTGTAACCTTTTAATCCAGAGTACCTGGTTACTCCATTTGATGACAGACAACATGAGAAAAGCTTAATTTTAGCCCTTGCTTATACTTATGGATTAGTATGTGCTTTTTAGCCTTTATAATTTTATTATTTTGGCAAAGATTTTATTATTTATATAGTGGAGTTTTTTTTTGGATATTTTGTAACAAGTCAGTTTCAGAAAACCCAAAATAAAATAAAGATACAATAGTTATTATATATTCTGAGGTATCAACCACATTTTAGGGATTGTTTCCAAGTTCCACTCTTTGGGGAAGCTTCACCATTGGATCATTTTCTCTGTCAATTTTACAGAACCTTTATGTATTTAAGTAATTTTTAAATATATTTAAAACCAAACATATTTCTGAATTTTCACAGGAAGAAATAAATTATTATAATAACTCACTGTTCTTTGGTGAAATACTTATTGAAGTGAATATTGGGTATATATGTTAGTTAATAAGAAAGACAAATATAATTTACACTTTAAGAGTATCAAATCATTTTCTTTGTGAACTGGGTTTGTTCAAAATGATGCCATTCAAATGTCTAATTGCCAAATATTTCCCTTCTTATGACCCTATGAATTGCATTCCTTCCACCTGAAGTTCCAGACCCTTACCCCCTTCTCCTTAATTCAGGATGACATACATATTTCATTTTGCCTGACTGTCTTTGGCATTTCCATGTCTGGGTAGATTTCCCATATGTACAAAATTAAATTTGATTTTCTCCTCTTAATCTATCTCATTTCAATGTGGTTCTTAGTCCCAACAGGAGGACTTTTGAAAGGGACGGGAAATTCTTGTTCCCTGACAACACAAAGACTAAAAGTTTGGAAGACAGTCTATCACATAGTTCTGTTCTTTAAAGTCTGTGGCTTTTGATGGAAGATAAAGTTATAGAATGAATTTTCTGTCTGGGAATATGGGCACCTAGTCTTTGTAATTAGAACACTAAACTATTCTGGTCATACTGCATAATTCTGTTTGGGATAAAATTATAAATATATTTTTCTTAATTTTTCCTGTGTAAATCCTTGTGTAAGCTAGCTCCCCAATACAGGTGGACAATTTCCTAATGCATTTCTTAGGTGTGTTCTGTGAGATACTATATGACATTCCTCATAGGAAAAATCAAAAGATTTCACAGTCAGTTAAGTTGCCTTCCCTTACACTACCACATCAAAGGCACAGAAATGTTTTAAAGCAAAGAAATGTTTACTTCTGAATATTTTTGTGTTGGTAGAATTATACTTTGGCCATCTATCTTAATTTTATTAGTGTTACTTTTATTTACCATTTCTATTAACATTCAAAAAAAATTAGAACATCATTTGAGAAACTGGATAGGAATGAACCATATAGGCCTCCAGTATAAGTGAAATCTAGGTGAAGTTAAAATTTGGAATTTCTTACTTCATTTTTCTTTCTTTGCCCTCAACATTCTTTGTACTCCTACTCTTTTGCTGGGTGTGCCATGCTCTCACAGTGCCCCAATTCAATGTAAGAAAGATGGAAATAATAAATCTACATTAATGTGTTTCTTGGGTATTGGAATGCATGCTCAGTTTGACTTAAAAGATCTGAATTCAAATAGCAGATCTGCTATTGACTAGCCATATAACTTAGGGCAAGTTAATCTTCAGAATTCTGTACCACAAAAAAAGAAACAATCATGCCTCCATCTACCTCACAGAGTTAATATGGTGGAAAACACAGAGCTTAATTAATAAGTGCTCATTTGTTGGTAGTGACTTTTTTGGACATTAAAATGCTATGAAAGTTTAAGATAATTGCTATATGTATATAGTTGTTATACATATATAGAATATATTATGTATGTTGTTACATATCACAGCCTTGTTGTAAAAAAAATTATGACAGACTTCCTTAAAAATAAAATTATTTTCAAATGTAAAAAACGAAGCTAAAATCAGATGCAACAAAAGATAAGAACCAGATAGCAAAATGAAATCAGTAAGAGTTAATATACAGATGTACATACTGTATGGGACTGCCTGCATAATTGAATTGACTGAATTGTTACTATTCCTTTTCTTTTTTTAATTCCAGTATAGTTAACATACAGTTCTATATTAGTTTCAGGTGTACAATATAGTGATTTGAGAATTCTATATATTACTCAGTGCTCATCATGATAAGTGTACTTAGTCCCCTTCACTCATTTCACCCATTCCCCCACACACCTCCTCTCTGGTAACCATCAGTTTGTTCTCTATAGTTGAGTCTGTTTTTTGGTTTGTTTCTTTTTTTCTTTGTTCAATTGTTTTGTTTCTTAAATTCCACATATAAGTGAAATCATATTGTATTTGTCTTTTTCTAAATGCTTATTTCACTTAGGATTATACCCTATAGATCCATCCATGTTGTTGCAAATGGCAAGATTTCATTCTTTGGTATGGCTGAGTAATATTCCATTGCATGTATATACCACTTCTTCCTTATCCATTCATCCATCCCTGAAACTTGGGTTTCTTCCACAGTTTGGCTATTTGAAATAATGCTGCAATAAATATAGGGGTGCATATATCTTTCCAAGTTAGTGTTTTCATATTCTTTGGTTAAATACCCAGTAGTAGATTACTGGATCATATGGTAATTCTATTTTTAGTTTTTTGAGCAACCTCCATACTGTTTTCCACAGTGGTTGCACCCATTTGTATTCCTACCAAAATGCACGAGGGTTTTTCTCTACATCCTCGCCAAACTTGTTTCTTGTTTTTGATTTTAGCCATTCTGACAGGTGTGAGGTGGTATCTCATTGTGGTTTTAATTTGCATTTACCTGATGATGAGTGATGTTGAGCATCATTTACATGGGTCTTTTGGCCATCTGGATGCTTCTTTGGGGAAATGTCTGTTCATGTCTCCTGCCCATTTTTAATTGGATTATTTGGATTTTGGTGTTGAGTTGTATCAGTTCTTTACATATTTTGGATACTAACCCTTTATAAGATATGTTATTTGCAAATATCTTCTCCCATTCTGTAGGTTTTCTTTTAGTTTTGTTGATTATTTCCTTTGCTGTGCAAAAACTTGTCATTTTGATGTAGTACTAATAGTTTATTTTTTCCTTTTGTTTCCCTTGCCTTAGGAGACATATCTAGAAAAATGTTGCTATGGCTGATGTCAGAGAGATTACTGCCTGTGCTCTCTTCTAGGACTTTTATGGTTTCAGGTCTCACATTTAGGTCTTTAATCCATTTTGAGTTTATTTTTGTGTATGTGTGAGAAAGTGAGTTTCATTCTTTTTCGTGTAGCTGTTCAGTTTTCCAACACCATTTGTTGAAGAGACCGTCCTTTTCCCATTGCATATTCTTGCCTCCTTTGTCAAAGATTAATTGACCGAATAGTCATAGGTTTGTTTCTGGGCTCTTTATTCTGTTCTGTTGGTCTATGTGTCTATTTTTGTGCCGGTATCATACTGTTTTGATTACTACACCTTTGTAGTATAGTTTGATATCTGGGATTGTGATACCTCCAGTTTTATTCTTTTTCAAGACACCTTTGGCTCTTTGGGGGTTTTTGTGGTTTCATACAAATTTTTAGATTATCTGTTCTGGTTCTATGAAAAATGCTATTGGTATTTTGATGGGGACTGCATTAAATCTGTGAATAATTACTACTCTTAAATGCTGTAGTCAAAAGATCATTTTCATAGCAAAAGTGGGGGAAATAGGGATGTGGAGGGATAGTTTAATAGAAATGAAAGAAAGGAAAGAAATTTCTTTAGGGACAAAAAGTCATTTAAATCTGATTTCTTGAAACTCCAAAATTATTGGTAACAAAATAAATCTACTCAAATGAAAAGCATTTATCATGTAATATTCCCCAAACTTTTATAAATCAGAGAGTTTGTCAAGTCCCTGGATTGGTCCACTGGCCAACACTAAAGACTTTATTGCTCAGTGTAAGAATGCATGGGGCATAATTAGCTTTTACTTTGTTAGCCATTGAAAAGTAAACATGGGAAAAATATTTGGCTTTTATCGCTTTAAAGCCAAAAGATATTTATCCAAGTATTTTCCTGAGATAAATGCTTCCAATCTTTAATCTAATATTTAAGTAAAAATCTACTTTTTAAAAAAATATTTTACTTCATTCACTTCTCTCATAGCATTTGCATATTTTAACATTATTAGATTTTTAAGCTTATTACTATATATCCAGCTTGTAGCCTGAAATCTTCCAGAACAAAATACCATGATGTTTTCTTTGCTATGTTTTGTCCTCCAACTATTATGCTTGGCTCCCAATATTGAATGAATAAGTGCATAAATGGCTGAAAGCTATTTTCTAATAAATATCTTGTTAGCAGAAATTCTGACAAAGAATGTTTTTAAGCAATGACTATGAATGAATTAAAACATAAATATGATATTGAGTGAAAATAATCAGACTGAAACAAAATGCTACTGTATGACTCCATTTAAAATAGTTCATAAACAGGCAAACTCATAATATCAGAAGTCAGGATATTGCGAATTCTTGGGGGGGAACAGTTACAGAAGGAGTACTAGGATGCAGAAGGAGCTTCTAGGATACTGGAAATCCTCTGTTCCTTAATCTGCGGCTGGCTATTCAGGTGTCTTCAGGTTTGTGTAAAATCCATTGAAACTAACCTGTGTACTTTATATGTATGCTATCCTTTATAAAAGTGTGTTCAGAAATAATACCTAATTGCCTGGAGCAAAAATAGATCAGATCATTTGGCTGTCCTTTTTTATTCTAATGGCAAATTTTAAATGAATATTCTGTCAGAAGTCTTAAAGATACTTCATATCCTCTCCTTCACTTAGCTTTTAAGAGACATTTGCAAGAAAAGAGGCAAGCCACCAATGATCATCAAATCACAGATCTTATAGATGTGCATTTGAGCATGACAACCTTCACAGCAGACTAATTTTCTATTTCCCCAACACCCACTTTTTTTCTTACATTCCTATTACGCTACCAACTTTAAACTGGATTTCTCTCTGTTCTCCCTGCTGTACACCATGTATCATATCAGATCTTCTTTTCTACAATATTTCATGTCCAAAAGATATTCAATATATTCCCAGATGCAGGAAAAATGGAAATATTATCCAGTAGCCAAAATGAACAGACTGACCTATCATTCTTTCTCAAATTTTCCTCTTATGGTTGAGAACCATGTTGGTTTATTCAGAGACTGGTTTATTCAGAGCCATGTTGATTTTTTATGTCCAATCAAAACAAAATCTTGTATCCTCTTCATCGCTGGAAAAGCATTCATATCATTGGCATTCAAACCAGTGGGGAAAAAAAATTGTCTTTCCTGAAGATGGATGTCCTATAAAAGTGCTCTGGGATCAATTCCATGATGAAAGGCTTGTTGCTTCCACATGGAGGGACTGGGAAATCCATAGTTTAGGTATGTGTGACCTGAATTAGGAATACACAAAATCACAGAATAATTGTCATGGTTTTCTATCTACTTGCTAGACAGAAACACTGGCATCAATAATATGACTGTGAAAGTCCAGTCTCCCTATTTTCATATGTGTATATGCAACTCTTTTTGCAGTACTCTATACCATACTTGTCAGATACTGTTTGCTTACCCCAGCACATTTTACTTGTCATCTGCCCAACCTTCCCCTACTAAACCTTTAAACTACTAAAGACAGAACTGGTGAGAGCTGTCTGGCAAAGCCACAGCATGCTTTGAAAGGGAGGAAAGTAGTTTAAGAAGGTTATGGAGATTCAGCTTATTTCCTTTAAGGTTTTAAACAACAACAACAAAATGTATATTGAAGAGTTAAGATTAAGACGGGCTCAGTCTTCATTCTGATACTCTTTACATGTCATGCACCCTTTGTAAATGTTAGTTTCCTGTGTGTGAAGTGAAACGTGATAATGATAACAGGTTGTTATCAAGCAAACTTTTTCATGGATGTTAGAAACATTATTGTTAGAGTTATTGGAAGTATACTGAAGACATAATAAATATGAGCAAATACTGAATGATGTATTTGATACACTCCAGCAAAAAGGAATGTGTAGCGACCCCTCAGACCATTCTTTGGATATTCTTCCAAAATAAATAATCATCAATTTTCATTTTTTATAAGGTAGCTTTAAATTACATCCCTCCCTTTTTCATTTTTATTTAGTGCATTCACATAATTGAGAGCAGAGTTATAGAAAGATTGCTAGGACTTAACAGCATCAAAAATTTGGTGGGGAGAAGGGGGAAAGGGTCTTCAGAGGGAAGGAATGCAATTCATACGGTACTAAGAAAGGGAGATGTTTGCCCTGCCATACATATGGGTCACTCAAAGAAAATTTATCTTTGCTAATAACACTTATTCTGGGAAAGACCCCCAATTTAGATTATTCCGTGTAGTTAAGGGGCAGGGAGCTTCTCTTGAGCCCACAAAATCTCAATTGTTTCAGCTCAAAATAATCTTCACGCCAAAGTGGCCCATCTTGGTGTGGTGTGCCCTTGGCCCCTACAGTGTGATTAATGTTCAACAAGAAGTTGTTATTGGACTATACACATACATATTTAGGGGAATAAAATAAAATTTATTAAGAAAAAATATCAGATTTATTTTTAAATTGCCTTTTAAGATGGTCTCTTCCTTTAGAATCAATAGTTCTAAAAATTGGCAATAGGGGTCATGATCCATGAAGAAACTTAGTTTCACCCAAGTCAGCCCAAATGGGCCAATAGATTCTTTTTTGACCTCTGATGATTAAATAGGTAATGTTGCTCAATTAAACATGAGACCTGTGCCTTGACCTCTCTTTTGGTTCACCAGCTATTGTTTGAAGACACCACAATGCTGGTTTTCTTTCTGCAATGGAGTATAATGTTTCTGGATTGGTTTTTCATTTGTTTGTTTTGTTTTCCCATCATATAAGTTTCCCCTGTAGGAAGATAGAGACAACTTGTGTCTTAGGTAATTAATTTTTAGTATTCCAGATCTTTTGACAGGCTCTCTATAGTAAAGATTATTTCTCTTTCTGAATTGTTCCCAGGAGGGTTAAATGTAGAAGCAGTGTGCCATTTAAGAATTAGAAACATTAGTAGAATGTTATGTGTGCCCCCCCACCCCAGCTCCCTGATATTCCCATCACCAACCCTGTTGTAGCATCCATCCCCCAGCTGCTGGGAGCCTTTCACTGATGGCTCCCAGTGTCATATTTTCCTTAAAGATTGTCCTTTAGAGACTAAAGCTTACTTACCCAGACACGGTTGGCAGTTATATGTCATTCTACTCCCCTTGCTTCAAGAAATGACACCCTCTGATGCAATGTAGACATTCCTGAGGGATCATGTTGAATTTAAACTTCATTTGAACTCACATTCCTATCTTGTTTCTCTTATATGTTATAGCTTATCCTGAGAAATTTCTCACAGTAAAATCACGTGCATACAAATGTCAACATCAGGCTCTGTTTCTAGAGAACCTACCCTAAGATGGAAGTCAAATATGATACAGTGAGGAATGGAGGGGCAAAGACATGCAACCCCAAAAGTTTATCTAGGAATTTAGGAACCAAAGAAAATCTGGTGCTTTAGTTTTGTAGCATATTGACTAAAACAAACAAAGAAATGAACAGAGGTGAGATTCATCAGATGCTTGTAAGTCATTAGTAAATGCATCAGACTAGAGACCAGACTGAACTATTAACTAACAGTAAATGGGAGCAGTCAGGAGAACAATCTAGGAGTGGATAAAAAGAGTTCCATTTCAAGTTAGGATATAAAAGATTTTTCACACCAAAAAAAAAAAAATCCGGTTTAATTAAAATCATATGTGAGACTGTTAAAGAATGGTGAATTCATGAAAGTCCAGAAGAACTCATTTCAGAAGAGAGGAGCCCTTTACAAGAGAGGAGAGAGTCCTGGCTCTTTCCTGTAGGGGAAATGCCAGGTCTAGATGTGGTCAGGAGAAGAATGCTTTCTAGATAATTTGCAGAGTTGAGGAGAGACCAATAACAAGTTTAAGTTATTGGCAATGATAGGGAAGGTAAAGAGATTTGGAGTTGCAGGTCCAATAAAAGTAAAAGTAATAATTTCAGCTTGGCAATTCATAATTATACCCAATTTGTCAAAGTAAGTGACAGTGAAGGCAGGGCTAGAAAGTATAGTTTCTGCAGTCTTGAGCATTTTCACTGTGCTTGGAAAAAAGTGACCCTTATTCCTGATTCTGAAGGTGAAAGCGTGAGCCAACTGCCTCTTGGCTCAAACCTAATAAAATAAAAGAGATTAGCCCCTAAAAAGAGGAACCACAGTAACACACTGGTTGGTAAGTATGCTAACCAAAAATGTATTAATTTTATTAAATCTGAAGCTCAGTTGTAGATCAACTTGGCACTTCATCTCAGTTGCCAGACATAGAAAAAGTGCTCAGGATTTCTAGGAAAACCAGAAAAAAATAGTATACTTCAAACTCCACTGTTTTTCTACATGCAATATCTTGTCTACAATTAAAAATGTGAAATATGAAGGGCGCCTGGGTGGCTCAGTTGGTTAAGCGACTGCCTTCGGCTCAGGTCATGATCCTGGAGTCCCGGGATCGAGTCCCGCATTGGGCTCCCTGCTCGGCAGGGAGTCTGCTTCTCCCTCTGACCCTCCTCCCTCTCATGCTCTCCGTCTCTCATTCTCTCTGTCTCAAATAAAAAAAAAAATGTGAAATATGCAACAACAGTGCAAATATGAACCCTGCATTGGGCTCCCTGCTCAGTGGTCAGGGAGTCTGCCTGTCCCTCTCCCTCTGCCTCTCCCCTCCCACTGTGCTCTCTCGTTCTCTTTCTCTCAAATAAATAAATGAAATCTTTTTTAAAAAAAGGAACTCCCCTGAAAAAATATAAACGTTTAGAATTTTCTTTGAGGAAGGGTGTTGGATTATGAATTTTGCTTCTTTCTTATGTATAAACCCATTCAGATCTGTTTATTCTTGTGTCAGTTTTGGAAAGTTCTGTTTTTCAGTTATTTGGTCCATTCCTTCTAAATTTTTTTTTTGGCATACTTTTTTGTTATATAACATACTCTATCTTTAACATGTGTGTGATGTCTAGTAATATCCCTTCCTTTTTTTCCTAACAATCTATCAATTTTATTTATCTGTTTAAGGAATCAGCTTTTAGCATTAAATATTTTGTTTCTATTTTATTCAGTTTTTTTATTTTATTGATTGTCGCTCTGATCATTATTTGCCTCTTTCTGTTTAGTGTAGGTTTAATTTACTTTTCTTTTGCCAGATTTTTAAGGTGGAAATTAGCTAATTAATTTTGAGCCTTTCATTTTACTAACTTGAAGATCTAAAACTACACATTTCTCTATAGGCACTGTTTTAGCTGCATCCCATAAATTTTGATATGCTGTAATCTTATTGTCATTCAGTTGAGATTATAGTTCATAATTTCCCATCTAGGTTTATTTCTTGACACACAGGTTGTACAATTGAGTTGTTTATTTTTTTCAAATATCTGTGGATTTTCTAGATATTCCTATTGATTTCTAATTTAATTCTGTTGTTATCAGAAGTACTCTGTACAATTTTAGTCATTTGAAATTTATTGAGACTTGGAATGCCTGGGTGGCTCAGTCAGTTAAGCGTCTGCCTTTGGCTTAGGTCATGATCCCAGGGTCCTGGGATCGAGTCCTGCATTGGGCTCCTTGCTCAGCGGGGAGCCTGCTTCTTCTTCTGCCTGCCATTCCCCTTGCTTGTGCTCTCGATCTCTCTCTGGCAAATAAAAAATAAAAGCTATAAAAAGAATTGAAATTTATTGAGACATTTTATTGCCAATTATATGGTATATCTTTGTTATCACCCCATGTGCACTTAAAGAATATGTACTCTTCAGTTATTGGATGTAGTGCTCTATAAATTTTAATTAGATCAAGTTGATTGATAGTATTTTTCCAATATTCTATAACTTACTGATTTTTTTTGTCTAGTTCTTTTACTAATAACTTAGAGAAGGATCTTAAAATTCCTAGTTATGACTTTGTATTTGCTTCTTCACCTGAGGCCATATATAGACTTTCTTTTAGTCCTTCAAATAGACCAAACTTCTTACCACCTCGAAGCCATAACACTTGCTCCCTCTCTCTATGCTACCTACTGGTGATTTCTTTTCATTATCCTAGTTTCAGTTTTTCACCTTCACAGAAGTTTTATGACCACCTCATTTTAGTTTACTCTCCTCCAATATTTTCCTCCATCATCACATTCCATTTCGTCTTTCATAGCACTTTTCCTAACTTGTAATTATTCATTCGTGTTTTATCTGGGAATATGCCTGCCTTTTATTCCTCAAGGCCTTGTATGTCTGGTGCATGACATGCACTCAATAAATATGTGCCAAATACATAAGCAAATAAATATGAAGTGATCAGTAAATATGAGTGTATGAATGAATCCATCTGGTACTGGATATATCGCTTTCTTGCTTCCTTAGGCTTCTTAGAATCTTCTCTGGTAGAGATGTCCTACCTTCCTTTCAAGTGAAAAGTGGAGACATCTCAGGTTTAAGTGATTGGAGACTGGGTGGTCTGATAAGCTCTCCTTCTCAGTCTTACCTTTTATTTCCTTTCAAAGCTCCTGTGTTACTTCTGATGACATCCTGGGGCCTGATAGGTAGTCTTGCTCAAAATACACTGTTCTAGAGAACACATAAATATACAAATATGCCTTCTCTAGCAAAGACAAAATAGTTTGTGGGCAATTATAAAATACTTTCTCTTCATAATGAATAGGAATCTGTAATTTTGTTTCTATAGATCTGTGATGATGTGACTATAGAAGCAACCTATATTTATTGAGTTACTGCTAGTTAAAGCAACATGCTAACCACAAGGGAATAAAGAGGGAGTTTATAGGGATTAGTCCCACTAGAGGTTTAAATTGGCTGTCATGTGGCAGAAGAGAGTTTCAAAATGCTCTAAGAATTATGATATTTAATCATAGGGATTGTTAAATAAGAAAAATGGAGGGTTGGTTTTTAGGGAAGGTGACCTCTTTGTAGAAATTAGAATGAAATGCTTAATAAGTAGGCAGTTGCTAAGAGTTATACATATATTATAATAAAGAAGGTGTTTTAATTAAGACAGGACTGGCCCTGAATTCCATCTAATCCTGTCACTTACTAACTATATAACACATCTCAAACTCAGCTGCATCTTATAAACATTTGGAAAAACTTCTATCTTGTAAGATTGTCCTCATAATCAAACGAGCTGTATAAGTCTATGTCAATTGGCACTCAATAATTAATGTATTTTGTTAATATTATTAGTGTCATAAACATTAAATTGGCTACCATGATACACTACAATAGCTTTCTTTTTTTTAAGATTTATTTATTTATTTTAGAGGAGAGAGAGAGTGCACACACAAGCACAAGTTGGGGGAGGGTCAGAGGGAGAGAATCTTCAAGCAGACTCCCCACTGAGTGCAGAGCCTGATGTGGTGATGCAGGGCTCCATCTCACGACCCAGGAGATTATGACCTGAGTGGAAACCAAGAGTTGGACACTTAACCAACTGAGCCACAGAGGAACCCCAATAGCTTTCTTTTTTAAATAAATTTTAAGAAGTAAAATGCTTTCTTTTTCTGCATATCCATATTATTTCTACAATCCTAACATATCTATCATGTGTGTCAATGTATCACTTAGAACTCAGCTACCACAGAATCTATTTTGTCAAAGTTTTGATGTCATAGGAGAATGAGAGACCCTTCCTAAAGCCATAAATTCATGACATAGATTACTATTTAATTTTTTATTTCATGACATAGATTACTATTTCATTTTCATTCACTGTGCCAAAGCCATGCTGAAGTCATTGAATATTTGTTAGCCAATATCTTTTCATCGAATGTATTATTCTTCCTTTTAGCACATTCCTAAAAGGTAGTGCTTGAATAAGCTGAACTTCAAATATGGAAAGTGCAGTTGTTGACTGAAAAAAAAACAACAATAAATGCTGATTAGAAGTGTAGTATTTTGGCTCCTGCAAAAGGTAGTTAAGAATCCTCCCCACATAAAGCTTAAAATCAAAGACAGAGGCCACAGATCTTGTTCCATTTCTAACTCTGCTGCTAGTAGTCGTATATCATGAAAAGTAACTTTAATAGGTCTCAGACATTTTATGAATATATAGAATTAGGGGTTGCATTAAATCAATGTTTCTCAAACTTAAGTGCCTTTCAAAAAGTTTTTGCCATAGTTGCATCTCCTACATTATGTCTGGATAATATTTTCCTTGAAACCAACGTGAAAGCTTTCTATTACTCCATAATAAATTGGTATGAGCTTACAGCTTAAATACCCACACATATTTATTATCTCACTGTTTATGTGGGTGAAGAGTCTAGGTGTGGTTCAGGGTCCTCTGCAAGGCTGTAATCAAGGCATGGTCCAAGATTTGGTTCTATTTGGAAGCTCAGCTGGCAATAGGTCCACTTCCAGCCTCACTCAGATTTCTAGCAGAATCATTTCCATGGGACTGTAAGACTGACGGCTCTGGCTTCTTTCTAGATGTTGGCCAGAGGCTGCTCTCAGCCCTTAGAGACCATCTTTAGACTCCAGAAGACACCACAGTTCCTTATCACATAGCTCTCTCCATAGATCCTCTCATAATATGGAAGCTTGTTTCTTCCAGACAACAAGGGAGAAAGAGAGAGTGAGTCTGCTCTGCATTTATAGTCTAATCTAGGCAGGAGGAGAGGGAGCCACTCACTCCAGCCATGACTCCCAGTATCCAGAAAAGTCCTAACATAGGATTAATCAATAATGTCTTAAATGTAGAACAACTTCAAAAGCTCCTTTATTTGCCTGAGCCAACTGATTTTCTTGTAATTTTAAAAATAATTTAGGTCACTCAGGAAAATGATTCAGTTACCCAGTTTTGTCATTTAACCAAGCTGTCATTCATAAATCATCTGTCTTTTGATCATTAGAAATATGACTAATAATCCTAATCACAGTATTTTTAAAAATATAGCTTTAAATATCCTGAATCGTTTGAAAGCAAACATTGCAAAGGGAGGGTGAATGAAGTCTGTGAGAATATCTCTACCCCTGAAGTCAGCAGCTGGTTGGGCTAAGATTGTAAACAATAATGACCAAAGATAATCAGCGCATGCTTAACAATTTCAAAATGGACCCTTTTCATTTGTCATTTCTGGGAAATGGGAAAAACTGAAGTTTGGGTTTTGCAAATGTCTTTCTTTTGACTTACAATCTGTTTACAACAGAAGGTCTACTCAGGTTCCAAATAAACTCAACAACCCTTTCTTCTTTTTTTTTTTTAAATTTTATTATGTTATGTTAATCACCATACATTACATCATTAGTTTTTGATGTAGTGTTCCATGATTCATTGTTTGCGTATAACACCCAGTGCTCCTCCATTCAATACGTGCCCTCCTTAATACCCATCACCGGGCTAACCCATCCCTCCACCTCCCACCCCTCTAGAACCCCCAGTTTGTTTCTCAGAGTCCATAGTCTCTCATGGTTCGTCTCCCCCTCCGATTTCCCCCCTTCATTTTTCCCTTCCTACTATCTTCTTTTTTTTTTTTTTAACATATAATGTATTATTTGTTTCAGAGGTACAGGTCTGTGATTCAACAGTCCTACACAATTCACAGTGCTCACCGTAGCACATACCCTCCCCAATGTCTATCACCCAGCCACCCCATCCCCCCCACCCCCCACCATGCCAGCAACCCTCAGTT
>NC_138379.1:16569448-16584471 GCF_054177405.1 Leptonychotes weddellii
ACAGTTTTGTCTTGTTCTATGGAGATGAAAAGTGTTAATATGTCACAATGAAGTAGGTGGGAAGAAAAAATTATTATAATAACAACCAAGTTCTGATTAACTGTGTATTTCTGAAGTGCCTTGAGAACTAGGTTTTGTAGTCTGGAATACATATACTTTATTAATTTCTTCTATTTCATTTTGTTCATATAATAAACATATTCTTCCAGCTGCTGCTTTTAAATAGAAAATATCAGATTTTGCCATTACTTCAAATATTTATTTTGGACCATTTAATTGATAGCAAATTAATATTAAAGCTAATACTACAGATAACCTTTATTGCTAGTTATTTACTAGTGATTTTGCTGCCTGTAGAGATACTTTTAACATTTTCTCTATATGAGCTGACAGTGACGAATTTTATAAAAAGTTCCCTCTGCCATTTGAAGTTATTTGCATTTATACGTGTGAAACTACTAGCTTACTATTTAAATGTACTTTAGAACTCCCTAATATTGATGCAATCTTTTCAATAGTAATAAGATCCAGATTCCTCAAGGCCAACAATCAACCTAGATGTGGTATACTTAAAAAAAAAAAAAAAAAATTCTATTTGTGTTTTTGGTTTCTAAAAAAATGTAAACTTTTAGGAGAAAGAATGTTTCCTTGATCATTCCCATTAAATGGGCCAGAAGTAGTATTCTTTCAAAGTTTATAAAGATGTTACACATTAAATACTGGAATCAACCATAATGTTTATCAGTAGAAGATTACTCAAGTCATTTATGGAATGAAACAAACTGAGGGTTCTAGAGGGGAGGGGGTGGGGGGATGGGTTAGCCTGGTGATGGGTATTAAAGAGGGCCTGTACTGAATGGAGCACTGGGTGTTATATGCAAACAATGAATCATGGAACACTACATCAAAAACTAATGATGTATGGTAACTAACATAACATAATAAAATAAAATGAAAAAATTAAAATTAATAGGATTTTCAACAGGAGATATGAGAAAATGGGCTATCCAGGTGCACAGAAGAAAACTTTCCTTTTTCATTTTCTTAGATTACTTTTATTACTATTTCTGAAACAAAATAGTAATTGTTAAGTAGTAAAAAAAATAAATTATGACATTAAACCATTTTGAAGCTGCCATTTTATAAATCAAAAGGAATTGAATATCAGCAATTTCATATGGTTCACCTAATTTTTTTTTAAAGATCTTATTTATTTATTTGACAGAGAGAGACACAGCGAGAGAGGGAACACAAGCAGGGGGAGTGGGAGAGGGAGAAACAGGCTTCCCACCGAGCAGGGAACCCGATGCGGGGCTCGATCCCAGGACCCTGGGATCATGGCCTGAGCCGAAGGCAGACGCTTAACGACTGAGCCACCCAGGTGCCCCTCCACTTATTTTTTTTTATAAAGAATAAATATGCCTGCAAATATGTGAAAAATTCTGAAAAAAATGTGCAAACTCTTAAAACAGACTAAGGAAGAGGAAAAATGGGGAATCTGGTTTGTTTTACACACACTTCTACTTTTTGATTTCTCAGTATAAGCACAAATTAATGACATGATGTTATTATCATATTTTGGCATTAAAAAATAACCAAGCAGGCTCTTTCCTCAGTGCTACTCGAAGTGCAATTCATGGAAGACACCAGTTTATAAAATTTACCATATCAATTAGAGAACGAGATAGGTACAGAAGTTGAGAGAAGCATTTAGAAAATTTTATAGCAGTTTGGTGAATAATTTTGTGTTTATTGAATCTAATAATGAAAACTGGGGCTTGTATTTTCATTTTATTTGTCTACTAATTGATTTTCATATTATTTTACCAAAGAATCTATCTATGACTTAATTGGAATAAAAAAGAAAGAAAAAAATGTTCCTTTATCATGGATAGTTTGAGCTCAGGTTAACCTTTATTTTTCCAGAATCCAGGAGAGGTCTCTGGCATAAAAAGTCACTGAATGAATGCAAGATGGATAAATAAATGAATGCAGTTGACAGATTTGAGGGGCTCCAAGAAAATAAACAGAATTTGGTGCTGCATTGGATTGATGCTGCGGAAGAGAAGGAGGTCATGGAAAACTCCAAGGTTTTCCTGGAAGCTTGCTGATGCCATTCTCTAAGATAGGAAACCCTGGAAGAGTAGCAGATTCATGCCATGTTTACAGATGATGAATTCTTTTTTGAACAGGTTGACATGGAGATTATCTATGAAATATCCAAATGGGGATGTCAGCAAGCAGACGCATGGATTAGAAGCTCAGGAAGCAAAGTCTGGGCTGAGATCTAGACTTCAGAGTTATAGCCTCTAGAGTGAATGAAGACTACATAGAATGCAGATTGGGGAAAAAAGAAGCTAAGGAAAAACCTCTGGCTGCTTAGCAGTGTCTGACACATGATTAGTAACTCTTTGTCAAAAAAGAGGTAGGTAGATATAAACCTAAGTCTATTTTATTCCAAGCCCCAACTTTCCTTACTAACCCCATTCCTCCAAACTGTACAGCATTCTGACAGATACTGCCTGGGGCTGGGGGTAGGGTGAGGAAGAAAGAAAAATCAGAAACACACAGACAGACTGAAGAGGCCCAGCTGTGTTGAATGCTGCTAAAAGATCAGGATGACAAGCGAAAAATGTCTACTGGATTATGAACATAAGGGTCATTGATAACCTTAACAGATATTCTTTCTGTGGAGAGATAGGGGTAAGACCTGTTTTAAGTTGGTTTAAAGTAAGTGGAAAGCACAAAAATGTAGGCAACATGTCCATTCTTTATCAAGGAGCTTAGCTATAAAGACAAATCAAGAAATCTTGGAGTTATTTTAATAAGTTATTATGGGTGTTGGCAATAGAGGCTGGACCTCCAAATAAAATGGTTCATTAGAATCTGATTGGAGTCCCTGGGTGGCACAGTTGGTTAAGAGTCCAACTCTTGGTTTTGACTCAGGTCATGATCTCAGGGTCATGAGATTGAGCCCCGTGTAGGGCTCTGCGCTCAGCAGAGTTGGCTTGCGATTCTTTCTTTTCCTCTCTTTCTGCCCCTCTTCCCTCAAATAAAAAGATAAATCTTTTGAAAAAAATGGAATCTGACTTGAACTTCATGAATAATACTAGAATTAAAAATAATGCCAATAAGAAATATATAATTAAGTGACCCTTAGGTGCTAGGTTTTGTACCTAAGTAAGTTGTTATGCATTTTTCTTATAGTTTTAATATATCTGTAACATAAGTTTCATTTTCACTTTAGACATGAGAAAATTTGCATTTAAGAATTTTAAGGGACTTGTCCAGGTTGGTTAAGTATTAAATAGTAGAACCCAAATGTGAACCCAGGATTGTTTGATTCTAGAACCTAACCTGTGCTCTTAATTGATGTATATACCTTAATTTTTAAATATTAGGAAAAAATACACATTACAACAATGTGTCCACCTTTGGCAGTTTCACGTATATTCCATTTATAAGTTCCTTAAAGGCAAGAAACATAAATTCAGAAGAGGCTTTGACTAGAAGTCAGCTGTCCTGGATGTCTTGTCTGATATTTTCAAGAATTGGCTGCATTTCTTGGGACAAGTCAATTCTCCACAGTAGACCTGAATTACAGCATTGTAAATTTAGAGTTTTAGGCTAAATAGCTCTTGCTACCTTTATTCAGCTCTGGTATTCTATCATTTCTTGTTATATTCTTTTATTTTTATTTTAATACATTAATATTTATTAAAAGGATCTGAAGAGTCCTATCAGAAGCCTGTTTACATTTATTTTCCAAAAGTTTATAAATTAGTTTGAGAATGAGACACTCTTCTAATGTTGTTTATTAACATCACAAAAACAAATTGTTCCAAGGTCTGATGATAAAAATGTAGCTGTTCTTGTCATTGATATTTTCATCATTACTAATTAAATATACTTATTGAGACCAGCTTCTTGAGGACTGAAACCTTGAATGAGTACAGTTTAGTGGAGAGCCAGCTCAGGAAGAAACCACTCACTAATGACCAGGCTTGGATGGGATGGCATTAGGTGAAGAGTATTGGAGCCCCGGAGCATTGTAATAGATACCCCTTCAACACTCTTGCCTACCCAGTGTTTGAAATCTTCAACGTTTAAAGCTTCTGTTGTATCAGTCTTGGTGAGAGATGCCTGTTTCAAAGCCACCCTGATTTGTTTTTTGAGAATTCCAGCAACTAGGACTCAAGAATATACTTAGGTTCTGTCAGTTTAATGCTTGGGAAGGGAACTTAATTTCTGGAGTGTGTGACAAAAATAAGCAAAGGATGTTTCTGCTTCACATGGTGGGTTGGACACCATTGTTCAGTCTGAAACCTGGTAGAAAGCAGTGAGCTATAACCCACAAGGACAAAAATAAAAGGAGAGGAGTTGGCAGTAATAATGTATGGTGATTAGCAACTGATGTAGGGGGCCAGATAATAAAGAAACCTAAACCAGTGTGGGGGAAGTTCCAAAGTGAGGGGATTAGCATCATAGAACCATAAAAAAGCATCAAGAACTGAAAATAAAAATAACTCTCAAAATAGGCTGGATGTGTGGCTGAAAACCATGAGATTGGTTATGGTTGGAAGCCTATAGAAGAATCATATAGACACCATATTTTCTTCCCCACTCAAGAAGGAAACTGGAAGATGACTCCTTGGAGAGGGTGAGCCAGAGAGACTCTGATCTTGGTGACAGGGGACACAGCTGACAGGTGGGCTGTCATAATTAAATCAGGGTGGTTAATTGAAAAGTGAGACTACTTGCACCCTTTCTCTGCTAGGCTTCCAGAATGCTGGTAGCCAGGCTTAAACCATTCAAGCAGAAGAATAGATGTTTCTTCTCTGGGTATACTCACTAGCCCAAAAGAAAATACCTATAGAAATAAATAGTTAGATGTCCTTCCTATGAAACAGCTCAATAACATCATCCTACAGTGAAGTCTACCGCTTGACAAGCTCAGGCTGCACATAAAACATTACTCATCAACCTTTCCTGTTTTGATGTCAAATAGGGGCAGTGTGCTAAAGATCACCAACAGTTGAGAGGTCTGAAACATTGAAGACAAAAACCAAATAACAACAAAATAAATCAGAGGAAACAGTGCAGAGATCAGAGCGGGGGAACATTAAAACCAAATCATTATAACCCTATTGTCTCTTTCCAAGTTCCTAAATATACTAAGAAATACCCAATGAGTGCTGTGCATCTTTTAGTTCTGAGAGCAAAATAAATCACGTTTTGGTATGCAGCTTTGACCAATTTGCCAGATGACCTGAAATGCCTTTTTTGGGGGGTGAAAAATGAGGATATGAAAAGATACTACAGTAGGTACATGAACAAGTAACACTGCCAGTTGGTTCTTATGGATGGAGAGACCCAGGAGTGCTTGGAATGTCTGGGGAATATGGAGATGTTATATCATACCTGTGATGCTCCAGTAGTGAATTTCTAGTGGAAGTCTTTATGATTTGAGGACAAAACTGTACCATCTTCTAAATTTAACTTACCATCATTTAACAAAATAGCTTTTCTCTCCTATGAGAAACTAAGATAGAATAAATACCTAATTATGAAATACCAATGACCATGGAGCTCAAACTGCCAATCACAAAATACTTATTACTTGATCCATTGACTCTTCAGATTAGTTGTGCCTAGCAATCTTTAATAATCATGTGAAAGTAATAGGTCCAAATCAAGAAGGTATTGAAGATATAGCATACACATATTTTTAGTGGGTTACTTCTAATTCAATGTCATCCCTCCTTTAACCTGTAATTATAGACTCATGGGTAGTTACCTGTGACCAGTTGTCTCAGGAGGGAAAAAAAAAAGCCAATAAAGTTTTAGGCATATATCTGCATGATAAATTGACATTCAATGGAAAATGACTAATACATTCTAAGACAATCAGACATTTAAAAAAAAATCTATTTATTTGACAGAGAGAGACACAGTGAGAGAGGGAACACAAGGACGGGTAGTGGGAGAAGGAGAAGCAGGCTTCCCGCTGAGCAGGGAGCCCGATGTGGGGCTCGATCCCAGGACTCTGGGATCGTGACCTGAGCCAAAGGCAGACGCTTAATGACTGAGCCACCCAGGCACCCCCAGACATTGAGAAACAGGAAACACTCTCTCAGTGATTTATGAATGGTGAGATAATGATTTCAATGGATGGTCAAGGTCTTGGAGGGAGCTAGAGTTCACACAAAGACACCTATGGAAGACTTACAGGATAGATTTCTTCAAATGGGCCCAGCATTTAATAGTACTGGTTTCTCAAGTGAAATTTTATTAAATACCCTTTCTATGAAGAAGGTTTTTAAGAAGAAGTAGAATACGTAACAGCTTTCTTCCTCAGCTCTCTAGAGATCGCTCAATAGGCTTATGAACTAAGTAGTCATGAAAACTATGTATGTGCTCAGTAGTATGGACTTCCCTCCACAAGGCTGATTTCTCTCTTTCTACTCTTCAGCTTGCAAACAATAGAAACTAAACCTGGGCCCCCAAATGATATGACTTAATAGAAGAAAGAAGCCACACAGCAACAGGTTGATTGTGGTGAACCCCCATCCATCAGGTAGGAAATAGTAATTCATGCTAACTTGAAAAATATATGAGTTGGTATTTGCTTCCTCTAACTTATCATTCTTTTTTTGCTTGAAATGTCACCTGAAACTTACTGACATGTCTTACTATGTTATCCCATACAAAGTGAACTCACTTTTCAGGGAACAAATAATATCTATAGGAATCACTGGTCTCACCATATCCATATCACCCAAGGAAACAGACTTGCATCATAATGGTAGAATGGCTAGGGAGACTCATGTAAGCTTTAACTTGGAGATATGCTTTATAATGTTGGGATGCTCTGATATAGGATGTGTACAATACAGTCAAGTATGTATACATGGCTCTAGGAACCAAAGTACAGAAATAGAGGTCATTCCATTTATCATTACATCTAATTACCCATTAGTGACATTTTAGTTTTTAGAGTCTATGACTCTGGGTCCTGTAAACACAGACAAAATTTAATGTGCAAAATATGAATGTTTCTATCAGAGAACCAACACTGTTGTAGAACACAGATTCTATTAATTTGAGCCTAAGTGTTCGACTTGGTCATATCAGTCTTCTCTTGTCAGTGGATAAACAGAGAGAATAGGAAGTTATGAGGTATTTTGGCTTATCTAGTAGGGGAAAATAAGGTTGCTGATAAGCAAAGGGACATGACGTAGTCTAGAAATAATCCAGATGATACTTACTGGTGTTACCTTATGCTACTCTGTTTGACATTAAAAGTTAATGTAAGGATGCAGCAAGCATATGTAGGAAGCATGAACATAGGCTTAGTTAGATGACTCATAAATCAAGCTATGGTCCCTTAACCAGTTAATAAAATCTAAATGACTACATTGTCTAAAAAATAGCACCTGTGTAAGGTTGCTTGACTATTTCTTCTTTACTGGGTGATGTGGCCAAATGGTGTGTGTGGCTTTGCACATAAATGGGCCAAGTAGGCACTATCCATCTGTGAAATACACTTGTTCAGGGCAAATAGCTCTGTTGGAAAGCCTTGGCCATTCTTAGTTCTTGGAAACAATAATAGGGTCATTTCTTACCTGCCTACCTGACATGGTGTGTTCCAGAGAGAGAGGCAGCCTTTGACACCAGAGACATTCTCTCACCCTTTCTTTTATATGACTTGTCAAAAGGCTAAGGTAAAGTGAAAAATAGACCAGCCAGCAATGGGGTGATAAACGAGGTTGGGGGTTATGAGTTTCAATTGACTTTTTCATTATGTGATAGTTGACTGGGGGGAAAAGTGGGTGCCTTTTCCTTTTGAAAAAATAAATGGCATGTAATATTTCTTTTCTATTCCCTGGATAAGAATCTAAGGCTCTTTCAGTATTTGGGCACTACCTTTGAAACCTCTGGGGATTATTATTACTCCCGGGAGATAGATCAGAGAGAAGTTTATCCTGTGGTATCTCCAGCAGTGAAGAATCTTAGGGTTCCACTCAACATTCAGTGTTGGGTAAAGCGAGAACCCAGTTATAAGTCAATCTGTACCTTCTACTGGATGATAAGAAGAAATGAAATCCTTCCAAATAGCTAGTTTATACAAATATCCTTCTGTTATTCCATCAGTCCACCTAGATAGCCATCTAGCTAGCCACTATAATGAAATACACTTATTTATTAAGAAATTACAATACATCCATAATTATATGAACTTTTGTTGGAAATTTGAGAAACAGAATCATAAATCATGTGAAAATCTGAGATGTCAAAGAAAATAGATTCATCTACTCCAATACTATCTTTGTGAAAGAGGAAAATGAAGGTTCCAAGTAATAGGAAATTATTTTTTCAAGGCAGAGAGGCATATAGTTTTATGGCAGCCTTGAGCAAGCCTCAAAGCAGGTTAACATCAGAGCCAGGGCTAAGAACCAGGCCATCCAACCCTTAGAAAGCATATCTGCTCTTTCTGAAATTATAATCCAAATGTGGAGGAAGAATCAACATATGTGAGATAATTCAAAACAATGAGGTGATACAGTGTATAAATAATCAGTATCACACAGGGTGTCACTTGTTTTGAATTATATGTACTTATATAATTATAGTTATATGAATTATATATGTATAAAATAAGAGAGAATTGGGTGTGGAATGGGTTTTGGAATAATCTAGAAAGCTTCTAAGGAGGTATGAATATGGAAATAGGTAGTTTGAGCCATGGTGGTAAATAGGATTTAGATAACAGAGAGACAGATGGAGGGATGCTAGGTGGAGGACCTTTGATAAACTGAGTGTGACGTTGTCCTGGTGGAGCTATCAGTGGGGTGGATGAATGGACCTTTCTTGCTGCATCAGAAGGTCAGAACTAGCAACACTGACAAAATTATATTCATTCATTCTATTTTGACAAACTTTACAGCGTTGATCCTTGGGTAACTATTAGGTGTTTTGTTTTTTCTTTTCTCTTCTCTTCTTCCTTTTCTTTCTTTTTTTTCTTTTCTTTTCTTTCTTTCTTTTTTTTTTTGGTCTAGTTGTTTTCTTTTGGTTTGAATCTCCCCTTTCTTTGTTCATTTGCTTTTTGTTCATTTTTGGTTTGAACTTCCTTTTATTTTCCTGAGCTGCAGGAAATAAGGTGTCCTTGCACTCATTTTCCACCTTAGGATCTTCTTTGAAGAGAGCACAGTAGGGTCTCAGGGAAGTGCAGGAAGAGTTCAAACTCTAAATGGAAAGCAGACTCAGTCCATCCGGTGTTAGTATATAGTTCCTTCCAGTGAAATTGGCTTGCTGTTTCTCACTCAGCTTTCTTAAAAATGTATTGGCAAATCTTAACAGCTTTTACCCTTGTTGATCTGCATGGCAGACCTCTACTAATTCCTAAGCTGCAAATTAAATGCTTGACGATGAACAGAGATCAGATTAGAAACTTCACACTTTACAGAGACCAGCTCAGCAGGAGTAGTCAGATTCTTTAAGCCATCACAAAGGAGTGGAAATAGGCTGCTCTTGTCTGGAAGCCCATTAAAGCAGGAGCTAGAATAGCTGTAATGGGATATTAAAGCTAATTTTCTACAGGCTTAGAGGTGCCTTGGACACAATAAATAATAATAATAACATTATACTGTCTTGTCAAAACATGCTCTATACACACATTGATATGACTTATTATTTTAAAAGAATAGTGTTGGCTATAATCTCATTGACATCTACCAGAGCTTTATGAAATGGAATTAATATTACAATAGGATCATTTCCTAAGGGGTTTTAATGCAACAAGAGACTATTTATGCCAGAGTATAAATTGTCTTGAGATATAATTACTTATACTGCACTTCTGAGCTGTTCTTGTGATACATCTTGTTAGTGAAATCATCTGTCTTAGAAAATATAAAATAGGTGAAAATTAGCAGTTGGAGAGTCCAAAAATTAACTTTTAAAAAAATTTACTGATTTGTTGGGGTGCCTGGGTGGCTTAGTCAGTTAAATGGTCAACTCTTGATTTCAGCTCAAGTCATGATCTCAGGATCCTGGGATGGAGCCCAACATCAGGCTCTGCTGCTCAGCAGGGAGTCTGCTTGTGATTTTCTCTCCCTCTCCCTCTGCCCCTTCTCCCACTTGTGTGTGCTCTCTCTCCCTCTCTCTCTAAAATAGAATAAATAAATCTTTAACAAATTTTAAATAAACTTGCTGATTTCTTAAATAAGCCATTTTTAAAAGAAGGCACAAAATAACATAGCTATTTTAATTGGCCATATATGGAGTTGGGAGCTCCTATTCTCTGAGCCTCACAGACCTACCCAGCAGATACTAAAATAAGACAAGATGTGATAGTAGTTAAAATGGGTTAATAATGTCAAGAAAAATGAAGATAAGTGAATGGAAATGAGTAGTATTTTAGTAGGGAAAAGCAGCAAGACTTGGTATATAACCAAAGGTTAGCAATGAAAAAGAAGGAAATCATGCAAATTGATAAGATGACTCAAGGGAATAATGTAGAAAAAGAGAAAAAATGAATTTTGTAAATAACCCTGAATAACTATAATTTATGTTTCAGGTAGAGAAGGAAGAAACCATAAAGGGATTGATGAGTATCTGGAGAAGGCCACAATAAATTATGTAGTATGTGTTGGCACAAATTAAAGGAAGAGATTGTTTCAAGTGGATGAGAATTCTCAATACTAATAAATGTTGAGAAAAGGTCAAGAGATACAATTTTTAAGACTGCCTAAAAGATTCAGTAATAAAGAGGCTTTTGTTGTTCTTGGTAAAAATATAGGGCTCTGGTCCTAAGAGTTATGAGAAACATGGAGGGCCAAATTTCTTCTTTGCAGATATCCTCCAATTTTCTCTGGCTACTCAACAAAAAAGGAGGATCCATTCAAAATACTGGATGCCAGCACTGATGTTATGGTTTGCCCTAGGAGCACGGGGACAGCATATGAAGCAGGAAATGCTGACGTTCCTTGATAGTGAATAGGCATATGAATGAGACCAGAATTGAGAAGATGTCCAATGGTCATGGGCTAAAGAAAAGTCATGGGCTTGGTGTCTAATGGCAATTCAGAATAGATGTTTTTCAGAATCAATAACAACAATGGGCCTTGGGGAATCAAGCAGATGTTTACAACAATAATTTTTCATTTTAGTCCTTGATCCTTTCCTTGGATCATTTCATCATCATATGTGATTTTAATGACTGTTTATGGTTATGACTCCCAGGCTTATTCATCCCACCTATATTTTGTCTTTGAGCTTCAGACTCCTATATCTAACTGCCTAGAGGACATCTCTTAAATAATCAGTAAACTCCAAAATTTCAGCCTGCAAAACTGAAGTCATAATCTTTCTCCTTCAAACCTGCTTCTCATTTCCCCATCTCAATTGATGTTATTTTAATTTATCTAGTTGGCCAGGCAAGTAACTAAAGGTCATGTATCTTTTTCTCATTTTGCCAATTTCTAATCATGTACCAAGTCTTGTTGATTTTATTTCCTGAATACCACTCAACTCCGTTCACTTATTTTCATCTTCCTTGATGTTATCCCATTCTAGGCCACCATTACCTATTGTTTGATATTTGCAACAACTGCTTAGTTGTCTGCCTATCACCAAACCTGGTTCTTGACAATTCACTCTGCCTAACATAGCCAGAATGGTAATTTTAACATGCATAATTAATTTTGTCATTCTCCTTATTAAACCTTTTCAAAGTCTTTGCACTGCTTTTAAAATTAAGTCCAATTATATTAATCCAATTTGAAGATTTATAATCTGGACTTTGCTTATCCCTACAGTATTATTTCATACTGTTCTTCCCCTTGCTTCTCATTCCAGCCTCATTAGCCTTCTTTCAGTTCCTCAAACTTACCATGTTCCTTCCTACCTTGGAGCCTTTGAATAGTTTCCCCTCTGTGTAGAGCATTCTTTCCTGTTTTGAACCATGTTCTTATCTTTCTCTTGGGTAACTTCTATTCATAATTCATTTTCTAGCTCAGAAGTTCCTTCTTTTGGTACACCTTGTCATTTTTTCTTGATAGCCTGGAATGACATGCTAGGTAAAAGGAACTGCTATAAATAGCCCTTTAGTAATGTGATGATGAGGTGCAGGGGGAGAGGGAGCATTCTATGGTCCTATGATTAGGGTTCAGTCTTTTAGGAAGCTTATGCCTCTGAACTATGAATTTCACAAATTCTTCCATGTTCTTCTTCCTGCGTAGGTGGAACAGGATGGCTAGAGCAGGCTGAAATTGGGCATTTCCCTTCCTTGAGGTAAATTAGGCTTTGATAATACCACAACTTGTTAGGTTCTGGTTAACTAGTTTTCCCTTAGGACAGGGTTTGTTAAAGAACAATGCTCTGGCATCTTGCAAAATGGTTCCTTCTCCCCTTCCTATCCTGGAACCACGAGGGGATTTTCTCAGATATTTACTGTGAGAACCTGGTTGAGCTTCTGGAGGTACATCACAATATTGGGGGGAGGGAGTTCCTTTGGAGTTTTAACCCTAATAATTGTTCACACGGAGCTTGCAGCATTCATATTTCCCACCCCAGCACTGGTTCCCATTACAGGTTCTGCTCCAGTAAGCCATAACTTCCTGTATTTGCCTGTTTCTCCAGTCTTGAGGGCAGTGATTTCCCTGAGTCCTCCTCTCTCTCACATATCCAAGAAGAGTTGCTGATCTTTCAGGTATGTTCAGCTAATTTTTACTTCTTAGGACAGAGTGGTAACTTCCAACCTCCTTATATGTAGAATGGAAAACTAGAAGTTACTTATTCTATGTTTCCCCCCAAGTTTGATTTAGATGCCTCATTATACGTGTTCCTACTGTACCCTAAACTTTCCCTAAGACATTTCCCTCATGTTGTATTATAATTAGACTTATTTGCTTTTCTTCCATAGACTGTAAGAGGACATGAAGAGTCCAGACTCATTCATCAATGTATTTTCAGTATATACCACAATAATAAATAGTACTGAGTAACTGAGTAACTGAATGATAACAAACATAGTTGGATTTAGCAAAAGTCTAACAATACCTTAATCCATATTTGGCATTTCACAGTAGGCATGCTGCCATCCATCACTACCAATCCAAGATGGGCATCCCTAACTCATGATGCTACTCTTTCGTTCTGAATCCAACTAAGATGTTACAATTCATTTATATACGCAGCCACTACCAACCACCAAGAGTTGCTGTGTAGCATAAAATTTATTTTTCTTCCATGCCCTAGACTATACAGACTAAATCTAAATGGGTGACAATGTTCTTAATCTTCTCCTAGGTTCATGGTTTTTGTGCTATGTTGACATCTTCATACTGTTTTTGGAAACATAAAAAGCCTGCTGCTTACAAAAGCATAATCTAGATTCTAAAAAAATAATTCTAAAAAAGGCCAAAGTGCTTCCAATGAGGTTGGACGACAAATCTTGGTATCCAGGCTTGGTCTTGGTTGCTGAGACCGCTGGCAAAAATTGGAATGGAAACAGGTTATTAAAACGTTTTTTCATCAAACATGTTCATGCCAAAGAGATTTATTAGTTATTCACTGTGTGTTTAAAGCTTTGCTTTGGTTACTCTGGTGAATCAAGCATTATCCTTGTCTTTGAAGAGCTCAGAGTCTACCCAAGAGAAAGTCATGTAAGAGACTGATTACAATAACACATATACATACTATAAAAGAGTGATGTGCAAAGTCCCGTGGGACTAAATAGAAAGAGCCAGTTAATAGCGTCAGGAGTCACATCTCGAAGAATGAGATCTTAGTACTTTTCTGCAATCCTATACAACACCCTGGCCATTCATTCAGGTTCCTCCTCCCTCCAAAGGCTACTTTTCTCCTGCCCCTTTTCTTAAATCTCCAAAACTTTTCATTCTACTCCCCACTTTCAAATGACTTTATTTTTTTTTATTAATCTAAGAAAATAAAAGTATGTAGAAAATAACTTCCAGAAGTTTTATCTACCTACTGCTCCAGTACCCTGTGCTCCCCTGAGATCTATCTGATCCCATTCCCTACCACTGCCCCCTGCGATTCTCAATCCACACAGGCCTCCTCAGTACTCCTCCAACTAACTAGGCTTATATTCCTGCGTCAGGGCTTTTGCACTTGCTATTTTCTCTGCCTGAAGCTCTCCCTAGACATCTGAAGGACTTGCTCTCTCACATTGCTGAGGTCACAGATACCTTATGTCTGAAGTCTGCCCTGCCTACTCTATATAATACTGCCTGCATTATCTCCCTATTCTTCAATGCTGCTTTATTTTTCTCCATACCTCTTACCCCTAAACGCAGCCTACATTATCTATTTTATTGTCTCTGTCCCTCCACTAAAAATAACTTTCACAAGGACAGAAACATTAACAGTCTTGTTCACTGATATCTTCCCAAGCATAAATAGTATCCTTTACTGATATTTTCTCATTGTTGAGAATGGAGTCTTTTCATATATTATATACTCAATAAATATTTTTGAGTAAAATAATGTGTTGAAGGAGTGGAGGTTAGCACATAAATTATGTTCAACAAATAATATTTACTGGAGAAATTAACACTAGGTAAAGAAATAAATTAACACGAGATAATTCTATACAGTGAAGAGAGACTATCCAAAGGCCATAATACAACCTTTAAGGCTAGGCTGATGCCCCTAAATGTGAGACAGGAATCCATCACAATCCTAGAGGAGAACACAGACAGAAACCTCTTTGACCTCAGCTGCAGCAACTTCTTCCTAGAAACATTACCAAAGGCAAGGGAAGCAAGGGCAAAAATGAACTATTGGGACTTCATCAAGATAAAAAGCTTTTGCGGGGCACCTGGGTGGCTCAGTTGGTTAAGCGACTGCCTCTGGCTCAGGTCATGATCCTGGACTCCTTGGATCGAGTCCCGCATCGGGCTCCCTGCTTGGCAGGGAGTCTGCTTCTCCCTCTGATCCTCCCCCCTCTCATGTGCTCTCTCTCTCATTCTCTCTCTCTCAAATAAATAAATAAAATC
>NC_138379.1:16584971-16650039 GCF_054177405.1 Leptonychotes weddellii
TGGATGGAACTAGAGGGTATTATGCTAAGTGAAATAAGTCAATCAGAGAAAGACAAGTATAATATGATCTCACTGATATGAGGAATTTGAGAAACAAGACAGAGGACCATAGGGGAAGGGAGGAAAAAATGAAACAAGATGAAACCAGAGAGGGAGACAAACCATAAGAAACTCTTAATCTCAGGAAACAAACTGAGGGTTGCTGGAGTGGTGGGGGGTGGGAGGGATGGAGTGCCTGGGTGATGGACATTGGGGAGGGCATGTGCTATGGTGAGCTCTGTGAATTGTGTAAGACTGATGAATCACAGACCTATACCTCTGAAACAAATAATACATTATATGTTAAAAAAAAAAAAAAGGAGAAGATGGTAGGAAGGGAAAAATGAAGGGGGTAAATCGGAGGGGGGAGACAAACCATGAGAGACTATGGACTCTGAGAAAGAAACTGAGGGTTTTGGGGGGGTGGGGGATGGGTTAGACCAGTGATGAGTATTAAGGAGGGCACATATTACATGGAGCACTGGGTGTTAAACACAAACATGAATCATGGAACACTACATCAAAAACTAATGATGTAATGTATGGTGACTAACATAACATAATGTAATAAAATTAAAAAACAAAAAGACTAGGTCTGATGCCTTATAATCTTTGTAGCTCTGGTATCTACCATATTGTCTGGTAAACAGTAGATATGTACTGAATAAATAAATGAGAAATAAATACTAGCCATTAAATCTACTGAGTCCATTCAAATCTGTTAAATCACACTTGAATATTTAATGGTATTGGGCAATGTTTTAATAAATATTCTGTGAAAGAGGCATGTTATAGAACTTTCTGCATAGTATGATTCCCACATGTAAAAGAATATATTTACAATAATTTTAGGCATAGAAGACTAGATGAATAAATTTCAGAAACTATGCCAGTGATTATGTGTAGGTTATGACACAAGGATGAGCCATCTTATATTTTGTGCATTTCATATTTGCTCTAATTATTATTTTTAAATCAAAGTAAAAAATGTCATAAAATCACATGATGTTACTAAAATAGGAATGGGAAAAGTCAGGGAAAAGGTAGCAATTAGTTATCTGGTGTCTAAGATTACCTTTTCACATTAGTACAGCTTTATGAGCCATTCAAATGGTTGGTATTTATATGTGGTCCACAAAGGCTGAGCTGCCATCAGCAGTTTTCAGATTGTCACTTGAACTTCTGTCAGGTAATAGGATATTCATTCATCTTCATCAGCTATAAATTTGGAATCCCAATTCAATTTAAAAATATTTATTGAGCTCTTAATATGTGCCAGGCACTCTGCCAAGGCATTGAAGTGACAAAGGCAAACAAGACACAGTCCATGACCTCAACGTTTTCCATTTAGACAGAAGAGAGACATATTTAAAAACAAAGGCAAAACAAACACATGCAAACAAACAAAACCCACCAAATTCAGTGTGATTATTATAAGGAAATCTCTGTGAGGGCAGGGACCATATTTGTTTTACCCACTTTGCATCCTTTGTGCCAAACACAGTACCCAAAATGCAGAAGGCAACCAACAGCTATGTGTTCGATTTTAAGTTTAGGAATGAAACTCGAGAAGTATTCTCAAGGAATGTATCAGAATGCCTTCTTCAAAGGACATATTGGTTTCTAGTCTTTCTTAGAAGCAATTCCATGCAGGTTAAAAATTAGGTCTGGCTTAAATTGGCTGTTCTTATATTTAAAAAGTAAAATCTCACTAAATGCATGCCTTATTCAGCAGGAATGGGAGAGTAACTATAGGTGTAAAACTTCTTTGAAGACCTGCAGATAGCTAGACATGGCCTTCTTTTCCATCCTATTTCTCTACCCATTACATCATAGCGCCAATGGGCTAGAGGAGCAAACATATAGGAGAGACAACATGTAAAGGGAAAGGAGCATGGATTCTGAGTCAGAAAAACCTCATTGCTGTGGATTTTAACCACAGCGTCTAACATTTAGCTGGATGACCTAGACTAAATGGCTTAATCTCTCTGAGTCTCTTTATCTTTAAAAATGAAGGTGGTAGATGCATCTCAGGATTATTATGGAAATGGAATAATGTGTAAAACTTTCAGTGAAAATTAGACGTAAAAATATGGTGTATTAATTTGTTGGGGCTACTATAACAAAGTACCACAGATTGGTACTCACAATTCTGAGGATACAGTTCTGAAATCAAGGTGTTGGCAGGGTTAGTTTACTCTGAGTCCTCTCTCCTTGGCTTGTAGACAGCTGCCTTCTCCCTGTGTCTTTGCCTAATCTTCCCTCTGTGTGTGTGACTGTGTCCTACTCTTTTTTTCTCATGAGGACACCAGTTATATTGGATTAGGACATACTCTAATGATCTAATTTTAACTTAAGTACCTCTTTAAAAACCCTAAGTCCTAATAGAGTTGCAATCTGAGATGCCAGGAGTTAGGGCTTCTACATATGAAATTTGGTAGGAACACAATTCAGCCCATAACATATGAATTTCCTTTGTTTTTTTTCCCCATCACTGTTTTTAGGTAGAGTTTTGATATTCTAATTTATTGAAAGTTTCTGGTAAATGAATCCCCTCCCACCACCACTACCAAAGATTAGCAAAAGTTATAGGCATGGCCTGGCAGGATGAAAGTTCTTCTTTGGGATCAGTGTTTATTCTCAGATGTAACCTGGGTTTAATGTAGATACATAATGACATTTTAGACCTGATGGGGAACGGAAAACTTTATCAGCTACTGAAAAATATTTTGTATGTTTATAGATAAACTTTTAAATGAAAAGAAATTGGAGTTCATGGGCTAGTTTCAGCTCATTTGACTACTCTTAAAACTTGATTCCTACTAACATGCTGTATAAACCAGAAACAGACGTAATAAAACTAAGTATATAGATACTCTATGTCTCAGGACTTACTGATTGTCCTGGCCGAGCTCAGATAGGTACAATATTACCAGCGTCATTTTCTGTGCATAGTAAAATTGATATAAAGAACAGCTCAATAGAAGAGATACAGTCTGCAGTGAAGAGTTTATAACACTTGTCATAATGGATCTGTCAGAAGAAAAAATGTTTACAGTTCATTGCAGAATATAAAATGTTTGCTAAGTCAGCAGTAAAAGTCGAAGCTCAGATAAATTTGCAGCAAGGGTAGCAACACTACAGCATAACATAAATACACCCAGCAGGAGAGTAGGGAAAGAAAAAAAAAAAGTAACAACTTAGTTCTGAGCAGGATTTGATTTATATCATAAATAAATATAAGGGGTATTAGGAAGATTAGTGCATTAGAATGTTAACACAAATCAAGATGTCCTGTGCCAAGCGGGATTCCTTACACAACGGTAAACTGTGCCAATACCAGGTAAGTTGCCGCAGCTTCTTACTGTGCTTTTCATTTCAAGCTGGGAAGTTTCTGTATGTGGGGTAGCCGTGTAATTATGGATAGTGGTGTTAGAATGTCCAGCTGGAACTCAACCATGTGGACCATTGCCTGACCATTGACTCAGCTCTTCCTAGATAAGCAAAGAATTGGCTGGTTTTGAATTTTGAAAAGGGAAAAAAGGCTATAAAAGAAAGGTTAGTGTTATTTTAGAAAGCAGTTCTTCTTTAGCAGAAAGAAGTTAGGAAATATATTTAAGAGTTCTGTCCCTATCTACAAGGCAAAAGGAGAAGGCCTGGTAGCCATGTTAGTCCTTCGTGACTGCCTCCCAGTGATAGCTATATGGATCAGGAGCCATCAATAAACCCAAGTTGGACAAATAAGACTCTTTCTGCAGGAATATGGAATTGCTTGTGAATGAGGTAGTCTCTGGGCCATTAAATCTATAACATGCATGCTCTCCTGTGATACTGCAAACTCTGCAGCCCACCACTGGGCTGGAACAAGGGTATGTACTCTTTCTTTCTGTTTCCAATTGCTGCTTCCTGACCATTCTTCCTCCTACCTTCATACAAATTCCCATTACCCAGCCTTGTTGTCCTCACCTACATATTCTTGGGTCATTCCCTCATTCCTTGAAGATTTTAGCTTTTGGTTCACTGTTTCATCCTCCAACATTACCTCCATCATAACTATTGGTAATTTTAGTGCCAATCTAGATGAGAGTTCCATTATGTTGGACTTTAAATTCTTATCCTTTTCTGATACAATAATTGTGTCCTCCACCCTACATTAACTACTCTTTGCTAGAGTCATAACCTGGGTATAGCTATGAGCTGTAAATGCATTCCCTCTGTATTCTAAATTTTAGGAAATCCACATTTAGATCATCACCTCTCATCTTTCCAAGTCATTATTTGTAGCACCTGACTCTAACAAATAATCCATCTTGCCAGGACCTTCGGTCAATTTTATCTCCTTTTTAATGTCCTTCATATCCCCTACCTTCTGTATCTTCACTTGGGATTCTTGAACAGTTTGAGTTTCATGGCCTATCATTGTAACAACTCCCTTACATGTATGCACTTTCAATTATTTTGCTAATTTCTCATGTTATATACTCACCTGACAAAAGTCTACCCTTGATTGTCTCTAATTCTCTTCCCACCCCTTGACTAAACCTCACAGCTGAATTGAACATGGTTGGAGAAAAATGTATGACCATCCTACTTTGTCTTGCTCTAAAACCCTGACCACTCTTTGGTGGACTTTTGCATCCAGCAATCATAACTACTTTTCTCTCCAGTCACTCTCCCACACAACTTGTTTGCACCCTCTCTTTTTTCTTTGAACATCCAGCACCTCCTCTTCCCTCCTCCTTCTCAGATGTTTGCTTGGTGTTCTGTTTCCCTGAGAAAATAGAAACTGAGGAAAGAATTTCTTCCAGTTTCTACCCACTGACCTGAATCTTTGCCAATATATTTCTTTCTTTCCTCCTATAAAAATGGAAGAACTGTTTGCATTCCCTTCTGGATTCACCCCTCCATTTGTCCATTAGTCCCATCCTCTCTTGCCCACTTATGAATATTATTCTATTCATTCTCCTTCTCTCCTTCATTAGATCACTCTGTATCTACCAAATCATTCTCCCAAGCCTACAGTAGCTCCCATCTTCAACAACAGCAGCAGTAACAGCAAAAACCATCTCTCCTCTTGCTATTGCTGCAATTCTGTGATCTTGCTCTTCTTACAGCAAGTATATCTATAACTGCCGTTCTAATTCTTCTCCTCCTTATTTCTCTTGAATCATCTCTAATCAGTTTTTCCACACCACTCCACAAAACTGCTTCTGTAAACGTCAGCATTGACCTTCTTGTGACTAAATCCAACAGTCCTCATTCTAATGATCTGGTTATCAGAAGTTGATGCAGTTGATTTCTATGTCTTTAATTTTTAAATCTTTCTTCCATTGGCTTATGGAGCATCAGATACTCTTGATTCTCTCTTATGTTACTGGCCTTGATCTCAGTGTCCTTTGCTAGTCCTTTTTTTATCTCTCCACAACTAAAATTCTCAATTCTTATACTTCTCTATCTATATTCACTCTCTCTGGATATTCTTGTCTCATCTAGACTCATGGTTTTGAATATCATTTATTTGCTGTTAACCCTCAAATATATATCTCTATCCCAAACTTCTCTTCTGAAATTCAGTCTTATATCAAATTTCCTACTTATCTTCTATACCTGGATGTATAAAGCATATCTCAAATTTAATGTGTCCAAAATAGAATTCTTGATATTCTTACTCCTATGCCTTCCAAAGCCACTGCTCCCATAGGATGGCAACTCCATCCTTCCAGTTGCCGAGGCCAAAACATTTATGGAAAGAAAGTGCCAACGGCTGATTAGTGGCCTCTTTTATTCTCAGGGACAACTGATGGACCAAATCTTGATCAAATCTTCCCCTACTACACTAACTCATGAAATTTATGAGAGTATAACAGATCCAAGATGGGTGAGATTCTGGCCAAGGTTATTATGCACAGGACCAAGCACCTGTATCTCATTGTTGAGATTGTTTATCGAGTCATGACTAACCAATATTTATGAGATACAGCTGCACCAGTAAATGGGCACAAACTATAAGAGCTGAAGGGTCCACAGAGCTGATGGTTTCACTGAGCTGATGTCAACCTTTCTCACTCAGCTTCTCTTATGAGCTTGTGCATGCCAAATACAAAGAAATTGCTCGTGTGAAACACAAGATCTGTTATGTCATTGTCATGAATTCTACATGGGTTTCTATGCTGCATCCTTTCTTAAAGCTATGTAAACATGATGCTTAGTGAAACACTGTATCCAGTGAGTTTGGTCATCAGTCTGAAATCAAGACCAATGCTGTTGGTCAATTGTTATGAGTGTTGCAGTTTAGAATTGCATTCAGCTTGCTTCCTGCTCTCATTCCACACAGTCAACAGTTCTTTTGGTTGTATTTTCAAAATATATTCAGAATCTGAAAAAAATTCTCACTCACCTGCACTGCTCTAATCCTGATCTTAGCCACAGATAGCTCTTTTCTAGATACTGTAATAGCCTTCTGATGGGTGTCTCTGTTCTTTCCCTGTCTACCCACCTCTTTTCAAAACTGCAGGTAAAGTGTTTCTTTTAAGATGTGAGTCAGATCGTGTCACTTTTCTGAGAATCCTCCCCATGATTTTCTATCACACTCAAAGTAAAAGTCAAGTATGTACAGTGACCTGTAAGGTCCTACCTAGTCTTGCCACTGCTTTCTCCCAGATCCTATCTCTTTTGCTGTCCCCACAGATCTCTCTATTCCAGTCACACTGGCATCTTTGTCTTTTGCAAATGACCAGCACTCCAACCTTGAGGAATTTGCACCTGTAGTTCTTCCTACTAGAAGGTTCTTTCTCAGAATATCTGCATGACTTGTTCATTCACCTCCCCTAGGTCCTTGCTTCTACATCATCTCAATGAAGCTTTCTTTGATCAACCTATCTAAAATTGTAGCCCCCCCTTCTCTATTTTTCTTCATACTTCTTAACCTCTGACATTTTATTTTTTTAAAGATTTATTTATTTATTTGACAGAGAGAGTGAGAGAGAGAGAGAGAACATAAGCAGGAGGAGCTGCAGAGGGAGAGGGAGAAGCAGGGTCCCTGCAGAGGGGGGAGCCCAATGCAGGGCTCAATCCCAGGACCCTGAGATCATGACCTGAGTGAAAGGTAGATGCTCAACCAACTGAGCCACCCAGGTGCCCCACCTCTGACATTTTATATAATTTCTTTATTACCTGTCTATTACCTCCTTACCTATGTTACCTAACTCTCTCCACTAGAATGTAAGCTCCAATAGAACAAGATTTTTTCTTTATTTGCTTCTATATTTCTAGTGCCTAAGATGAGCCCAGGACTTGGTAGCTGATCAATAAATACTAATTGAATAAAGCAGACCATGGGCTATTAAAAATACCTAATGTAATGAATACTCTGGTGCCATTCACATGTCCCCTGTTTTCGGCCAGTGCACTTATCCCCTGCTGCTGTGAGTTCACTGTTAATGGCACACAAGTGTTCCTCCTCTGAAGATTGACCTCTGTCTACCAAGGGCTACCTGGTTGGTTATACCTATCCCTATGGAGGTAGCTCATAGCTAATGTCTGGTTACACAGTGGTATAAAATGCTGCAACCGAGCCTTAAGGAAGGACTGATTCTGTGATGTATTAGTTCTCCAGACAGGGAGATCAGATTGCAGGTAGTCTTCAGGTGAAAACATAACCTGGCTTAGCATTTTTCCTCTCCCTACCTGGTTTCTTCACTTCCCTCTCCTCAGTTTTTTCTTCTAATAAATCACTTGAATTAGAGTTCTCATCTCAAGCTCTACTTTTAGGGAACCCAACCCAAGATTCCCCAAAAGAGGATGAGAATTTATAAGAAATAAATTTCTTCAACCTACTTTTTGAAGAAAGAGAAGGCAGTGAAATGGAGAAGGTTACTTCTACAGAACATTTCTTTTTCTTTTTTTTCTTTTTCTACAGAACATTCCAATGAGCACCTATTAAAAGAATCATATTATGCAAGCCCGTGGTCTCTTGGAATATAGAAAAGATAACATAAAATCTCTCAGACTTCCAATTTAGTTCTTGCCTTTCTTATATTACTTAGGGATCAAGGGAAATTTAACTACTGGCTTCAAGATGAGCTATAAGATCTTAGACATTTTTGTTATATATATATATATAACATATATAAGCTACATATACAAAATTTGGAATTAAAACAAAAATCCTAGTTTTCAAGGCTAATGTGAAAATTATATAAGATCATGGAGGTGAAACTATGTAATATGGTTTGTGGCATGTGATCTATAAATCAGTATAGATTCCCACTGGAGGTTTAAGGGTAGAGGTAGGACACTAAAGCAGATTCACAAAACTTTTGCTTAAATGTTTCTTTAAACTTGCTGCAGGTTGAATTATTTAGGAACTAGACTCTAAGACATAGTTTAGCTTGAAATATATTTATCAAGGAGTTTCCTTGGGATAAACACTCATAGAAGGGAATAAAATAGGATTGAGCATGGTTCATCTCCCATGAGAGACGATGGATTCTGAAAAACAAACAGGGTTCTAGAGGGGAGGGGGGGTGGGAGGATGGGTTAGCCTGGTGATGGGTATTAAAGAGGACACATTCTGCATGGAGCACTGGGTGTTATATGCAAAAAATGAATCATGGAACACTACATCAAAAACAAATGATGTAATGTATGGTGATTAACATAACATAATAAAAAAAATACCCCCCCATGAAAAAAAAAAACAGGATTGAGCAGGGGGACAAGTTATATTGATATGTAGGTATAATCCAGCCTTCACCAACCCTAAGGGAACTCTGGAGCTTGAATGACTCCTCAAATCTGTTCCCTGTTTGGGGAACTATGTGGCCAAGCCTTTATAGTCCCATATTGATCAGTTATTGACAAGACCCACCATGAGAATGGGTGAAACCTTGAGCTAAGCCGCTGAGTCAATCCCTGAAGGTGCTGATAGCCAAAGGCAGGCTGCTGACAACATTCCTGGGAGATGGGGTAAAAGGCTGAAGATAGCACATAACATTGGTCCCCACAAATCCTAATACATTAGAAGGAAATGGAGACCTCTAATCTTTCCTTCAATCACTCACTCAAGAAATCTCTGTTGAGCTCTTATTATGTATACGGCACTGTGCTAGGTACTAGAGAGATAATGAGGAATAAGACTTATCCTTGACCTTGAACAGTTGATGGTCAAATGTGGCAGTAGATTTGTATGTAAACAAATATGTACAAGCTGGTGAGTGCTATTTCAGAAGTAAGATAAAAGTGCTGTAGGAGCATAAAGGACAGAACAAACAACTCAGCATGGGAATTTGGGGAACACTTCACCTTGGCTTCATCACTCATTTATGTCTAAGTAGCTGAGCTGTTTCTACACATAGCTACAAAGAAATTGTTTGCATAATATATCACTTTCAATAGGTGCTCACCAAAACATTTTAAACTGTTGTTTAGAGCAAGGCTTTGTCTCCAGACAAATGTGTGCCCTAAACTATCCATTTGGCTTATGGCATATAGCAAATCAAGTTCTTGCTCAAAAATTACAAAGATTTAGGTGTCTGTGTCAAGGGATGTGTATTCTTTGACTTGGGGAAATTTTAAATGGCTGAAGGTAGGTATTCTTAGAAAAAAAATAATAAAAGATTTATTTAGGGTAAAGAAAAGGAACCTGCACAACTTACTGTCAAACTGATTCAACATGGTATTCAGACATAAGTACTCAGCAACTGGTTGTTATTCAGTAATACAAATTACTGATTCACTTAATAATCAAATGCATATTGAGGGCCTACACTGATCAGGAATTGATGAAATTACATATTTTTATGCTCATTAAAAGCATAAGTCAGACACTAATGATGTGAGCCTTGAGACTATGATTTGATCACTGTCTGAACAACATATATTTTATTTTTTTTGAACAGCACATATTTTAATCCCTAATACCAATATATATTTCTGAACTTTTGGAGATGCCCTAAAATAAAAACTTAAAGAATATGCCAGCTGGAAGTTCAAAGGAACAAGAAAACTAGAGCCTGCTTTGGAAACTGGCCATGGAAAAACACTATGAGGTACCATAAAGCAGGCTTTTGAATCACAGGGACCAGCAACTTGTTTCTTAATCTCTCTGAGCCTTGATTTTTTTCATCTACTAGAAAGGAAAAATAATATTCTCCCAAAAAAATGCATTGTAATGTTTAAATAAGATAATACATGTTAAATGCTTGGCTCAGAGTAAGTACTCACAAATGTCGGTCCCTTTGCCTTTCCATCCCCTGAAAATACTTTCTAAGAAAATTACAATGGGAGATTACAGTGTTTAATAGGACCAGCTCCATCAGTGAATGAAAATAGCAGTTTCGTTTCAGGGTTCAGAAAGGTTAATGTCAATAGTTACTATAAATAACGATTTCATCAGTAATGACCCATACTGTTGTTTACATAAACGCATGAGAGTAAAAATGCCTTGTGTACATAGAAAACTTTGGGAGGCCTTATAAAACATTAGAAAGACAATGGGCATTGCTGAGTGTAGACTTCAATTTTAATTTCAGCAACCCTGCAAACAAACTGTGTGACCTTGTAGCAGTTGTTACTTAACCTCTCTGAGGTGCCATCATTCACATAAAATTGGGGATTAAATAATCTAACTACATAGGACTTTTCTAAAGATTACCTAAAATAATATGCATTAACTTTTTGGTGTAGTCATAGGTTTTAATCCATCAGTAAATGAGCATAGAATCTTGTGGAACCTTCAAGAATTTCACACCTGTCCTACCCTTTGGGTTCCCCTATTCCACCCCTAATCTCTATAATTGTCTGGCTCCTTCCTCCTTCATGTCATAAAAGTTTTGAAAATGATTTCTCCAATGGCACCAACCTCCTTCACAGTTAGCTATAAAATGCTATAAAATCCTTCCACTGAATTTTATCCCAGTTTATCAAACAGCACCCAGTACTGTGGCTAATAATATAGAAATGGAGTTTCAGAACATAAACATTCATAGGATTGCAGATTATTAGAGCAGGAAGGGACCTTAGAGATATCTCTTCTCCTCACCTCATTTGACAAATGAGGAGACTGTGCTGATAGAGTTCCTCTCTCCTGGGACTTGGAATGTCCTTCAGTCAAGTCATTGGCCATAAAGCAAGGCACAACTGACATCAGCTCATGGTGAGTTTAGAATCACCTTCGGCCTTTAAGGTAATACTTATTTTTTTCTTTGATTATTAATTACTTCAGTGTTATAAGAGTTTCCTGTAATCTGTGACTTCAAAAAATCTGCTTTTGGATATTGGAGTTTAGCTGTGTGATCCTGACCACATTCTTCTACTTTTCTGACCCTCATTGCAAAATGCGGACAATAATGACTTACGAACGGTTACATAGTACTCACTTCACGCTGTAAGTCAACGTCAACTTCATAATTTCTCCCTCCTTTATTTCTGGCATAGAATAATTTCTTTGATGTTAGAGACTATGATTATTTGTCATTGATGTCCCAGATAACTTTGTAAATATTGGTAGATTTAAAATTTTTAACAGTTGGCAAAATTTTAGTAAACTGGCTGCCACAATGATTACTGAATAGCAACCAGCATTTGTTGACTATGAGTATCTTGCTAAGCACTGTTCTTTGCACTTCACATTTATTAACTCTTTTGCTTTTCCTATCAATCTCTGAAGTAGGTACTATTATTATGACCATTTTACAAATAAGGGAACTCAGTCACAGACATTAAATCATTTGCCAAAATTCACATATGCAACAAGTGGGAATATGAGAATTTGAACGCAGGCAGACTGAGTGTTCCCTGAACTAAATGAATGTTTGTTTTACTCACAAGATTATTTTTTGAAGACCAGGAGTAAAATATCTGGATGCATTCTGTTCAATGTTGTTGTTTCTAAACCTTCCTCATTCTTGGATCTCTGTTTTGTATGCCACATTATAGGAACTTATGGTGATGTAAATAGATCATATCATATGACTCGTATGCTGTGTCCAAAGGAAAAAGTTCCTGCCCTGAACTCGGCTAGATCTCATAATATTTTACTCAAAGTCCTTCCTGCCCTTGTCAGCAGCAGAATCAGCAGCTGTAGCCAGGAGTGTCAGTAAAGAGGCTTGATTAAATATAAATACATCTATGGAGTAATATTTAAGGCAAACTTTTTAGGTCACTGCAGTTGGGAATAGAAAATGATTTTGGGTTTTGAGTGTGAGATTAATTTCTAAATAAATGAGGCTGAAAAATAGAGTACATTGCACCTATGGGTACCCTGAATCCAGTGACTGAGGAAAAACATTAAGAACAGTTTTAAAAACCACATGGAGTAGGCTGTAATATCTTTTGTTTATCTTCACACATAAAAAATCCAGCTAGGAAGATTGTAAATGAAAAATGTATAATAACTTGCACTAGTGGCACCACTTAAATGAAATAGAAATTTCTTTTTCCACTCACCTAACTCTCTAACTATAGAGGAAAATGAATATTTACACTTGAAGTTTTCTGTAAGCATTTGGGCTTTAAAGATAATTTGAGGAGATTTCTGGTTCTGACCAAAATGAAGTAGCCTATTCCTCCCAGATCCTCCTCCTTACAACTAAAAAACACTGGACATAACCCAACAAAAAAGCGCAGGAACATGGAAAGGTGGAAAGAAGTAGAGTTGCCTAGAAACCTTGGAACTTGAGGAGTAACATAGCCCTTGAGTTTCCTGTTTCCTCACTGGCTCCCATATATTCCAGGCAGGGCACTATAGAAGCCTTCAATTTAGTACAGTCAACAGATCAAGGAAAGCTTTGAGAAACTCTATTATCTGTAGTCAACTGACTGGGGAAGTGGTGACCTAAGAGAGCAAAAAAGCCTTCTTGGCAATACCCATCCTACTCAAGTCAAACACCCACACAGAAACTGCTACCCCCTACACCATAGTTCTGGGAGGGTTGATTGAGTTGTTAATGTTCTACTCCACCAAGCCAGCCCTAGGAAGCAGATTCCCCCACCTTGTGAGGACATGGTGCCTAGCAATGAGCTGATCTTCCATCCCAGCTCAACATATGCAAGCAATATTCAGTTTCTCTATCCAGCCAAGGGAGTGTATGTGGGTCTGAGCTGGGAGTTGGTCTTCATCCCCCACCAGCAGGATGCAGATGTCATGTCAGTAGGATCTAGTGACTAGCTGAATCTCCACCCCCATTCCACAGCAATGCGACTCAGTGAAATGAAATCAGTACCCTACTTTCCTCCACCCCTGCTGTCAGTGGGACCTGGTGGGGAGCTGAACCTCCTGAACCTCCTCCTCTCGGCACCACCGAGAATGACCAAGGCAGTGTGAGGCAAGACAGCTTAGCACGCCGCTCCTGGCCACACACAACTCCTCACCTCTGTGGCAGAGGTGCAGTGGGGAGCTGAGTCTTCACCCCTGTCTGGCCTCAATAAGGCAAAATGAGATGGTGCCTAGTGGTGCTAGTTGAGACTCTTGATATCATACCCTCTATTAACTGAATTCTTCCCAGTTTTTCAATTCCCTGCTGCTCTGCAGATAATTCTCTCATCTCAGAAATAAAATACTTATCCTAAATCCTTGCCTCAGGGTCAACCTCAAGATAAGACATCATTCAACTAATATTTACTGAGCATTTTCCAAGTTAAGAGCATTGTAGGAGTTGCTGCATTTCTGAAAAAGCAGTATAAAGTAAATTGCCTCTATTGTCATGGAATCAATATTTCAGTGGAGACAGATTCATCATGTTAGAAATTAAAATAGTTTAAGTGCTATGAGGAGAAATGAGATGACATAGGGACAGTCTAATGCTAATGAAATATATCAGGCCCCTTGAGTTCATCATAATCTCATGTCATTAACCAGGTCTGAACGAGCCTTACAAACTCCTTCACCACTCCAACTCTTTCTAGAAGGCTTATCAAATAGGGTGAAAGCAACATACATTTATTCATTCATTGGCCAAATAAAACTTTATTAAGAATTAATATGGGTCAGGCACTGTATTACACAGCTGAAATTATGCTGGTACCATGAAGTATTGAATCAAGTAGAACATAACATCAGAGAGTGAAGTGTTGCCTTAAATGGAAGAGAACAGCAGAAGAGAGAAAACTCCTTCATAGCTAAGGGAATAGGAGGTTTTAGCATTGAGGGAAGCACAACCCCTCTCCCTGGCCCCCAGAATAAGACAGAAAATATCAGGATGCAAAGATAGTTTACTCTACTCTGAATTTTCAATACTACATTTGAAAAAGCTGAAAAGTTCATGGGGGGAAAAAAAAGGGTAAAAGCTATAAAAATGTACTTAGAAAGTACATTTCAATTTATTTCAGCTCATTATTCTTTACCTCATTTAAATAGTTCCTTTAAGTTAAAAGGATGGAATTGTGAAGTAGTCAATAGGGACCACAGAAGCAGGGGCTGTACCTTGTTTGATGATGGAATCACATGTCTCTACCATTGTATCTTTGCATATGCCCTGTTCTAACCTTCAAGTCTCAGCATCCAGAGATTTCTGCTCTGATTAGCAAATGCCAGACCAACTGAAGAATCATTGCACTGGACCACAAGGGGTTAAGTCATCCCTTGGAGATTGAGAATAGATTCTGATATTGGTTTTATTGAATCACTTAATTCTATTTAAGGAGAGAGAGAAGCCTAACTGTGAGAAATGTCTGGAAGCCATTTTACACAGACCTCCCCTTCTTAGGTTTGTCATCTATGAAAGGTCATCCTCTGGGTTACACCAGCATCTAATGAAGTATTTTATTTGTTTTTTGTTTGTTTGGGGTTTTTTGGTGTGGATTTTATCTAATAGTTTGTAGTTTTTTCATTTATATCATCATAATGCCAAGATATACCAGACATCGGTTTCTCCATCGTATGTTTTCAAATACATCAAAATATTTCTGTACCTATTTTTTTTTTAAATTGTTTAAATTCAGTTTAGTTAACATATAGTGTACTATTAGTTTCAGGGGTAGAATTTTGTGATTCATCAGTTGCATATAACATCCAGTGCTCATTACATCAAATGCCCTCCTTGATGCCCATCACCCAGTTACTCCATCTCCCCACCTCCCCCCTCCAGCAACCCTCAGTTTGTTTCCTATGATTAAGAGTCTCTTATGGTTTGCCTCCCTCTCTGTTTTCATCCTATTTTAGTTTTCCTTCCCTTCCCCTATGTTCATCCGTTTTGTTTCTTAAATTCCACATATGAGTGAAATCATATGGTATTTATCTTTCTCTGAGTGACTTATTTCACTTAGCATAATACCCTCTAGTTCCATCCATGTTGTTGCAAACAGCAAGATTTAATTCTTTTTGATGGCTAAGTAATATTCCACTATATATATATTCCACATATACATATATATACACACACACACACCACATCTTCTTTATCCTTTCATTTGTCAATGGGCATCTGGGTTCTTTCCATATTTTGGCTATTGTGGACATTGCTGCTATAAATATTGGGGTACATGTGCCCCTTCAAATCACTATGTTTGTATCCTTTGGATAAACATCTACTGCAATTGCTGGGTCATAGGGTAGCTCTATTTTTAACTTTTTGAGGAACCTCCATACTGTTTTCCAGAGTGGCTGTACCAGCTTGCATTCCCACCAACAGTGTAAAAGGGTGCATCCTCGCCAACTTCTGTCATTTCCTGACTTGTTAATTTTAGCCATTCTGACTGTTGTGAGGTGGTATCTCATTGTGGTTTTGATTTGTATTTCCCTGATGCTGAGTGATGTGGAGCATTTTTCATGTGTCTACTAGCCATTTGTATGTCTTCTTTGGAGAAATGTCTGTTCATGTCTTCTGCCCATTTCTTGAGAGGATTTTTTGGTTTTGGGGTGTTGAGTTGATAAGTTCTTTATAGATTTTGGATACTAGTCCTTTATCTGATAAGGCCATTTCAAATATCTTCTCCCATTCTGTAGGTTGCCTGTTAGTTTTGTTGATTGTTTCCTTTGCTGTACAAAAGCTTTTTATCCTGATGAAGTCCTAGTAGTTCATCTTTACTTTTGTTTCCCTTGCCTTTGGAGATGTGTCTAGCAAGACGTTGCTGTGGCTGAGGTCAAAGAGGTGGCTGCCTATGTTCTCCTCTAGGATTTTGATGGATTCCTGCCTTACATTTAGGTCTTTCACCCATTTTGAGGTTATTTTTGGGTTCCTGTGTCTATTTTTAACACATTGACCACAATTAAGTGAAGAAATTGTTTAATATTTTTCTTCCCTGGTAAAATTTACTCAGTTTCGTAAGGGCAGAACCACATTGTCTTGCTCATCACTGAATGTCCAGTTTTCAGAAAAGTGCTTTTCACAAAGTAAATACTTGTTGGATGAATAGTGGAATGCTAAGAAAGCCATTTTTATATGGATGTATTTTAAACTTTAGCACATTTAAAAAGTCTGATCTCTCTCCCATGCCCTCCCTAACCCATTTTGATTCATTAAATTGGGGCAGAGCTTATGCTTTTAATTTCTAACAAGCCCAAGAGTGATGGTCAGGCTGCTGGTTTGGACACCACTCTTTGGACAGCACTTATCCACATGATGTTGGATCACTATATGGCCTAGGTAAAGAAACCAATGGTAAGGTTCACACTTAAGTCTCATACATGTATTTAAATCATTGAGGCCTCCACAGCCCATTTGAGATACTGAGCACAGAGATCAGCGATTTTTGGTGTTCCCATGTAAAGAATGAAACTGTAGAAGCTCACTGTCTCCTATGTTATGATCACTATCTACTTAGGCCAAGAGCAGAATCAGATAGCCCAAGGGATTATGAATTCCCTGGATATTGATACTCTGGACTATCCAGAGCACATTACTCACTCACTCTGTATCCCTGAGGATGAGGGTACACTCGTCATGATTTTATATTTCTTCCTTTTGCACCGTTTTTAATCAAGCTATTGGCCACCATTGTCTTCCTCCCTTCTAGCCACTGAGTTGTTTCTGAGTTTTGGAGGACAGTTTTTAAAGAACTGAAGTTCATATTCACCATTTCCCACCATCCACAGATCAATTGCCAAATACATGTTAATTCATATCTAAGAGTACGTGCAGTGCTCTATCTCTTACTGGCATGACAACTGGCTCATCTGTCTACTGCCACCTCTTGTTGTAATTCTCATAATGTCCAGTTTCAAAGAAATGTAAATTCAACTCAACTGTGATATTTCTACAGTGACTGACATGTTAGTAGTTGTTTGGAGCTGAATGAATTGCAAGTTACTTTATCCACTACTGTGTTGAGGAATGGCTGTCTTAAGTTTTGAGGGAGAAAAAACAGTGAGTTAATCAAGTAAGTTAAGGGGAAAAAGGTAATAACGCATATACAGGGAACCCTTACAATTACTATATGTTCCTGAACCCATTTTTTGGAGGCAAGAGTAGGCCGCAATTCCTGCAATTTGAACATTAAAGAATCTCTTCTGTATCCTTACCATAAGTATCCCTTTTCTGGAGCTGGACTGTGAATGGTTGCCTGTTTCAGAAATCAAGGAAGACAAAGGAATGACCATCTTTTCTCACGCTAATCTTCAGCTCTTTGGTTTCACTGATTTGGAGCTCTATAATCTGCCATTCCTTCACATATGGACTAGGGCATTATGGTCAGTGCTGTTCTTCCAAGTCATCGACTGATTTCCCTGGTCCATACAGGGCACATTTCCTGCAAAGCAGCTCCAAGTTTCCAACTTTCTTTAAAAAGGAAGAAAGAAAAAAAAAACATACTTTTAGCCAGTATGATACTTGGCAAATAGACTACTGTGAGAAAGCAGATTTGGATTTTTCCTCCAAGGTTCTAGTTTGCCTCTTTGTATCACACTTTGTTCTTAGAAATCACAAATTTCTCGTTCCTTCAATGGAACTGAAGAAGTCTCCACATATGAAAGTCTATTGTGAATCCCAAACCCATGTCATTGAAAATTTATCACCCAGAGTTCTGAACTGAGAATGTACCTCCTCTCTCTTGTTTATACTTCATACTGGAAGTGATTGTCTCTTCTTGTTAATCCTCTAGCTCATTTCATTCTAAATTTCCAGACTCCTCTCTATTAGTAGATCTCATTGGCTCTTTGTACAGACTTTGGTAAGTGGGATTTTCCTACATCAATCTTCTCTTCGCCTCCTACATTAATCTTCTTACCTCTTTCTCTTTTGGACATTGACAAATTGATGTCTCCCCCCACCCTTAGTTCTTTTAAATACACACATCCACCTTCTTCAGCTAAATAGAGTCAGGATATCAATGGCTCCAAACCACCGAACTTGAAACAAATGACCCTGACTTCCTAGCAGCTTTGTATTGAATAAACAGCTTAGATTTCTATTTTCCCCATGTAATTCACTGTCTCTGAGAAAATTTTGGAAAGTAGGCATAAGGAGAGCAGTAACAACTGTACTTGGTATCTGTAAAGAGTCCTTGCTAACCAGCACCATTACCAATGTAAAGCTTTTGAATATATTTTTCAGTAAACATTTCTTAGTCGAGGTACATAAGTGTTCTCATCTAGCAAAAGTCAGCGTGTGATGCAGAATATAAAAGGCCTTAGTTGAAAAAGCACTGGAATAGAGAATGTTACAACACATATAGATGCTCAGAAAATATTTGTTGAATTGAATAACACAGTAAGTTAAGCTCCTTAGAAAAGTACATGGCGATCGAGCTCAATGTTTCTCTCCAAAAGTTCCCACTCATATATGCATGTAGCACAAAGTACAGTCATAGAGAGTGGGGGGCTGAGATGCCTTTACTTCTTCACCTTCACTCTGTATGAGCAAGAACACCTGCCCTCCTTTGTCTAATACAGCTGTATGATAATTTGGAAAATAATACAAATAAGGTTGCTTCTTGAGACAAGAGAGTATGTCATATTGAACTCTATGGCCACAGTGCCTAGCAATATGTCTGGATTGTAGTAGGTATATGATGGATACTTGCTGGATGAGAGGAAGACTGGAGGGAAAATAAAAAGCAAAGCCATGAAAGAACTCTCCAAATCACACCCTCTCCGTTCAAATATTCATGAACTGATGAGGCGAAGAAATTGTTCTGCTCTGTTACAATATCTGTGCCCGTTCCCTCTTCCACACATGTAAGCAGCAAGCACTTACTGTCAGATTGTGACCCTGGGGAAGTCATTCATTTCCACTTGAACCAGCTGTTTCAAATAACTTGTGCATGTTGCGTTTACCAAAGGAAAATTATACCTTTTTTTTCCTTTGATTTACTGAGGAATTTTTATTTGGAAAACATTTACTTGTATCTTTGAGCAGCTGTGATAGATTTCACAGCAGGCTTCTCACTATGAAAGAGGAATCCCTACAAACTCCTAACCTTCTTCAAGGCCTCTTGGGGTGCCAGGCGAAGGGGAACATGAAGGGATGTGTAAGGGGAGCACATTGTTCTCCTGGAATCAGAACTCATGAGGGGCCCCTTCTGAGCACATGTATTGAAAAGCAGCCTGTAGGAAGGGAGTCAAGGTAGGGTTCAAATATTAGATTAAAAATTTTAAGTTATTGGGTCTTTCTATTCCACCTCTATGCGAACAAATGAGAATAAGATATACCTCTGTACAGTGTATGCAGTCTTTCTAGTGCATAAGAGGTGCTAAAAAATTGTAGCTACTATTTTAATCATTCAGGAAAAAAACCCTGCCCTTTTAAATAAAGAAACAGTAAAACGTACATATCACCAGGGACATCATTAGGGAGCAGTTCAGATTGTTTTTCCAATAGAGGTGATGGAATTGCACCAACTGAAACAGTCATACTCCACACTCCACATTCTCTTGCTAATTCCAACTTGTAACAAATAATTTGCATTTCTAGGGGACAAGTTCTTTGTCTGTTGTACCAAGAAATAGTCGCAGCATGACAGTACATATTCAATAAGCATGTGTTTAATTTAAAAAGTGCGTAGATGGGCACCTGGGGGCTCAGGTGGTTAAGTGATTGCTTTTGGCTCAGATCATGATCCTGGAGTCTCAGGATTGGAGCCCCGCATTGGGACCCCTGCTCAGCAGGGAGTCTGCTTCTCCCTTTGACGCTCCCCCCTCTCATGCTCTTTCTCTCTCTCTCTCAAATAAATAAATAAAATCTTTAAAAAATGCATAGATTAGGAGAATGCACTGTGATGATGATAAGCAATAGTGCGACATTCATTTAGTAAGAACTGAGTAGATGAAGAGCTTTAGATTCTATAGAATGTAAAAATGAATGATGGAGACACTGCCTTTGCCCTCCGGGATGATTTGGTAGTCAGGGCATATAGGCCATGTTCCAGGAAAAGTGAGTCATGTTGTGAATGGAGCATCAGATTTGGGGAGATTTGAGATTTAAGGTTAAATATATTTGGAAATGTGGAATGATATGATATAATAAATGACTTTGAGTTCTCAGAAACCCAGCAAGAGTGTTTAATCCAAAGGAAAAGGCTGATCAGATGGGAGCACTTAGGAGAATATTTAAACAGTCTGGTTTGCTAGTTTTCCAACTATAAAATACAGGAAATACAAAGAGATGAGTGGCAGTGCTCTGTGATCCATACCCTTCCTTTGACCAGAGTTTGTCTACTTTAAAATCAGTTACATATTGAAAAATAAGTAGTCTTGGGAGGAAGGGAGGACGACGACTTAACATGTCAGAGGAAAACATAGGTCAAATCTGGCAGTTACCGAACAATTTCAGTTCAGAGTTTGGTGAGTAATTTTAGGGTGAAAAAGAAGGAAAATCAAAAGGTGGTCATGAGAAGCCCATGCTGGAATAGAGATGAAATTAATCCAGGGGGAACATGCAAGAGGAAAACTGGCTTAGACAAAAATATGAACAATTCTAGACATGAACCAAAGTGAAGCCAATGAATTTGCTAGGAGTAGAGCAAATGACTTGATAAGCGAAGTACTGCAACACAGGGATTCTCCAAAAGTCGCCCACAGACTTCTGCCAAAGTGAATTGATAAGAATTGACTTGGCAGCTTTAAACATTACAGATTCTTGGGCCTTTGCCTTTTGAGATTCTAATTCAGTATATCTAACTCAGGCAGGGGCAGCCATATTTTTTCTAAAGGTGCTGCTGTTTCTTGATGGGCAGCCATTGGGCAGAATCACTGATCAACTTCAGTGTCCTGGGATGTCCGCATGAATTTGGGTCTAATTTGGGGCCTGCGGATAACCACTAAACAAATAACTAAAGGAAGAAACTATAAAAATGAGATCCACCAGTTTTTTTCCCATTGACTCTTTCTTGTTATTCATGCCTAATAATTAAAAAAAAAAAAAAGAGGGCATATATTGAATGGAGCACTGGGTGTTATACGCAAACACTGAATCATAGAACACTACATCAAAAACTAATGATGTAATGTATGGTGACTAACATAACAATAAAATAAAATAAAAGATTAAAACAAACAAACAAACAAGCAAACAAAGATTCCAGCCCTGGCAAGCTGAAGTTTTGTTTTGTTTTGTTTCATGTGGTCCTGTCAAGGAGGGGAGCAATACTACTCCATTTCCTTCACGAAAAACTTCCCCTCCCCTGCTGAAGCCAAGATATCAAATTTCTTCTTGTAAAGGAAATCTAAATGTGAAAATTAAGGACAGTCACCGTTTTAGCATTTGAGGTAACTGTAGATATCACATGGTCCAACTATCTCATTTAAGGAAACTGAAAATGTCAAAGGAATTCTCTGATTTGTCTTCTAGGTTAAAAGCCACTCAGAGGCCAAGATGATTTCTTCTCTACTTTTGCATGCCCTGTACCTATTACATTTCAGGTTCATTGTAAATGTATGTTAGTTTTATGTGCTATACTGGCTTACCCAAGATGTTTATTTCTTCTTTCCCTCTCTTTCCTACACATGCACATATATGCATACCTGTGCCTGCACACAATCATCACATATCAATCACCAGCTACGGTTTAGTTGCAGTCAGCGTAATGTCAAGATTCATTACCTTCCAAAATGCGGCTTCACTGGATAGAGCAATCACCTATTTTTTTTTTCAATAGACTGCTTTAAAAAATTTGTCACATAGTGGGCCGCCTGGGTGGCTTAGTCATTAAGCGTCTGCCTTCGGCTCAGGTCATGATCCTAGTGTGCTGGGATCGAGCCCTGCATCAGGCTCCCTGCTCCCGGGAAGCCCACTTCTCCCTCTCCCACTCTCCCACTGTGTTCCCTCTCTCACTGTGTCTCTCTCTGTCGAATAAATAAATAAAATCTTTAAAAGAAATTGTCACATAGAGAGATAATGAGGAATTCTTCACTAATTTGCCATTTTCAGAAAATGTTTTCATATTTTCAGTTCTTTCTCAATATAGGATGGGATAAAAATCTCAAGGTTGTAGAATTTCACACAAGGTGGTCTATGAAGTTATGTTAATGGCTATGTTGAAATCACAACTTAAATAATGATCAGGACAATAGTTGAGCAGTTTTGTACCCCAAGTGGAATTAAAAGGAGAAAAGGATTTCCCTAAATCAAAACCTCAATGAGATACCACCTCACACCAGTCAGAATGGCTAAAATTAACAAGTCAGAAAACTACAGATGTTGGCGGGGATGTGGAGAAAGGGGAACCCTCCTACACTGTTCGTGGGAATGCAAGCTGGTGCAGCCACTCTGGAAAACAGTATGGAGGTTCCCCAAAAAATTGAAAATAGAGCTACCCTATGACCCAGCAATTGGACTACTGAGTATTTACCCCAAAGATACAAATGTAGTGATCTGAAGGGGTACGTGCACCCCGATGTTTATAGCAGCAATGTCCACAATAGCCAAACTATGGAAAGAACCAAGATGTCCATCAACAGATGAATGGATAAAGAAGAAGTGATATATATATATATATACATACATACATACATACATACATACATACACAATGGAATATTATGCAGCCATCAAAAGGAATGAAATCTTGCCATTTGCAACGACATGGTTGGAACTGGAGGGTATTATGCTGAGCGAAATAAGTCAATCAGAGAAAGACATGTATCATATGATCTCACTGATATGAGGAATTCTTAATCTCAGAAAACAAACTGAGGGTTGCTGGAAGGATGGGGTGGCTGGGTGATAGACATTGGGGAGGGTATGTGCTATGGTGAACACTATGAATTGTGTAGGACTGTTGAATCAGAGACCTGTACCTCTGAAACAAATAATATAGTATATGTTAAAAAAAAAAAAAGAAGAAGAAGATAGCAGGAAGGGAAAAATGAAGGGTGGGAAATTGGAGGGGGAGACGAACCATAAGAGACTATGGACTCTGAGAAACAGACTGAGGACTCTAGAGGGGAGCGGGGTGGGGGGATGGTTTAGCCTGGTGATAGATATTAAAAAGGGCATGTATTGAATGGAGCACTGGGTGTTATATGCAAAAAATGAATCATGGAACACTACATCAAAAACGAATGATGTAATATATGGTGATTAATATAACATAATAAAATAAAAAATAAAAATTAAAAAAATTAAAAAAGGAGAAAAGGATCAAAGGGGATTCAAAAAGAACGGGAAATGTTTCAGATTTTCCTTCAAACTTTGAAGATATTTTCAGGGTTTGATTGAGTGATGGTGAGCAATATAATAATCCATACATTTATAGAGAAATTTCCAATTTGCAAAGCACCCTCACAAATATTATCTCATTTAATTTACAAAACAACATAATGTAGTGATTCCAACAGATACTGGTTTTTTCCATCAGTAGATGAGGAAACTGAGACACCAAGGATTAATCAGAGACATTTGAGCTGAGTTACTTTTCTTGCTCTTTTGGAAGATTTTGTATCATAAAAATCAATGCGGGAGGAAGACAGAAGGGATGCTTTGCCACTTTTTAAAAATGGCCAGGAAAGAGCATCTTTGAGAAGAGACCATATGATGGTATTACAAGCAACACACTGAGCTGTACCATTGAAAGTGTTTCTGGATGGGCTAATAACTGACTTCAAGCAACTCCATTTTGCTTTTGAACTACATTTTTATCTTGGCGCAGACAAAGAAGACAGCATTTTCAGTTTGCCTTAGCAGCTCTTAGATCCATAATAGCCCAATCCAATTAAGGGCCTATTCACTTCCACCATTACCATTACACTAGGTTGCTCTGCAAAGATAAAAGTAAGTTGAGCAAGACAAATCCTATCTGAAGATGAGCAATTCTGCCCATTTATTGACATCATCCTTGTCTTTTGTAGACTGGCGTGGCATTCATTGCATGGGGCTTTCAGGAGTGATTGTTTGCTAAGTGAAAGAAAGAAAAATTGAAAGCATCAATGTTTACCTGACCTAAGACTTATATGGCAAAGGCTACGACCAAATAGCACATTAATGGATACATTGGTCGCAAACCATAGAGGCAAATGTTTGGAATGTCTTAAAAGTTTAATACGTATTTTACACTCCATTGGGGATGTTTAAAAGCTTTGACCTTAGCCCATAACAATCTGGGATGAAAGGAAGGAAAATTAAGTCTTAGCCACACATCTAACAAACTGCATTTATGTCTGCTAATGTGAAATATTTCTTTAAGCCAGTACAGCAGAATATGATAATCTATGGGCTAGAAATGGGGGACACGAGTTCTAGATGTTACCAGTAGTTATCAGTGTGCTCATCCTAAATCATTTGAGCACTGTTGGGTTTGATATAAAAGACCAAGGCAAAAGAATTGTTCCATAGTCCGAAAACCTAGGATAGGATTTTAAAATCTGTGAGGAACCCCTCACCCTGCTGAATGTAGCTAAATTATGCACAGACCCAAACACTGATATTATGCTGAAACCACAAACTTTATTATTAGCTCTTTCTCTGGAGACTTCCTAGACCAAGCTAATTTCTAATTGAGAGATAAGCTTAAATCCCATTTATCATAGACATTCTGGCAACATGTGAAACCCAGGTTCTCAGGGAGGCCAGGAAAAATGCAAATTCCAAGTTACAAAATCCTTCATCATGTCAAAGTTCTAGCCTCAGTGCACTCCCTTGTTCTTAATCTTAACCCACCCTCTGGAGACAAATGAAGAGGAAGGAATGCATGTAAAAGGGATTATTAAAAAATCTGACAAAACTATCTGACAGAATGCCAGGTATATAAAAATGTTAAAGTTTAGTTAGTATTATTATTATTGTTATCACTATTATCAGTATCACCACCAGCAGCAGCCCCAGCAAAACCATCTTAAAGGCTAAAAGTAATTTTATCAGTTGAGTTAGCAACTTTGAATTTAGTCTCTGTTCTCAAATGACTCAGTATGAACTTTGCATCCATAAGGACATAAATTAAAGGCACAGTGTCTTCAACTGGATAATCCAGGGCATATGATCCCGTCAAACAAGACCTGCACCTCCTCCATGCAAAATGTCTATCAAAATATCAAGATAGCTGCACATCCCCATTCCTGTAACTGACACCCAGTTTTTCTGAAGCACAGATGAATGACATGCAGGCATTGGTGTGAACAAACAGAATAGGCTAAACTGGCTGTCCTCAAACAATTCCCTCAAAAGAAAGATGAGACTCAATTATTCAAACTGGACTAGATACCCTATGGTCACCAGTCAGCTTGGAAGCACTGTCAAGCTATACCCTACAACTCATATAGGTCCCACTTGGGGAGAGGGCAACAATGGTACAAAACAAAAACTCTTTCCAGGGGCACCATGTGAACCCTTGAGAATGCAGTTTTTGTGTAGAAGTCAGACATTAACTTGCCTTTCTTCTAAAAACATGGTAACCGCCCTTTAGGGGTCATAGAAACCCTCAAGTATTTAAGGAAACAGCACCAAGAGGTCATGTAGCCCTCAGATGTCTACAGAGATCTCTTTAAGGTAAGATTACCCTGGTTTACTAAGGGAGTTTCTTGGAGGGAAAACCAAAGGTATTGCTATTTTTGTGTACCTTGCAGACAGTTATCTTGATGGTAGGGGCCATCCACTTAGATAAACTGGTCAAAATGTATCCCTGAAATGCATGAAAGTCAGATTGAACTCACTGGCCAGGGTTGTTATAGATGATCAAATTACCCTAGAATTTTTCCTTGCAAGCCAATTTAACACAATCACTAAGACATCTTTCTCTACCTGGATTAATGCCATGGGCCAAATGGAAAAATCAATAGACTCTTAAGGAGAAAGTCACCTGACTTTCTAAGTTAGACAGTGATAATTTTTGGATTTGTTCAACTTGCTGGGTCCAGGACCCGAGGACAACAGTTAAGGTTGCCATTGTAGATTGACATCCTGATGCTTGGAGTTCTGTTGATAAAAGCCTTTATTCAATGCTATATGAGAAAAATTGAACTAATTTATTTCTAGACAAAGTTTTTCATATTAATTGGAGTGGCAGTGGATTATAATATTCATGGGAACATTTTCTAGAAGCCAAGACAATGTAAGAATGAGGTGTAAATATCTTGGGGAGGTAATTCTCCATGTGCTCCTCATATTTCCACATGTCTTACAAGCAGAGCTACTGACTCCTTTTGTTCTATACTATCTTTTCAAGGATGTTTATAGAGCACACAGCCTTAAAAGATAGAGATGATATCTCCCTCTAGAGAAAAGTGCAGATTTGTTTGCTGTACCATATAATAAAGATTGTATCTCTGTCCTGGGCGAAAATCAAGTAGCTACATTGCCCGTTATCAAAGATTTGGGTTCTCTAAGCTGGGATTCCTGTGGTATAAACACACACTGCATATGTAGATGTCACATAGCTTTCTGTGTGTCATTCTATGGGATTTGAGGTTCTGAGAACAGCACAAATGCTGATACTCTAGATATTGTTATTGCTGTGAGTAATGAAGTTCTTCTTCTCTGATCCAGGAGTCTTCTGTCTTTTGCCACCTTCCATGAAATTGTGACAGGCTAAATTTTTAGTTTGCAAGTGATATAAAGTCTCATGCTCTCCAGAGTTCTTGACAGAGGGTGGAAGGGTCATAGAATTATGGTGATAAATGTCTTTATTTTTTAGATTTTTGCATTTTATTTCATTTTGTGATAGCTAATTATTTGTAATGATAATTAACAGATACTCTTAAAAGATTCAGTCTCCAATGTGGAGGCTGATTTACCCTGGGATCACCAAGTGCAGCTTTTCTTTCTCATTAGGAAAATAATTGCATTAACAAATTGTGACTATTTTCTACTAGTCTTAAATATATTAAGTCAGGATCATGTGCCACTTACTAGAGACAGATGCATAAGAAAACATGTAATATCTGTAAATACTCTACTAAAGTAACTTTGTTTATAAAACATGAATACTTATAAGGATGGAGTAGGCTTATGCTGAGACCACAAATAACCCTTAAAATATTAGTGGCATAAGACATAAAATTTATTTCTCACTCACACAGGTATTACTGACAACTCCCCAAGCAGATCCCCTTATGCAGTGAACTTAGCCATCCAGATTGCTAGGTCTAGGCTCTCCATTTCTGCCTCCACACTTGCTTGAGAGGGGGAAGAGAGTGTTAGAATATTGCATAGGGGTTTTTCACTGCCTCAACATAAAAGTGACACATGCCAATCCCACTCACAATCCGTTGGCCACAATTGGTCATATGACCCCAGCCAAACACACAGGAAACTAAGAAGTGTAATATTTCATATGTTTAAGAAAGATAGTGTTTTCTAATTTTCCATACAAAATTTTTTAAAAATTACTTTTGTATCCCATTAGCCAAAGAAAGTCACAATTGGGTCTTTATTGGTTCCCACTGTCTACACAGGGAATATAAACACACATTACCAAAAAAAATACCTTCCCTATAGCTAGAACGGTCAGCTGGTTGTCTCTGAAGGGGATGAGCTGCAGGCATTGTATAAAACCCCTCTTATGTCTTTCTATGAGATAATCTAACAAATAATGCCAACTCTCAGCCTCGAAAATATTTGGATAAACATTTCAGAGACTGTTTTAAGGGTATTTCATATACATTATCTCATTAAATCCTCACAAAACCTGACATAAAGTTTTATTATGATTTTCATTTTGAAAATGAGGAAAAGTAATTAAGGAGAGGTCAAGTGCCTTGCCCATAGATTTAAAGCCAGTGGGGTAGCTCTTGAGTCCAGACTCTTCACCACCTCTATCTACTGCCCCCTTGTAATATCAATGTATTACTAAGAAATGCATTTGACAGGAACTACCAAGTAGTTGTTATCTCTTAGAATCCTATAAAGTCTGTCTCATTGTTAAAAAAGAATGAGCTAAAGTTGAGTCTGGTTCCAAATGTATGGACAGATCAAATTTTAGCAAATGAGTATGCTAGAATATGAGGGTACTTTTGAGAGTGAAGGGAACTAAAGACTTTGTGGTCAATCTGGATTAGTTTATGGCTCCATTTTACTTCATAATTTGCCTCATGAAGACTGATGAGACACTTTGGGGTTTGGTTATTGGCTGATATTTGCCTTATTTTCAGAGTACATAGGAAACCTATCCATATTTTAAAACCATCTTTCAAAATATAATTGTGTCAGGCATGATTATATTTTGGGTAGTATTCATAAACTAGTGAATTATACTGGCAACAATGTTTAAATTTTACTAATTTTAAAAATACAGGGTAGTATATTGGCCATATGCTAAATAATAATGATTTTTTTATAGCGCATAATATATTTTCAAAGGAGTTTTATGTCTATTATCTGACTTAACGTTTCAAACATCTGGTTAGTGAGGTAAAATATATATTGTTATCACCATGCTAGGGATGGAGAAATTATGGCAGAAGTTAAATGGCTTTATTTATTTTTAATACAAATTAACCATATGCCCTATATGGCAGGTTAGGTGACAAAGAATGAAATGAGATCTTTCTTAGATGTCAAAGAATGTGCAGTCTCCAAAAGGTAGAACATTAAGTCAGTGATGGGATTAAACTGAATCAAATATAATTTGATTAAGGTCCCATTAGGATAATATTCTGGTGCTCTGGTTCTGGCCTAGTTCAATTAAATATGAACACACAAGTTACAATTCAATCTGGTTTGGTTCATGGTTCAATTAATTGTTAATATCTTTAGACAATTAAGTACATTCATGATCTTTTCCCAGTTTAAGACGCATGGCTTGGTTGTAAGCAAGTTGCTAGTTAAATTGGAACACATTTAGGAAGGAAATAGTAGTTAATTTTTAAGAGGTTATTATTTGTATGCTTCTATATCACGTCGTCTTCATTAGTTCTGTGAAATACCTGTCATTATTACCATTTACAGATAAAAAACTTAAAACATTAAGTTAGTTAAGTCACCCAATTAGAATTTGTGAAAATTAGAATTGTTCTAATTTGTTCATAATTTTTATGACTTTGATGCTCATATGACTTTATTGTACAGTGTATAACTTTTGTGTATATGAGAATGTGTCCATTCTTTATGGCAATTATTTCTGATTAACTTTTTATTTGTTTTCACTTAATGAGAATATTCTCTATGCAGAACTTTATGTCATGTTTCATGTACCCAAATAAGACAGAGTGAAAACGTCAAGAAACTTCTTAAAAAACATATAGTTTTGTTTATGATTTTAATAGCACACTGTTTTCTGTTTTGTTTTGTTTTTTTTCTGACAATGCTCACATCTGTATACTCTGGTAAACTCTTTCCAATCATATCTGTATACTGTCATACAAATATGGCCCAGATATTATGGAAGAGGCCTGAAGTCCCTAGGGAAAATCAATTCAAATTCATGGAAAAGTGATTTAGAATAAGAAAGGAATATAGAATTCATAATTCTACATCTGGATTTGGGAGAATTACCATTTAGATTCAGTGCTGACCCTGACTCAGGAGATTTGTCTTGATATTAAGAAAGCTTTTTTGTATTACCATCATCCCTTCAAGCTAGGGCAGTATTGCATCTTTCAAAAAATTGCAAACTAATAAAACCTGGGGGAATTCATCCGGTTTCTAGAGTTTGAATTCCACACGTGCAAACTGTCAGCTTTAAGTAAGTCATGCAAAACTCTAAATGATTCAGCCTTTCCCTGAATATAGGAAATAGGAAATGTTATTTGGTAGTTAGAATGAAATGGTTTGAATGGTGAGGAATAGATTAAACCTGCTCACAGTCACTGAGCAGAGATAATAAGAGATGATTTGAAAGTGGAAATAGTCATTTGTGATGGGCCTCGCTGTTAACACGCTAGCATGTGTAAAAGCATTAGAGAGCATGGGTGAAACCAGTGAGCATTCCTCCATCTCTGTAAATCAAGCATTCATCAGGGGTTTCTTCCTGCTAGAATTTCTCATACCTGCCCTGAGTTCCATTCCCCAGCTAGCCCACAAGGGGCACAGAGTAGAAAGAATAGAAATACATCAGTAAATGCAAATTGAGAAACAGTATGGAAAAGGTCCCCTGAAGAGATCTTAGCGGGATGATTCCTAACTGACAACCAAAATTCAGGCAAGAGAATGCTAAAGGCATGTTTCTTTAAATATGTGTGGCAGAGAGGTTCCGGGCGCAGTTTGGGATTTACAGCTGAATTACAGCCCTGCTTCTGTCCTTTTCTATCCTTTGTGTCAGCCTGATTGGACAAGTTACTTAATTTCTTTGAGTCAGTTTTCTCATTTGTGACTAACTGGTAATAAGGGTAGTATATATCTCATCATGAATTGAATTAGGCCATATACACAAACGTGTAGCACACTGCCTGGTCCATAGTAAGCACTCAATAAATGTTATTTAAAATTCAAGATCAAAAAACTCTATCAATCTTAAATACTTTGGGGACTATTTGAATACCGAAGCAATATGTTTACCACTATTCTAAATAGTTCATTAATCAGTATTTGTTAAAATCTTACCTAGTTCTGTCCTTCTATAGCTGAACCCCTAAAGTCCCCAGACAATGAAGATAAGATAAACTTCCCTAGAAAACATCTAATTTTCCCCATGCCATAGAACCAATTAAGTTTCTACACCTGGAGGCCTTTATATCTTACCATTTGCAAAATATGGGGATTCTCTGACAGTTCTCCATGCCACAAGCCTCTCCCTCTGCTCTCGTCAGGGGGAAAAAACATTTTGCAATTGCCTTTTTGTAATTCTCCTTGCCTCTTTTAGACTACCTTTTAGTGTAAAATGCTTCCTGTGACTGATAAATTGTTCTTGTCTGTACGCCTGGTTAATTACTTTCCAAAGCATCTGTTGCTTGTCAGGCAAATATGTTCCATGTTTTTGTAAAAATGGCTTTTCTTTCTGGAAAATTCATTTAAGACATTCTGTAATACAAGGAATAAGAAGATAAAGTCCCTCCCACTTGTTAGGCACATATTACCTGTCAGCCACTTGTCTAATAATTTCTTTTAATCCTCTTACAACCCTGTGAAACAGGTAATATTATACTCATTTTACAAGCAAAAGAAAGAATTGTAGCCATGAAATAATTTACCATATAAATTGAACTTGAATCTAGGTCTATATTGCTCTAACATTCTTGGGGCAGTGTTTTCTGATTTGATATTTGGATTATGGGAATCATATAATGGAAACGTATTGTTCCCTTGTATAAAATGACAATAATAGCTATGAGCACAATCACTATCACAACCACCACTTAAAATCCACAATAATTTTACATTAGAGAACATAACTCTCAAGCAAAAGGTTCTGTATGCAAGAAGGAAGTATGGGGAAAAAGAAGTGTGGTGGGGAAAAAGAAGTGTGGTAGGCAAAAGTCAGTGTTCTCCAGGATTCCCACCTCCCCTCTTTGATCTCCTCACCTTGCATGTATGTGGAACTTGTGAATATGATGAGTCATCACACCTGTAACTATGATACATAATATATCAGAAGGGATATTTCAGATATAATTTAGGTTCCCTAATCAATTGACACTGAGTTCATAAAAAGAGGTTATCTTGACTAGAGGGTATTATGCTAAGTGAAGTAAGTCAATCAGAGAAAGAGAATTATCATTATGATTTCACTCATAGGTGGGAATTTAAGAAACAAAACAGAGGATCATAGGGGAAGGGAGGGAGAAATAAAATAAGATGAAATCACAGAGGGAGACAAACCATAAGAGACTCTTAATCATAGGAAACAAACTGAGGGTTGCTGGAGGAGAGGTGGGTGGGGGGATGGGGTAATAGGGTGATGGGCATTAAGGAGGGCACGTGATATAGCTGGGTGTTATATGTAACTGATGAATCACTGAACTCTACCTCTGAAACTCATACTATATGTGAATTAATTGAATTTAAATAAAAAAATAAAAATTAAAAAAAAAAAAAGGTTATCCTGGATGGGCCTGACTTAGCCAGGTGAGTCTTTAGAAGAGATCAGACAAATTCAAAGTGCCAGAGTCTGCTCCTGCTTGCATTGAAGAAAAAAACAACCATGTTGTGAACTGAACATGAAGAAAGCCATGTGGCAAGGACACAAGGTCAGCCTCTAGGAGCTAAGGGCATTCCCTGGCCAATAGCCAACAAGAAAATGGAGACTTTTTTCCAATAAATGCAAGAAACTAAATTCTGCTAATATTCACTCACTTTGGAAGAGGACCCTGAACCTTAGGTGAGGTTACGCCCTGGCTGACACTTTGATTTCAGCCTGATGAAGCCCTGAGCAGAGGACCCAGCTAATCTATGACTAGACTTTTAACTTAGAGAAATTGTAAGATATATCTATATGTCTATATCTATCTATCAGTACTGATCTATTGATAGATAGATAGACAGATATAGAGATAGGTAGAGCTATTTAAACTGCTAAGTTTTTGGTAATTTGTTACACTTTTACCTTAGAGAAATTGTAAGATATATCTATTGACAGATATAGATATATAGAGATGATAGATAGATTTAAACTGCTAAGTTTTTGGTAATTTGTTACACAATAGTAGAAAACTAATACATTAAATTGAATGCCAAATGAGTGATAGATGGTAAGTACTACAGATGGTAAGTTCAATAAAGTAGAAATAAATCAGTTTCTGGGGGAGAGATGATAATATTGCTGCCGAAAAATCTTCAACTCAGTGGGGATTGAGCTGTATACCAAACTTTTCCTTTCTACTTTTCTCTGTAACATATCATTTTCTTAGGTTGGTTTCCCCAGAAGTAGACTCAGACAAAAAATTATGTGCACAAGATTCCCAGGAAAAGTCAGATAGAAAAAGAAAAGACAAACAAGGGGGAAGTTTCAGACAAAAATCTCAGCTGTACCTGAATTTTACACAGGTAAGCTGGGGTACAATTGCACCTTGAAGTTTACCCTTACTTGGGACAAGAAGTTTGCGCTTTCATATTTAACACTGGCCAGTCATTGGCTAATTGCATCATGATGCTGGCATTGCCAGATGACTACAAGTACGAGCAAAACCAAAAGCAACTCCAGTAATTGAAGGGTATTCCTTGAAAGAGCAACATAACAGAGAATAGTTAAAAGAAAAACAGAAGGAGGTGGACTTCTGGCCTCCAGTTCAGCATGTAAGAAGCTTGGAAGTCACCATTCTGTTTTAACAAGAAGTTAAATCTGAACAAATGGAAAAATCAACAACTCTTCTTGGATCCATAAGAGATGTGAAGTCATGAGGCAAACCAATGCCTTCAAAATTGGAGAGAATGGCAAATACAGAAAATCACAATTTACCAGAGCAGAAACTTCTGTGGGGACTACTAATGTCAGAGTAAGAAATCCTGAACTATAATTGATGAATCTCTGCCTATATCTATTAAAGAAATTGAATCAGTTATAAATAATCTTCCAAAATAGAAAGCACCAGGCCCAGATGGATTCCCTGGTGAATTCAGGGAATCCAAACATATAAGGAAAAAATTATACCAATTTTCTATAATAGGTCCAAACACACCAAAATGCATGTATTAAATATGTGCATTTTTCGTATATCAATTATAACTCAACAAAGCTTTGAAAAGATTGTATACTAGTTAACATTTTAAAAAAGCACAGGGAATACTTCCTCACTCATTTTATGAGGACAGCATTATCATAATACCAAAACCATTGCAAAAACAAAGACATTGCAAGAGAAGAAAACTATATACCTACATCTCTCATCAGTATATATGCAGAAGTCCTCAGCAAAATACTAACAAATCAAAACAAGTGGTGCATAGAAAGAATTATAGAACACAACCAAATAGAATATATCCCAGTTATACAAGGCTAATTCAACATTGGAAATCAATTAATGGAATACATTATATCAGAAGGCTAAAGAAGAAAAATTACTTGATCATATCAATAGATGCTGAAAAGCATTTAACAAAATCCAACACCCATTAATGATTTTAAAAAATCCAACACCCACTTATTATAAAAGTTCTCCTAGGAATATAGGAGAACTTCTTCAACTTGATAAAGAATATTTACAAAAACCCCACAATTGATATCAGACTTACTGATGAGAAACTCAGTTTTCCACCAAGATTAGGAACCAGGCAAGGTTGCAGGATACAAGGTTAATATATAAGAGTAAATCACTCTCATATATACTACCAAAGAACAAGTGACTTTGAAATTAAAAACACAATACCATTTACATTAGCACTGCCCCCAAAAGAGCAATACTTACATACAAATCTATCAAAATATGTATAAAATCTATGATAAAAATTATAAAACTCTGATGAAAGAAATCAAAGGGAGCTAAACAAATGGAGAGATATTCCATGTTCATGGATAGGAAGACTCAATATTGCTAAGATGTCAGTTCTTCCTAACTCCATCTATAGATTCAATGCAATCCTAATCAAAATCCCTGTAAATTATTTTGTGAATATCATTAAATTGATTCTAGAGTTTATATGGAAAACAGTGATAGCCAGAATAGCCAACACAATATTGAAGAACAAAGTTTAAGGACTGACACTACCCAACTTCAAGACTTACTGTAATGCCATAGTAATCAATACAGTATGGGATTGACAAAAACATAGACAAATAGATTGATAAAACAGAATAGAAAGCCCACAAATAGACTCACATAAATATAGTCAACTTATCTTTGATAAAGGAACAGAGGCAATACAATGGAGAAAAATTGGCGCTGGAATAACTGGTCATCCACATGAAAAAAAAATAATCTAGAAACAGATCTTATATTCTTCCCAAAAATTAACTCAAAATGGATTAAAGATCTAAATATAAAGCACAAAACAATAGAGCTCCTAGAAGATAACATAGTAGAAAATCTAGATGATCTTGGGTTTGTCAATAACTTTTTAAATAAACATCAAAGACATGATTTATGAAAGACATAAATGATAAGCTGGAATTCATTGAAATTAAAAACTTCTTCTCTGTGAAAGACAATGTCAGGAGAATTAAAAGATAAGCCACAGATTGGGAGAAAATTTCACAGAAAGCATATGTGATAAAGAACTGTTAACCAAATACACAAAGAAGTCTTAAAACTCAACAGTAAGAAAATAATCAAGCCAATTAAAAATTGGGCCAAAGACCTTAACCTCATTAAAGAAAATATACAGATGGCAAATAAGCATATGAAAAGAAAGAAAAGATGTTCCACATCATATGTCATCTACCACTACACACCTATTAAAATGGCCAAAATCTGGAACTCTGAGAACACCAAATCCTACTAAGAATGTGGAACAACAGGAACTCTCATTCATTGCTGGTGGGAATGAAAAATGGTGCAGCCACTTTTGAAGACAGTTTGACAGTTCCTTACAAAACTAAATATACTCTTACCATATGATCCAGTAATCATGTTCCTTGGTATTTACCCAGAGGTGTTGAAAGCTTATGTACACATAAACATTTGTGCATGGATGTTTATAGCAACTTTATTCATAATTGCCAAAACTTAGAAGCAAACAAGATGCCTTTCAGTAGCTGAATAGATAAACTGTGGTATATCCAAACAATGGAATATTACTCAATGCTAAAAAGAAATGAGTTATAAAACCATGAAAAAAACATAGAGAAAACTTAAATACATACTACTAAGGGAAATAAGCCAATCTGAAAAAGCTACAAACTGTACGACTCCAATATATATGACATTCAAAATTATGGAGACAGTAAAAAGATCAGTGGTTGCTAGGGGTTGGGATGGGAAGGATAAATAGAGTGAGCACAGAAGATTTTTAGGGCAGTGAAACTATTCTGTATGTTACTGTAATGGTGGATATCTTATTATAAATTCATCCAAATCTATAGAATGTACAAAAATGAACCCTCATGTGAACTATGGACTTTAAATGATAATGATCTGTCAGTGTAGGTTCATCAGTTGTAACAAATGTACCACTCTGGTGGGTTGATAACGGGGTGTGAATAATGAAGGACACTGTGCCTGTATGGGGGCAGGGGTATTTGGAAAACTTCTGTACCTTCTTCTCAATTTTGCTGTGCACCTAAAACTGTTATTAAAAAAGGAAAAAAAAATGTCTCTTAAAAAAAGAAAAACAGGGGCGCCTGGGTGGCTCAGTCATTAAGCGTCTGCCTTTGGCTCAGGTCATGATCCCAGGGTCCTGGAATCGAGCCCCACATTGGGCTTCCTGCTCAGCGGGAAGCCAGCTTCTCCCTCTCCCATTCCCCCTGCTTATGTTCCTTCTCTCGCTGTGTCTCTCTCTGTCAAATAAATAAATAAAATCTTTAAAAAAAAAAAAGGAAAAACAAAGGGGAGCATGATACTTCACTGGAAATTTGTCAAAGGATTCAAGTGAATCATGGGGGATTTACCAGCAAAGTCTATTATAATTATGAACCTTTGGCAAAATTACAATTAAGAGCTTAATAACTCTAGAGTACTGCTTATAAAAATTAAAAAAAAACCCTGTAAATTGATTAAGAAAAGTTGTCTTTTAATTCTACTACAACTTCCATTCATTAAATGACTGTCATGTTCCAGATACTATTTCATTTAATAATTAGCACAACCTTAGGACATTAGTTCTACTATAACCCTCATTTTACACATGAGGAAATTTTGGTTACAGGAGATAAAATAATTTGGCTGTTTGTGCCTTATATGTGGGTGATCAAAGATTTGAATTCTCTGAGTGAAATTGTGTGCGCATTCCAGTATACCAAGCCACTACCACTTTGAGTAAGTTTGATGTAAGATGTTGCCACCTATCTCAAATAATAACCATACAAAGTGTTAATACATGCCAGTGGGTCTTTATATAGATTAACAACACTTAAGACATACTTCAAAAAGGGTACATGTCTTTATCATTTTGGGGGGATGAGGTGTGTCACTATGGTCTGCCAATATGACATAATAAGAGATGTCTTAATACATTGGAGACATGGTGTTTATAATTTCTCTCTCTCCCTTTCATTTTCCTTTCCTTCCTTTCTCTTCCTTCCTTCCTCTATTTATTCTTTAACAAACTTACACTGGACATGACATTTATGCAAAAATCATTGTGGTATTAGTGAGTTAACAAAAGATCAATTAAATATGAAACTTGCCCTCTAGAAACTTATTATCTATTATAAAAAAATCAGATGAATACATAAATGCTTGCTACATTAAACTTGAAAGGGAGCTCAAAGAAACTACTCCATAGATATTTAAAGAAGGAAGAAATTGAATTCATTTAGAAGTGTTGACAGTTAAAACTAAATGGGATTCAAACTTATTTCAGTGGCAAGACAAACCACCATAGGTGGAAGGAACAGTATGAACAAATTCATTAAGACAGGAAGGAGCAACTTTTCTGGTATCCAGGTAGTTGAATTTGGTTGTGGTAAAGAAGGTGGGGGGAGTAGCATGCAGGTCAGGCCCAGAGTGTGTACTCCAAATGCCAAGTTAAGTTTATGCTTTAATTTTTCCTCAGAGTTCAAAGCTCCAATTTCTAAAACCCAGTTGGCTGAGAAAACTATCCAATTTTGGACAAACTTAAATGTGTGCTTTTACTCAAGATAATTGTCCATTCCTTGATGCAAAACCAAAGGGTTATTTTAAGAATTTGTTTATTTTGCTGTTTTACCAAAGAAGATAATGTGAGTTGAAGCTTCTTTAAAATATTTTCTTATGACCAACAAACACCTGCTGTGAGATTGTGTTTATTTTTTATGTCTTTTCAATATGTTTACCAGTTTCCAATTAGAAAACAAAGCAGCAAAAGCAGCAAAAGCCCTGTTAAGTCTGGAAGCACAATAATCCTCACCCACCTTTTAGATCAGCATTACTTCTATTGAACACACTTACTTGTTTTGTTTTGTTTTGTTTCTCATTCAAAAAGGGGACAAAAACCTTATTTGTAAAACTTCCATTAATGATCTGAAATAGCACTAGAGACAGTGAGTTTTGTTTTTTGGTTTTTTTTTTACATTTATTTAGATAATTATTGAATTGCCATGTAGGTATGTGGAATTGAGCATAGAAAATAATGGACAAGTGTTGGGGCACCTGGGTGGCTCAGTTGGTTAAGTGGCTGACTCTTGATTTCAGCTCAGGTCATGACCTCAAGGTCATGAAATCAAGCCCCACATTGGACTCTGGGCTCAGTGGGGAGTCTGCTTGATACTCTCTCTCTCCCTCTCCCTCCACCCCTCCCCCCACTCACGTGTATGCGTACACGCTCTCTCTTTTTTAAAAAAGAAAATAATGGACAAGTACTATTAACAGTTTCATTGTAAGTCAGTAGATATGAAATCTCAAACTGAATCTCATCGTATCAAGCTACAAAGCACCCAAAAGGGTGGATTTTTGACTGACTTCCAGAACTTAAATAACCCAAAGTAAAATTTATTCATTGAGAAGTTCTAACACTAGAGAGTGTTACCCACTCTCTGCCTGAATGCTTATATGCAGGGTGAACATGTAATTTATTATCCAAAGAAGGATGGTTTTAACAGGAAAAGAAGGGGATATTAATAATTATGGCAGGATAATCAACATACACATGAACCAGGCAAACTGGAATACAGTGTCACCTGGTATCTATAGAAATCCAAAGAAGCTAAGAGATTAAGTGTATATACCTGACCCATTGTCAACTATAGCAGTGGGTGTGGCTTCTAACTTCTTCCAATCCCCTATACCCCGAAAAAAATATTCTGGGTAGGGCTTGTTGATGGCAAAGTAGTTTTGAGCTCCCCAAATTCTTATTCTGGTCATAGCTCAAACTGGCCTAGAGAGATATTTGAATTTCATGGATAGATAACTTTTCCTTGGAACTCAAACTCACAGATCATATGATATTATTGTTACAGATAATGAAAGACTATAAGAAAGAAGGAATTTTATAAAATTCCCTATCTTGAACACTTCATTTAAGAAATATGTTGATTTTGACTCCAAATATGAAAGTGACTCATCTCAACTCCCGTTTCATGGTACTTACATGATTTATGAGAAACATATCTTTGCTAATGATAGAGGAAAGATACTTCTTAGGAAATGCATCACCGTTGGTATCTCTCTGTTCCTTAACATTTAGAATTTCAGGAAGGAGGATGATGGAAAGATGTTTGTGGGTAGGTAAATTATATTTCATTTCTAGTGCTGCACTTACTAGCAGCAAGTGATTCTGGATTACTTAACCTATCTGGGCCTTAATTTTTTTGTCACCTCATAACACTCCCTGTGACTCAAGCTTTCTGATAAGCACTTTATATGATTCATTTAATTCTAACTTGTCACAGCAGCTCTTTGAGGTAGGTATTATTAATATCCCATTTGCAGGTAATAAAACTGGCAACTCTGTGACCTCTTTCCATGCTTTATTATTTTTTTTTGTTTATAACATTTTCATTTATATATTTATATTTCCAAGTAGTGTGTAATTTCCAAGGGACAGAAATTATGCCATTTTTGATCACCCCAGACACACAATTTGATGCTCAATAAATATATTTAGAAAGAAAGAAAGAAAGAAAGAGTGAAAGAAAGAAGAAAGGAAGATGGTAGGGAAGGATAGAGGGAATAAGGGTGGAAGGAAAGGAGGAAGGAAGGAAGGGAGGAAGGAAGGAAGGAAGGAAAGAGGGAAGAAAGGAAGGAAAGAGGGAAGGAAGGAAGGAAGGAAGGAAGGAAGGAAGGAAGGAAGAAAGGTGGAAAGGAGCTAAATAAAGGTGATGTAACTATTCAGGATTTGAATTAGGAGTTGAACCCAACTAATCTGAATCCACAGTCCGGGTGCTTCACTACTCTATACTGTCTCCCCAGCTCATAGTGCAACTGTGAAAATTAAATGAGGAATTTCCTAAAGTAGGAGCACAATGAATATGAATTCACTCCCTTTTCTTCATCTTTGATCTGTGACTCTTAGATGTACTGGGCAATTACATGTTAGAAAATAGAGATGCATTGCCTTGCCCAACTCTCAAGGGACTCATTCATACCAGAGAGCTCATTTAATGATTTAGAATGGATGAATATCTTTTTCCTTGGCAGAAAATCTATTTGAAAAAAAAACAAGTTAAGATCAGTTACTTGATGCATTTTTGGGACCCGATCCAGGAAAGCCCATAAAGGAATTACTTTGTCAGAGTCAGTGTCTTTCAACAGTCTAAGCTACTTTTTCAATGTTTTTGATTAGAGTAGACCCTTGATGTATATTGATACTATTATTATTATCATTACTATTAATGAAAATAACATTAGCACTTTCAGAGATGCATAAATGAGTAATGATACATAATTTGTAACATCTCCAAAGTGTGAATTTGAATCTTGCATGACAGGAGACTGATACTCATGGTAAGAGATTTAACTATTAAAAACTAAGCAACATGAGGATGTGGAGAAATGGGAACCCTGTACCTTGCTGGTGAACCCACCGTGGAAACCATTTAAAAGTGCCACAAAAAGCTAAAGACAGAATTAGCATATGACCCAACAATTCCATTCCTAGATATAAAACCAAAAGAATTAAAAACAAGGACTCCAACAGATACTTGTATGCCAATGTTCATTGAAGCATTATTCAGTATTATGTTACTGAGTTTCTGCTTGGGGTGATGAATTTTTGGAAATAGATAATGGTGATGTTGCACAATACTGTGAATATAATTGATTTCACTGAATTGTACATTTAAAGTGGTTAAAATGGCAAATTTTGCCACAGTAAAAAATAGAAAAAAATAGCAATGTGACTTTTCACTGTCTTTTAATGCCAAACGTAGTAACTCCTGTAATATATTTTTTATAAGAGAAGAAAATTTTCAAAAAATGGAACTCTAGATGAATGTGAAGGGGTGTTGAACTGTGGCAAAGGAAATATATGACTATCTATGGAAATATGATATGGAGAAAGCTTGGTGAGAAATGTTTTACAACCAAGTTTTAAAATTTGTGGATTTCTCAGGAGATATTTCTGATGAATGTTATGGGTCTACTGTCCCACTTAAGTTCCCAGTGTTGACCTACTATCTCTATAATGGTATTTCCCAGCATGTAAAGAGGTCTCAAGGTCAATAATTTAGGCAATTTGGGGTTAGATTATATAGATATCATTATTATGGTGCCACTTTATTTCATATGCTTACATATGTAGCAAATTGCCAAGGAAAAGATCCTGTCTTCAGCAATTTCTAGACTCAATTTACCTAGAACTTATTTAAACACATTATCAGTAAGACAAATATTTACCACAAATTGCAGTCTTTTTGGGGCTACCACACTAGCATCTATTCCTTCAACAAATGGGAGGTCAGGTATGATAAATTACGGTTTTTATTTTAAAAATGCTCATATTCTTCTCTGCATATTGATTTCTCTTTCCTATTCTATTCATATCAAGCTTGCTAATGTGACTTGCTTTGGCCAATGAAATGTGAATGGATTTTCCTGGGGAAACTTTTAAGAATCAATGTCTTGTATGCTTCTCCCTTCCATGCTACGAGAAATGTTCCACATAAAAGCTACTCTGTCAGCCAAATTCAGAATGTGTTCTGAATATAGGAGAGGAAGAAGGGTAAAGAATTGTGATTAGAAAAGTTAACTGTGATAGACAGACCATATTATTGCTTGAAAATATCTTCTACTTTTTCCTGTAGAAGGATTATGCTTCTCTGTTCAGTACCAGGCTTGGCCATGGGACTCATCTGGCCAATGGCCTGTGAGCAGAAGTAATGTGTATTCTGTCTGGTGAGCCAGTATATGGTATTCCATGCCTCTTTTCTCTAGTCATGACACTAAGTATTCCATACAGAGGCTATTTAGTTAGTTTAGGTTCTGTACTGAAGATGACACAGAGTAGAGCTACAGTTAATCCAGTGATGGACTATGGTATGCCTGAGAAATAAGTTAGTATTTTTTAAGCCACTGAAATTTTGAAGTTGTTTGTTACTCCAGATAGGCTAGCCTAGCCAGACTAATAGAGCAGGAAACCCAGGATATGCTAATTAATTATCTCATCTCCCTAGATACTGTGGATTGTCTTGAAGTAGGCTCATAGGTCAAACCAGGCTAATTAACAACCTCTCCTAGCATTTGTCTTTTTTGAAGATGCTTTCAAGTCAGTAAATATTTAATACAATTCTTTTGGGGAAAGTTGCCCTTAGAGAATTAAGCATAGAGAACTAATGATGGAGAGAGACAGAGAAAGAGACAGAAATTCAATGTCATTAATGTCAGATTATTAACAGATATAATTGTTTCAAGTCAGTTGTTCCTCCCAAATTTGGTTACATGAACCAATAAATTATCCACCCCTCAACCTACCATTTTTAGAATTTTTGTTTATATTTGCATTATTCTTCCATTACTAAAAAGAAAAGTGTGTTGGACATTGTGGGTCAGAAAATGTGAAGCAGGTTCCTTAGCTACAGGGCTTGATAGAACTTTATTGTGTACTAATATGCCTTTTGTTTTTTCGGGGGGGGTTATATCATATATAGTTATTCCCTGGCTTATTTTTGTTACAGAGACCATCTCTGATTAATGCTTTGTAAAGCATGTTTTGGAAAACTCTCTTAGTAGCTTGTGGCTTCTGAGTGTCTTTTGTCATGGAGGGCAGAACTACAGCTCCATGTAACCCCAAAAAACATTGACACAGGAATTCAAAGTACTAACCAGAGATGTGTATTCTGACCACTCTGAGTGAGTTCATGAGGACATAATTTACCAATATTCATTATCATTATTTGGAGAAATCATGAAAGATCATGAAATTCTAATAGGCCCATATGAGATTAGTGACCAGGAGGTTGAGCCCCTAGTTCTCTGAAGCTCCAGAAGAGTAACTTACCTACTCTTTCTTACATCCACGTGAAAAATTGTATTTTCAAGGATTTGTGCTGAGTGCACAAATTTATTACTAAATATAGGGGATACCTTTTATAATATGAGTCTATAACCTACCCAGAAATTCTTTGAAGTCTTTCCTCTCCATACAGTTCACTGTGTGAGCCTAAACACCATCTCCACACCTCAGTCATGGACGGTCCTACCTGACCCAAATTGGACCAATCAGATTATCTTTCTTTGGAAATTGTGACTAGGGTTAAGAGGATGCTTCTGAAGGTGCTAGACATATAACATACACACTCAGGAGATAAGCACAAGCATTTTCCACTCTGTGAATGAAAAACCAGGGAAAGTAAAATCTGCAGGGACTGGGGAGATGGGAGCAGATGTTCCAGGAAGAGACAAGTTTCAGATGGCCTTACATTTTAAGTGCTAGTTCCTTCTGAGATAAAATTGTACCAATTGACCCTAGAGCAAATAAAACACAAATAGAGCCTTCAATATTTTCTTCTTATTTTTTCAGATGAGTTTCCCGATGAGTTTCTATCATTTCAAAGTACCTAAATGAAAACACTGGAAAAGAGCTCTAGAGAAAGAAGTTGAATTTCTGGAAAAATACAGAAGGGTAGTTGAAAATACAGATTTTGTTGCTTTTCTTTAATCTCTCAATTATTTGATAGGCAATATATATTACTTATGAGGTATGCATACTTTGGTACATTATTGAACCTCACCTTTCATCAATTTCCCCATCTATAAAGTAGGGGTGATGAGATTGGTTTCTGTATCACAAAATTATACTGAGGATTAAATGAGTTGATACATGTAAAGTACTTAGATAAGTATCAGGGATATACTAAATGTTCAATATGTGTATTATTAATATATTTTCTGCAGGTTTGTGGAAAGCTCTGGAATATCCTTTGTTTTATTCTCTGGAAGCTATTAAAATTTTGTCATTATCAATGCTTTTTGACAATTTTATTGTGGTATGGCTTGTTTGGGTGTGTGTATGTGTACATGCTTAGGGATTATCTGTCTTGAGGTTTATTGAGTTTTCCATTCTATGAATTTAAAAGTTTCATTAAATTTGGGAAATCTTTGGCCATTATAACTTCAAGTATATGATATACTTATTCTACATTATTTTTCATCTGGGGTTCATTAGAGGCATGGTGAACCATTTCATATTTTCCAATAGATACTAAGGTTCTCTTTATATTTTTCAATCTTTTTCTTGTTTCTTTTTGTACTTCAGTTTTGACACTTTCTATTTTTCTATTTTCAGGTTCACTAATCTTTTCTCTGCAGTCTCTAATTTGAGGTTAATCTCATCCAGTGAATTTTTCATTTCAGATATTATGTTTTTACTTCTAGAATTTCCCTTAGTTCTATCACCTTTATATTTATGATGTCCTCTAAATAAATTATTGAACAAATTGTTATAGCTCTTTTGATATCCTACTCTGCCAATTCTATCACTGCTAACATTTCCGGATCTATCTTTATTTACTAATTATTCTTCTGAACTGGGTCACATTTTCCTGCTTCTTGGAATGCTTAGTAATTTTTTATTGAATGCAGGAATCGTCATTCTATTGCAATGCCTTACATTGTTGTGTGTTTGATTTTATAGTATTGTTTTAAAGAATGCTGAGCTTTGTTCTATCCGGTAGTTAAGTTGTTTACCTATTGATTCAATCCTTTCTGAACTTGTTTTTAAGTTTTTAAAGGCATTCTAGTACATTCTTTACTTTAGAGATAGCTTAGCCTTAGCACTAAGGCATGGCATTGCTAGGCTTTCTCCCAAATGCTCTCGATATTCAACAAGGACTGGCCATTTTGACAGGTTGGAAGTCAGATATTTTCAAGCTCTGCTTGAGCTCTCAGAATTGCTTGGTTTACTATTCATTGATTGTTTTTTACCCAGGCTCTTGGCGCTTCACAACCAAAGCTCCAGGGGAATCCTATACAGGTGGTTTTCTGCATAGCTCCTCCTTTTCTAAAGATCCGTTCTATAAATTCCAGCTAGGTCATTTTTTCTGAACTCTTATCTCTGTCTCCTCAACTCACTGAGACTGCCGTTTTCCACTTACAAGCATTCTCATGGAATCATAGTCCAGAAATTGCTTCCAGGCAAAAATCTGTTGCAAATTTAAGACTCTTGTTTACTTTTCTACTGTCAGGTATTAGTTTTGTGCTGTCATCCACTGTCTGAAATTTTTTTTGAATATATAGTATTTTCTGTTTTTTTAGAATTTTTTACAGAAGAAGGGTAAGTCAATACAACTTATTCAATCAGTGCTGGGAATGGAATTCCCATCATTTTGATTGAGTGGAAATGCATTTTGTTCTGGTTGTTTTAACAGTTAACACCAATATTGTTTCTGATACTGTCCTGCCACTGCTATTGCTCTTGGAATACTAAGTATTTTACTGATTCCATTATCTTTTCTGGACAAAAATTCGTGTGTTTTAGTAATTACCTTTGTCATAAATTAAATCGGAGATATTGGGCTCTAAATAAACTTCCTTTCATAGACTTTACATATTAATACTAGTTACTTTGTTGGGTGCCTACTATGTGTCACATTTTATGTAAATGACATTTAATTTACCTGATAGAGTATATATAAAGTAGGTGTTATTTTTTTCACTGCAGATATGGAAAATTTGTTTTTAAAACCTTTAATTGATTTACATAGCTTATGTAGCTAATAAGGTTAAGGGCTATAATTTACAGTCAAGTCTTTTCTTCATCTTTATCTAGTGCAAGAAAAAGAAGAAAAGCTAAGTTGGGAACTAAAGGTTCCATTCATGTGTCTTCAAATGACACTCAAAATGTGGTCTGTAAAGTGCTTCTGTTTGAAACTGTTAATTCGCCATAATGAGATTAGAGTCTAGCTTCCTGAACAAATTAAGCCACTAAACAGAGTGTTACAGTTCTACTAATGATTTCCATAGCAAAACTTTCTCAAGGAAGGAAGCTGTGAATTATTACTTTTTTTTTAACATTCTGTTGCAAGCATCTATCATCATAAAATAGTAGCAAACTGTTCATGTACTGGCACATGGAACAGCACATTCTTACACCCTCTGGCTTCATAACATTGTATGACTTTTCTCAAATGAAAATAAGAGATTTGAACAAGAATAACCTGAACATCTTTTCCTGCTCTTAGCATCATTTAATGATGACAACTATTTAGGAATAAACATACATAACAATGACCGGATGAAGTAAGCAAATTAATAAATATGCCTTTTGTTTTTCACATTAAGGCACTGAGAAGTATCTGAAAAAATATTTTTCTTATGGGTATTTTAGACATTGGAAGAGTGAATCTCTAGATAACATGGTATTTAAAACACAGGTTCTTTTTTTTTTTTTTTTAAGATTTATTTATTTGACAGAGAGAGAGAGAAAAAGAGAGAGCACAAGCAGGGGGAGTGGCCCGTAGAGGGAGAGGGAGAGGGAGAAGCAGACTTCCCGCCGAGCAAGGAGCCCAATGTGGGGCTCAATCCCAGGGCGCTGGGCAGATGCTTAGCCGACTGAGTCACCCAGGTACCCCTAAAACACAGGTTCTTTTACCAGATCAAACTTAGTTTACATTCTCTTTGCCATTTACTGTCTGTGTGGTCTTGAGCAATTTCTTTAATCTCTGAATTTCAGTTTAAATTATTAGAGATATTAATGCCCAGGTCACAGAATTCTTGTGACTGTTAAATGAGTATGTGAACATAAAGGGGTTAGCTTAGTGCCTGTTATGGTATAACTGATTAAAAAGTGGTATTGATTATTAAGTAAATTATTTGTATGTATATTCTTCTGGAATCATGTAGCCCTTTACTTTGCCTAGCTTATATTGCTCATATATCCTCAGCTTATATATTACTTATTTGGTTATGTTTATCCATAGAATTATACTATAAACTCCTTCAGACCAGGTAACATGGCTTAGACATAAATATGCTAATTGCTCATGTACAGTTATGATTGAATAAACAGATGAATTAGTTAACACCCTAAATTTATAACAATATACTAGGTTTTGCTGAGCTACACAATAGTGTCACTTTTGAAGGTAATTGCTTGTCCCCTAAGCACAGCACAGTGCCTTAGAGAATAATGGGAATGCTTGATACAAAAACCTCAGGTTTTTTTCTTTTCTTTTTTTCTGTCTATATTTGTTTGCTAGGGCTGCCATAACAAAATACCATCGACTGAAATCGAAATTTAACAGAATGGCTTAAACAACAGAAATTTATTTTCTCACAGTTCTGGAGGCTGGAAGTCCAAGATCAGGGTGTTGGCAGATTTGGTTTCTCCTGAGGCCTTCTTGGTTTGCGGATGGCCAACTTCTTGTGGTGTTCTCAAACGGTGTTTCCTCTCTGTGTACACCCTTGCTGTCTCTCTATATGTTGAAATTTTCTCTTCTTATAAGGACACCAGTCAGATTGGATTAGAGCCCACCCTACCAACTCATCTTAATTGCCCCTTTAATGACCTATCTTCAAACATAGTTATATTCAAATATAGTTTTTTAGCTATATTCTGAAGTACTGGGGGTTAGGACTTCAACATATGAATTTCGGTGGGGAAGTCCAGTTCAGCTCATCACATTGCCTTTTTTCCCTTCTGCCTTGATTACGTTTCTTAATTAACTACAGCGATTTGAATGAGTAACTTGCTGGCCACATCTTTCTGCCTTGTGTGCTTGTGTGTGTACCTGTGTGAGTGAGCGTGTTTAAAACACACACCTAAGGATACATGACATTCAAAACCAAAAAGTAAAGAAAATATAGAAGACTTCTATTTTCATCAAGTCACCAGTATATTCCTTCAGACTTCTGACAAGCTGTATGCATGCCTTGGGAAGGGGATGTGCACTGAAGGTACTATAAAATCAGTATTCAGTGGGGGATGCTTAAAAACTTTAAGATGGTATCCATTTTACACTTGAAAATTTATGTCAAGAAATTTAGCTTCCCTCGGAGGAGCAAATCTCAAGTGACAGTTACAGTTAGGGTACCTTCAATCCTTTCGTTTTTTGCCTTGAGGGTGCACTGTCTTTCCAGCTGACAGACCTTTATGTCTCTTCTTTAGAATTGCATTTCACACAACCCCCTGAATCACCACAGAGAATCACCATGATTAATCAATGAAGGCCAGAGAAATGAGAGAATAACCACTTATCTGTGCTCAGCTTCCTTTGATGCAATATGTACAGTGAGCTTGAGTTTTATGAGTTTGAAAGCTAAATTTGATTATAAGCTGAACTTTTTTATATTAGGAGCTGCTTCATCTTTGCATTTAGAACTCTAGTCACAAAGAAATTTGTTTAAAGTATATGGTAAGACCTGGGGGCGCCTGGGTGGCTCAGTCATTAGGCGTCTGCCTTTGGCTCAGGTCATGATCCCAGGATCCTGGGATCGAGCCCTGCGTCGGGCTCCCTGCTCCGCGGGAAGCCTGCTTCTCCCTCTCCCACTCCCCCTGCTTGTGTTCTTGCTCTCGCTCTCTCTCTCTCTGTCAAATAAATAAATAAAATCTTTAAAAAAAAAAAAAAAGATGGTCACTGGAACTAGTATAAGCATTACTTTAAAAAAAAATAAAAAATAAAGTATATGGTAAGAACTAATCAGAATTAATGATAGAACTATAAAAATTTATTTTTAGAGGGACATGTGGCATTTGTATTGATACTCACTTATATTATGGAGTTTTCAGTGAGTGGAAGTATTGACTAACATTTTGAAGGGTACCAGAATGTGCTACCCCAAAATATATCTTTTTGGCGTATGGGTTATTTTGAGCTAGGCCTTTGAGAACCAGCAGATGCAGAAAAAGCTCTAAAAACCCCTCACATATTTTCCTTTTGTAAAGGAAATTTCCATTTATAAAGGAAATTTCCATTTGTAAAGATGTATCCTTCACCCACACCAGGAAGAAGAGGGCTCTTAATAACTTGAATCAGTGAAGGTACCAATTGAAATCTGCATAACAAACCTTATTAAAAAACCGTTGTTTGCCGGGTGCCTGGGTGGCTCAGTTGGTTAAGCGACTGCCTTCGGCTCAGGTCATGATCCTGGAGTCCTGGGATCGAGTCCCGCATCGGGCTCCCTGCTTGGCAGGGAGTCTGCTTCTCCCTCTGACCCTCCTCCCTCTCATGCTCTCTGTCTCCCATTTTCTCTCTCTCTCAAATAAATAAATAAAATCTTTAAAACACAAAAAACAAAAAAAAACCCTTGTTTGCCGTGCTTTTCCTGGTTATCTTTCCTCAACATGCCTCCCCTCCGCAGAACCCCAAGCCCCTGTTTCCTTTGTTTAGCTTGAGATGATATATAAGCCTAAATTCTAACCACCCTTTTGGGTTACTCATTTAGGGGTGTTCCAATGTATACATGCAAAATGCATAAGTCAATAAATTTATGTTTGTTTCTCTTGTTAATCTGTCTTTTGTTAGTCTAATTTACAGTCTAATCTCCAGCTGGAAAATTTAAGATGGGTAGAGGAAAAGGATTTTTTTCCCCTCCCTTACAATGTTATGACCATCTCAGTGACAGAAGCTCAACTATCGGCGCTTCGGGATTTTAGCGAATTAAAATAACATGCTTGCTCACTTCTGAAATGTTCAAACATATTTCTCATCCCAGTAAATGGAATCTTTATGACATTGCAGTACTTAAAATTCCATTCCTGAATTTCACAGAATAACTAGGGGAGCTTTCAGCAATCATAGGGGAGAGAGAAAGAGAGACAAACAGGTAGGTAATCCACACCATTAGAAGGGATTCAGAACTAGGCTCCACAAAATGTACCACTTTGGCATGTGGATTATTTTGAGTTGAAGACAGTCAAGGCACAAAAGGCTCAGGAAAGACTTTTCATTTCCCCCTTAATTGCCCCTAAGACTTGAGATAGAGGGCCTGGTCCAGGAAGACAGCTATTATCAGAGATAAATAAAAAGAGTGTGGTAGGCTGAGAGTAGGGGGGAGCTCAGTAGCTTCTGTTTTGTGTTTGTGTATGTGTGTGTGTGTGCTGTTTTTGTTTTTGTTTTTCAAATTTCTCTCCCTCTCATATTTCTCTGCAGGGCATGATAAGCATTTGTTTACTAAGCTTTTGCTCACCCCATTTTGCTGTGAATTGTCTTCCTTCCCTTTGAAGCCCTAGAGCCCTACTTCCTTCTCCTTACCTCAGGGTGGCTTTCAAGTTATTGTGGGGCTCCTATATGTTTGAAATTGAATTTGTGGTTAAGAGAAAATATGAAATAAGATGAAAAAAACGTCCTGATACTATACATTTGTGATAAAAAAGATCAGGATGATAAGTAATTATTACCATATATGCTAATAACAATACAGTCTCCTAATATATATGACAATAACTAGGAAACCTGGGATGGAGGTAAAAAATTGAAAAATCAACTTTTTAGTAAGCTGTTTTAGCACAGTTCTCTCAGAAACTAATAAAGCAGTAAGAAAATAAAATCCAGAATGTTTGAAAAATGTGATTAATAAGATTTCCCTTTCTATTTACTAAATAGTCCACAAACATGAAACTTAAAACATAGTCTTAAAACATGGCAGGGGCGCCTGGGTAGCTCAGTCGTTAAGCATCTGCCTTCGGCTCAGGTCATGATTCTAGGGTCCTGGGATTGGGGCCCCACGTCGGGCTCCCTGCTCAGCGGGAAGCCTGCTTCTCCCTCTCCCACTCCCCCTGCTTGTGTTCCCTCTCACTCTGTCTCTCTCTCTGTCAAATAAATAAATAAATAAATAAAATCTTTAAAAAAATAAAATAAAATAAAACATGGGAGAGAATCAGTACAATAACCCTATCATCTCTGACAAAATAAAATAAAACTTGAACTAAGAGAAAAAGAAATAGTTTAAAAAACTGTATTTGGAAATGCAAAAAATCTAAAACTAGGTAACTTGGATTAAGGAAGAAATCATAACTAAAATATAAAACATTTAGAACTGAAAATAATTTAAAATAGTAATCAATAATATTCAACCTAATTAGTAAGCACAGAGATACAAAAAACAATAAGATATAGCCTTATGCTTATGTAACAGGTTAAGATTAGCTAGTATATAATTTTGGGTGTTAACAAGAATATGGGTAAATGGAAGAGTAAAAATTGGTACAAAAATTCTATAGTTCAATTGGGTAAAATCTTATGCACCCAATGACAGGGAAATTGCCACTTTTGAAAATATATCCACTCCCATCACACAGATTTCAAAAGAAATGTAGAAGCTGAAGCATCTTGATACTGATTTTGATGGTAAACATTGTAGGTACCTTACATATTTTTCGTAAAGGATGGATACATACCATGGGGTACTTATATAAGAGTCATGAGCAACAAATTAGGTGTGCATTAAGCAATATAGGTATCTTTAAAACATGAGATACATAACACAACATTTTTATGCAAATCAAAAACGTGCACAAATGAAATAATTTATATTCTTAAAAGACACATTTTTTTAAAAGATTTATTTATTATTTGACAGAGAGACAGCAAGAGAGGCAACACAAGCAGGGGGAGTGGGAGAGGGAGAAGCAGGCTTCCCGCTGAGCAAGGAGCCCAATGTGGGGTTGGATCCCAGAACCCTGGGATCCTGACCTGAGCCAAAGGCAGACGCTTAACTGACTGAGCCACCAGGCGCTCCAAAAGACACATTTAAAGCATTTTATAATAAATGCTGGTAGATAGGAGGAGGAACGACATACAAAGGAAAAGGTATCATAGAACAGAACAAAACAAGGAAGGGAATTTTGCAAGGAACAATGATGACAATTTGCCATAAACTGATCAATATAATTAATTCAGCTCTCTGAACTTTATGTCTAAGAATTTTTTAAAAATGAAATTATAGGCTTACAATTAATTATAGGAGAATTAAATTTGCTTTCTTACAAATAAAAATATTGAAGATTAGCTAAAGGAATAATCAACTGAACTACAGAGGTGTAAAAGCAGATACCTGGGAAAGTGCCCATTAAATAGTTTGAAGTTTTGGGGTGCCTGGGTAGCTCAGTTGGTTGAAAGTCTGACTCTTGATTTCAGCTCAGGTCATGATCTCAGGGTCGTGAGATTGAGCTCTATGTTGGACTCCATGCTGAGCATGGAGTCTGCTTAGGATTCTCACTCTCCCTTTCCCTCTGCCCCTCCCCTCCCCCCACGCGCACACACGCACATCTCACTCTCTCTCTCTAAAATAAATTATAAAGAATTAAATAAATAAATAGTTTGAAGTTTTGCCTTAGAGTTACTTCTGAGACTAAATTTTGGTAAACAGGGAAGAACTGGGGTCTTTAGAATGGAAAGACAATAAGCAAATGCAAAATACATCCAACACTATATTTACTTGAACACAAAGAATGTGTAATTAGTTAGGTATATAAGATTTTGTACCTTCTCCAGTACAACTCTACAACCCTATGACCAGAGCAAAAAAGCAGATAGGTGAGAGAATTCAAAGACATAGATAAGATTTATAAAATATCCAGAGGGTAAAATGTTCTTGGTTCTAGAGATAGAAATCATGAGTGAGGAAGGAAGTCCCATATTGCAAAGAGTAGGTTAAAAGTTGTAGAGAAATAGAAGGGAAAGAAATGATTTAAGGATTTGATAATACTTCCAATGAAACAGTTTTAAAATATCTTTCTGAAAATCTATTTGAAAACTATTACATAGTTTAAGTGTGATTTTTGATTATGTCAGTCAGGTGTTGCTAAGTTATGCAGCAGTAACACTTTAAAAATCTCATTGGCTTACAAAAACAACAATCCGTTTCTCATTCTTGTTACATGGTGGTGGCTCCTGGTCAGCTGTAGCTCTTCTCTCCTGCATGAGTTGTCTTTATTCCAAGATTCAGGCTGAAGAAGCAGCCCCTGTTTGAGACATGAATTTTTTTTGTAGCAGAGAGAAAGAGCAAGATGGCTGGCTCTTAAATCTTCACTGGTTCTTAAAGCTTGTGCTCAGTCATGCCTATGTTATATCCAATCACATCTCAGTGCCAAAGTAAGACACATAGATCAAGTCCAACATCGGTAGGATGGGGGATGTATATTCCTCCCAGTGGAGATCCAGTAAATCTCACAGTATGAGGGGAAATTCTTCAAGCCCAGAGTCATTTTTTATAAAGAAAAGGTGGGAAGAAAAAGCAAGACCTTTGACTCAACTTTTATTAATAGGTAGGCTCTCTCCTCAGTATCTGTGATAATGTCTGTCAATTATGAATCCCTTGCTCCTTTACTCTCTGGAAATCTATTAGAAACTAGGAATGACGGACCAAGTAAGTAGCAGCATACTGATAAATTCACAAATTATTTATGAATGAATAAAGCTAAACAGAGGAAGCAGAGCAGTGGGAAGTAGTGGGGGTTGAATGGTTATTGCAAAAGTACAGAAATAAAAGGAATCTGGGGCGCCTGGGTGGCTCAGTTGGTTAAGCGACTGCCTTCGGCTCAGGTCATGATCCTGGAGTCCTGGGATCGGGTCCCGCATCAGGCTCCCTGCTCGGCGGGGAGTCTGCTTCTCCCTCTGACCCTCCTCCCTCTCATGCTCTCTGTCTCTCATTCTCTCTCTCTCAAATAAATAAATAAAATCTTTAAAAAAAAATTAAAAAAAAAAAGAAATAAAAGGAATCTGTCATGTTCTTCACTGGTGGCTATATCAACTCCGTTAAGCAGGACACCAACCTCATTGAATTATGAAGGACTCTGCCTTAATCTGGCAGTTGATCTGATCTGACTTTTAAAAAATATTTTTAGTTGGCCTACAGAACATGATATTACCAAGACTTTTCATTTCATCTTATTGCTATCGACAATAATACTACTATTAACAACGTAACAAAACTAATATTGGTATATTATCTCATCATTTAAAAACACTCTCTTATAATCCAATTTTGTTCTCAAACAAATCCTGTGTGATACAATTGTTGGCTATTCTCATTTTACTCTTCTACTCCATCCACTGTTCCCCTTTCTGTGCCATTTCGTGCCTTGCCTAAGATGAGGTAGGCTGATTCATATTGTTTTACCTGGACTCCACGGTCTCAGATGTACAGTTGGGTTTGGTCAAGGGGAGAAGAGGGAGGTCACATGGCCATGGAAAGAAGACCTTTGTCAAGGGACTTTCTGTTTGTTTTTTGTTTTTGTTTTTTTTTTAATTCCAAGAGCATCATAAGCAGCCGGCAGAAGGCAGAGCACTTTCCTGTACATCAGGACTACCTGTAAGAAAGGAGTTATAATCCAACCCCCGCCTTGAGATAAACGAAGAAAAAAATTACTGGGATAAATAGATAAAAAGGATTCTTCTGCCTCTGCTCTTCAGAGATTATGCATTCTCTGTTGAGAAAGAAAGAGACACCTCATAAAATTATGAAGGCTCAAAAGATAAAATCTCTATTCCCAGTTGCTTTGGGTAAGAGTTTTTTCCCACATCCTTGCCATGCTATCACCATCATTATCATTATCCATGGCATCGATCAATGGTATGTTTTAAGGGGATGTTGTAAATTGTTTCAGTTTATTGCAACATGAAAACTTATAAATCTGAAGCCTCAACATGTCGGTGATACTCACAATGGTTATCCATGACCCTTTAGATATATAAAACATGGGCATGGCCACCAAACCTTCTCAACATGCCCCAGCTGCCTTTTTAGCTGTCTTAGAAGCCTATGTCATAATCAAAAGGTGAGCCTGTTTAGGTCAGCCAAGGTCTACCCAGATCATTGCTTGGCTTTATCTAAAATTAATTTCCTAATGGAACCCTTGCTGTGGAATTTGCAGCAATCTATTTGAGGAGGGGGGAGGAGGGTTACTTATGACAGCCTTCTCTTTTATGCCAACCAAAGTATTGCCATATAAATTAGTCCCTCCAAACGGCTTACTCCCTGTAATTAACTCTGCTCTAGGAATAGCTGTTTTATAACTGTTGCAAATCAAAGTACTATGCCACTGAAGTATTCACTTGCCAGGAGACCGTGACATCTCATCCATTAAAGGGATGATGTTTAAAAGCAGCCTCTTCTCCTTTTCTTTCTGAAAGAGTGTTTCTCTGAACAGATATTGCCTTGAGTTGTATGGAGAGAAATGGGAGTTGAATCAGCAGCACTTATACAATGTATATAACTCCTCTGTTACTCTCCTCCCAGGAGCTTTGGAATTTGCGTGGCTTAGCAGACTGGAGGCTGTACTGATAGAACTCAGAGTGGGTTGAGAGCACTGGAATGTCTAAGAATGTATGAGGTTCGTGGTCTCCATTTTTCAGAATTTACCTCTTCAGAGGCAGGCAGCGCTTTTGAGGACAAGGCTAATAGTCCCCAATTCCTTGGGTGTTCATTGTGAAATGCTATTATCCATGCTAAGGTAATTTGCTATTAATATGGATATAATACACAATGCTATCAAAATTTTCACTGAAATGTAGTCTTCATAAATGTCTATTACCATTTCAACAGTTCCTGATTCCAGAGTCTGAATTAACCCCCTTGCAGATGAGTCAAAGTTATTCTGCACAGTGCAGCAGTGTGTAGTTAGTTGCAAATGGAGTGGGGGCCACGGGAGCATTAGTTACTCACAAAGGCCATGCCTTCCTCCCGTGGTCATATGGTACATGCCCAGACAGTGTGTGTCACACAAAGGATGTCTCCTAATTATGAAAAACTCAATAACAGAATAAAACTTATGCCCCTAAAACTGGCTCATTATTTGCTTCAAGTTAATGCTATCAGTGTAGTATGTTCAGTATATCTGGGGAGATGTTTTCTACTTTTTATGCCTCTGATGAAAGTAGCTTTGTTTTGGGGCGCCTGGGTGGCTCAGTCGTTAAGTGTCTGCCTTCGGCTCAGGTCGCGATCCCAGGGTCCTGGGATCGAGCCCCACATCGGGCTCCCTGCTCCACAGGAAGCCTGCTTCTCCCTCTCCAGCTCCCCCTGCTTGTGTTCCCTCTCTGGCTATGTCTCTGTCAAATAAATAAAATATTAAAAAAAAAAAAAAGAAAGTAGCTTTGTTTTATTCCATCAGTTGTTACAATCAGGAGTTAAGAAATTTTCTGTGCTTGAGACACAAGATCCAGTTAATGATAAATTAATGTTAACAAATTTGAGGGATTTTAACATGGGGATTTGAGAGAAGAATTAATCTTTGAATAAACACAATTTCAAAATGCAGATAATTAGAAGTTTATCTTTGATTTTGCAAATAGATTTGAAGAAGCAGGAGGTCAATGAAAAAAAGCAGTCAATCTTGGCAAATGGCTTTTTCCATTTCTTACTTGGTCAGATCCCATTCTTCATATGCATCCTGCACAGTTGATTTTTGTTCTTCCTGTTCAGGGGTCCATGTTTCAACTCCTTTATTGGACTGTGAGCTAAAGGTAAGAAAGGAAGCTCCATTCAACTCTATACCCCCTCCAGTGCCTAGCATATTTTGTAGAGGAAGTGTTTAAAAGCTGTTTGTTGAATGGAAGTATGATTTAAGTGGTGGTGATTTGCATTGGCTCAATATAATCCACAGCCTTAAAACAAATAAGTAAACATATGCTGATTTTTTTCTTAACAGATACCCTACTTTGTTTACCTTAGACCTCTCCTAATTTCCTTAAGGTGTATTTTCCCCAACCTTAGGATGCCTGCCCGTATTAGGTAGTTCTGGTGACTTTTTGCCTTATACTTATCATTCAAAAGGTTGCATAAAATTCCTGTGCCAAACCTGCAAAAGTTGGGTTAATAAACCAGATGATACTTTGCACACATAAATCCAATATACCAGCATTATCCAATTTTCAATATGCAGAATATACTCACATCCGATTTTTTTTTGGAAAAAAAAAAAATTCTTGGCCTGAAAGGCAATGCAAATAGATGTCCCAAATTTGCAAATATTTGCCTGGCACTGACACTAGATTTATTTAATGCCATGACTTAAGCATATTTTAATAGATTCCCCACATAAAAAAGACAGTGAAAGAGTTTGGCCTGCTCAAATAAAATGATGAATAAATAAATACAGCAGCTAATAATAGAAAGAAATATGACAAAAATTACAGTAAGCTGGAAAGTAATTGTAGAAGTTTATGGTTATTGGGCTGAATCTAATATGATGTTAAATTTCTACTGGCATTTCAAGAGCTGTCCTAATTAATCAATTGGTAATTGCAGCTATGATTACTGGCTGTGATTATGATTAATTGCCAATTTTGATTGATCCTCCAATAATTCTGGCATGTTCTTCAATATAAAATCTCTGCTGCATTAAGTAGGATTTTAGAGTCAGAGTTATTAAAAGCAAATAATCAAACCCTTCACTCTCATTATGGATCTGTCCTCAGGGGACAAGATTTGTGATGGTAGAATCATGGATAGATTCGCAGTAGGGGAAAGCCAAGAGAGGACAACATTATGCCAGAGATTATTTTAATAAAATAGACTCATTGTGGAGATGGAGCATACATTTTATAATGATTCATTCACTTCAGGCTTACATTCATTACACTCCCTACTAGTTGAGCCTCCTTCATTATAACAGTATGATCTCTTCAGCCCAGTCCAATCACTACTACCTTTTTCAGTCCTGTGGGGAGTGAAGATAAATATCTCTGTGCTTTTCCAACTGTCACATAAAAAATTGTTCGTTATCCAGTTCTTTAGGCAAGTATCATGAACCTAAGGTCACAAACAGGAGAAATATTTCTGGGCTTACATTATAAATAAGAAGGCCTTGAAAGTCATTTTTTCTAATATGTCATCAACCTGGCACCAGGCGGAGGTGTGCGGCCATATGAACAGGGAGCCGTAGCCCTTCTGCAGCCTAACACGGTGGCTTGTCACCATGAGAGCTCCCCAAAACCATACATAGAACTTCTCTTTGAAGAGCCTCACCCTTCAGGCTAAAGCCGTGACTTCAGGAAGGTGAGCTTATTGGAAAATACTGAAAATCAGACTCATTTTCAGTGAAAAAGAAAAGGGAATCAGAATAGATGTCCCACAAGGGCAGAGTCTGTATCTTTTATGCTCTGTTCTAGTCTGAGTACTTTAAAAGTACCCATACTGGGGTAGAGATCCAATAAGTAACTAATGAATAAGTGAAAACATGAGCACTTACACATACTCTACTCCCAAGGGTTGAGACTTGGCATGTATTGAGAATTGACCCAATATACGCATTTATATATCTCATTACATAAAATTTATATGTAATATGTATTAAATACACATATATTACATAATGCATTATATTGCATTTAATCCTCCTAACAACCCTGAGAGGGAGGTTACTCACCCTTACTTAGAACTGTGAAAACTTCATATTAGAGAGATAAATAACATAGCTAAATCCACGTAATTAGTAGTTGGCAGTTGAACAAAGGACTTGAGCTAAGCTCACTACAGCTCCAAAGCTCAAGCTTTTAACTATTAGGATATTCTGCCTAATTTTCAGAAAAGTGTAGAAGGCCAATTGTCTTGTCCCAGTCTTACAAAACAATGGACCAGGTTACCAGGGTTTATAGTAGAGTTTGGACTTGAACCCATAAGTGTGTTGCTGAAACCCTTTTCTCCACCCCCTGCCTCCACCCCATCTTTACTTTCAGTGTATTTGCTTCCCCACGGTGTTATGCTGGGAGAGCCTGATCTTCCAGCTCTGCATGATGCCACCCTCATTCCTAATTCTGTGGCCAGTATATGGACTTGTATTAGTTTCCTATTGCTACTCTGACAGATCACCATAAACTTAGTGGCTTACAACAACACAAATTTATTATTTTGCGGTTCTAGAGGTTCTAAGTTCGAGATCAGTCTCATTAGGCCAAAGTAAAGATGTCAACAGGGCGGGTTCCATCTGAGGCTCTTTGAGACAATCTGTTTCCTTGTCTTTGCCTTCTAGAGGTGTGTACATTCCTTGGCTTATGTCCCTTTACCCCATCTCAAAGCAGCAAGCAGCACAATGTTATCATGTCTTCTTTACTGACTTGCTTCTGTTTTCACATCATCTTCTGACTCTGACTCTCTTGCCTCCCTTTTATGAGGAGACTTGTGATTATGTTGAGGCCACCCAGATAATCCAGGATGATCTAGGATAATCTTCCCATTGAAAGATCTTTAATTTCATCACATCTTCAAAGTCTTTCATCACATCTTCTGCCATGTAGGGTAACATTTTTAGGATCTGGGGATTAGGACACAGACTTCTTTGGGGAGCCATTATACATCTGCTATAGACCTGTATGTGGTCTCATCTGGAATGTCTTGCCCTTCAATTTACCTAAAGCTCGCCCATTTTTCTGCTCTTGGGATTGGATTAATAATATATCCATAACTTAAAAAATAATAAGAACCATAGTTCAGATGTGTCCATGACAGTATCCTTCCTGCTTGGCAAATTTTGGAAGCCATATCAATACCATTTATTACAGGCTATTAGTTCTTGAAATAATGATGAAAATAATGATGGAAGATGAAGACTTGCTTATATCTTAAGTAAAAAAAGCAGGATACAAGATAATGTCAGCCTTGTAACATTTATGTATACAAATAAGTCTATAAGAAAATACAGGAATTTGAGTTTGCTGGGTGATGGGTGATGGGTATTAAGGAGGGCACGTATGGTAATGAGCACTGGGTTTTATATGCAAATAATGAATCATATTATACTACATCAAAAAGTAATGTACTGTATAGTGACTAACATAACATAATTAAAAAAAAGAAAGAAAGAAGCAAAAGCAGTCTTTGATTATTAAAGTTTTAGAACTTTGGTTCATGACATTGAAGTGTATAAGGGGATACTCTTAGACTTTCCCATAAAAACAGAAACTATATAAACTCAATCTTGAGAAATAATGCCACATTTAAAATTTTGTGAGCTGCCTTAATCTAATACACATCACAGAAGGAAATGAGCCAAATTAGCTTTTTTTTTTTTTTAACTCATGGAATCATGGAATTGTGTAACTGAAGGGGTTTTAGATTCCTCAAACTGTGTTTCTGAGAGGCCCTAGTGGCTGTGGGATACCTCAGAGAGATCATAGTCAGGAGCAGGAGGAAGACTGAATGAGCCTTCCCCTCTACTCCTGCCTGGACCAAAGCAATCTACAGTCTTTATTTTACGTCTCCATTTGCAAAGGCATTCTTTGGTTTGAATATAAGAGAGGCCACTATTTTCATACAAATGTATTTTGTCCCAAAATGCCAGAGAGATAAACTATTAGTCCAAAATCACACAACCTAAAGCTCCTGACCAGACCCTATTTCCTTTCTACAGGCACCTAGCATTGTCTTAGGGATACATGTAGATGTGGTTCTTTTGTGAGTATATCTTGTCTGATAATAAAACAGATACCAACTACCTAATGATGCAGAAGGTTGGAACTTGCACCATGTTTTTTAGTGTGTGGAATCGTAACATCAGTAAATGCTAGAGCCAGAAGAAATCATTTTCCAGTTCTCTCGTTTTGTAGGATCCATGATCCATGGAGGTTCAATGAGATTTTCTGAGTTCACTCAACGAATGAAGGGCAGCATCAATGCTGAAGTTCCAGAGGAGTTACATTATACCACACTTCTTCCCTTTGGTGTTAGTTGTTATTTTTCTTTTATTTTCTTAAATGAACATCTGTATAATTACTCAAGTCCACCCTTTTCTTTTGACAATAACTATAATAAATATTGCCAGGATAAAATATTCAAGTAGTAAAGATTTATTTGCTGAATAATTAAGAATTGGAAAAGGGAAAATAAGGACTACAATTTACTTATCAAGTCAAGTCAATCTGCAAGAGTCCTCAAAGACATACGATGATTTCAGAAAGAACTAGTCTAATCCAAAGGCTGTTTTGACATAGTGCAGCCATTTCTCTGAATAGAAACAGCACCAAGTTTAGTTTACTTCCCAAAGTAAATAAAAGCTGTGCTATTCAGGATTCTGGGAGAGGAGATGTTGTATGTGCCACACGTCTGATCAAAGTACTTAACTCGGGCACAATTGTGGCTGAAAATTAAACTTGAGATTGCTGCTTCTTGAGGTAAGAGGAGCCAAAGTGGAGGAAGTACCTCCCACTCACTGAATAGCCCTTTCATCTTGAACCCTTCCCAGATAGGCCAAAGGCCTTCTCCTTGAGTGAAGAGTTCTGGACTCTGATCTCCATCCAATAAGATAGGTCACCCACTCACTCTCTCAGTGAACCTGATCAGTAGTGAAAAAAAGAGTGAGTGCTTCAAATAAGGAAAAGAAAGAGACGAACATTTGGAAGGTTTTGTGCTGGATACTTTATACGTTATATCTCAGTCAACACACAGCAACACTCCAAGGGATGATTTTTGTATTAGGATTCTTTGTATTGCAAGTGACAGAGTCATAATGAAAACCTATGTTAAGCATATATGGGAGTTGAGGGTCTCATATAGCTGCGAACTCTAGGAGTTTCAGGCCTTAACAAATGTGAGTCTCAGATACTTTTCTTTCCCTCTCCCTTTCACTCTCTTTCTTTTCTCTCTCTCTTCATGTTATAGCATTATTCCATGCTCAGCGGGATGGCATAGTCCACTGCACCTTCTGGGCTTAAATCCCTTGAATAACTCAGAGGATGCTGGTTAGCCTGGCATGGGTTATGTTACTATCCTTGTGCCAGTCTTCATAGCTAAGGAGCTGGATACCAAGGCTGATCAGGTCTACATCACATGAACAACCCTGAAACAAGGGAGGGGCTAGAAGATGACTGGAATGGAGGTCATGTTAAGTGGGTGACAGAACAGTTTCCCAGAAAAAGATTTCTGCCAACAGAAGAGGAGGGCTACTGAGCTAGCAAATGTGAGGAAGTGTCCATTAGAGTGGAATTTTCCGCATGTCCAAATGAGTAAATGAAGTATCAGAGAGGTTCCATTGTGCTTTTGAAGTTCGTAGGACTAACTCACACATGAGAGATGAGAACTGGAGCTGGTTTATCTGATTCTGAAGTCTGTACTATGTCTCCTGTGGGCCCCGTGCCACCACAATATTCATAGACCCTTGGAAGGGATAGTTTTTTTTTTTAACATTAAAATTACTCTATTCAGTTTAATAATAGAACTAAAAATTGTGCTATTAAAGTAGAGAAATTATTATTTTGGGGGAATATAAGTGTTTAGCAAAGAGGTTGGCTTTCATTGTGTTTTAAAATGTTTTACAAGGGACGTCACAGTCTCTTAAGACCATTAGAGGAGATTTTTAATGGCTTAAAATGGTTTTTTACATGATATGAAGACTTTTCTCACCTACACAGCTCATCATCAAAAAATTACTATCTTAAGTGTTCAAATGGGGTAAGACAAATCTTTCATTCCTCTACGATGCTAATAGGATTTCAAACTGGTCCACCTTTTTGGCATGGGGAAATTTGGCCAGAAGAATAAAAATCCTAAAAAAAAGAATTTTTTTTTCTTAGTTAAAAAGGAAAAAAGAAAGGACCTGCACCTTTGGAATTCACTTTAAGGGATTTATCCTACAGAAATAATCAGACAAGTACATAAGTTTGATTTCACAAGGATTCTCCAGTGTTAGAGATATAGAGAACATGGAAACAAACCAAACAGAGAGAGGACTGGCTAAGTAAATTATGCAAAAATGCCTAACATTTATTGAACCCAAGCAATGTGCTAAATATTGTACATAATAATATTCAAGGCACTTATTTATCTCTTTTCATTCTCACCATCAACAGTCTACAAATTAGATTATACTATTAGCTCTATTATCTTCCTCTTCGGTTAAAAAAAAAAAAAACAGAGCAAACAAACCGATTTGGAGAGAGTAAGCTAAATATCAAGGATACTTATTTTTTAATTAGCAGAGCCTGGACTCAAATCCAGGTTTATCTGACTCCAAAACTCTTGCTTTGAACCATTATACAATATTCTTATTTATCTATTCAATGGAAAAAATAAAGTATGATTAAAACATTTATACTGATCTATATAAATATGAGAAGGTATTTATGAAAATTATTAGGTTAAAAAAAGCAGGTAACAACTGAGAATACATATTAGGACCCTCATAATTTTGTAAGTTAATATTTACTTGTATGTATTTATATGCACTAACTTGTTAAGCATGATTCTGTGTAATGAATACAGGCCATTTTTACATTCCAGATTTTATTTTTCTGTAATGAATTAATTATTTATAATAAGCATGAAATACTTTCTTAATTATAAGAGTAAATTAGTTACTTCCATTTTGGAAAAGAAAAGAAGTAAGTATTTTGCCCATCATTTCTCATCTCATTCCATCTACCTTGGTAATTCATCTTGTCAGATACTCTAGTCATTGGGATTTAGATCATTCCCTATTTCTATCCAAACCTTCCCAACAGGAAAGGTTTGATATGTAGGATACTAGATATCTGGTTAACAGGATAACAAAGTTGAATTCCTGGGGCAGAAAGCTCCAGCTTATAACTGAATCTTCATGCTTTTACTTGGGAAACATCAGCAAGGGCTAAAAATAATTTTTAAAAATGAGTTCATCAAATATTTTCAACCTCCAGAAAGATTCAGGATTCATTCGACTCTGGGAAATGATTATTAGGCTCTCTGCTTAATCCCCTGCTGAATTCATATCTTGCTAATCCTGTGCTGTTCTGTGAATGATTACAAAGCTCTGACTCACTAATGAGTTTTCCAATAGAAAAAATAATCATTATTATTCCCTTGACCAAGAGTACTTTTGAAAAACTGCAAAATATTCCTCTGCATTTTAAAAATGGAGGAAAAGCTATAAAACTAAAATTGTTAAGAAAGAAAAGAAATGGCTTTAATTGAATAATTTTCTTAATGAAGAGACAGTTTTGAAGGATTTTTCTGTCTTTTGTATTTCTGAAATTATAAGCAGAAGTTCTGAGTTGTTTCTGGCCTCTTTCTTTCAATTGCAGTAATACTAGGAAGACCAAACAAGGGTTAGAATCACATCCAAATTCAACACCTTCCATTGACAGACAACTAATGGATAGGAAACATGTTTTTTTCATGATGTAAGAAAGCTTTCAAACAGGATGTCAAAACAAAGATGGGTCTTGGATTTTACAGTGACATTCCACTACATGGTCCCCTATGACTTCAGTCCATTTTTCTCCGTCTGATATTACAAGTCCACAGGGAGTCTTGCCCCAAACTCGTGAATAATAGATAATAAATAGCTTTTAAAATGCTCTCGAAGTTTTTGGCCTAATTGTTAAATCTGCTGCCATCATATGGTGACAAGTGCAGAGAATAAGGTCATTCATAGCTCTTAAAGCTGAGATCCTAATTATATTTATAAAGGGGCAGAAAAATCCCCTCTGCTTTTTCTCTAACATTGGTGTAATTCCTCAATACCAATATAAAGAATACATATCTTTTATTTTACAGAAATAAAAGAAAACCAACAGAACACCAGAAAACCAGAAAACCAACAGAACAAATCCTGTTCTACTTTGAGATTCATGGTCAAATTTAAGATATTTTGAGAAAGGGATGCACAGTAGACTGAGCTGACAACTTCTGATAAGATATAGGTAAGAATAGAGGTTAAGATCAATATATGATGGCTTTTAAACCTGACAGGTTTGCAAGCACTCTCTCCACATGTGATTTCCTGCCCACCAAAGTTCCTCCTGACTCGTGGCTTTCCTACCATAGACATTTCTTTGCTATCTAGAAATTTCCTGACCTCACACGTGCAACACTGGGAAAATACTTCCTTTGCATGAGGGTATTTGTAATAGAGCTAGATCATAATCAAATCACTGAATGTCAATCTGCAAGGAACTTTGGTGATTACCCCATTTTAGGATGTGAGGGGAGGGGGGTGGG
>NC_138379.1:16650139-16657165 GCF_054177405.1 Leptonychotes weddellii
CCACTTAAGTCCAGTTTTTGCATAGAGTCAATCCAAAGGAAAAACAATCCAGTAGAAAACTATTGCCGAAACAATTTTAATGTTTACTTGGTCTCTGGAGAAAAATGGCAAAAGGTGGATGGTAGTGGGAGCTGGGGGTAGGGATGGTAATGAGCAGGAAAAAGGGGAGAAGACATTTTTATTTAAGCAGTGGTTCCAAATAGGGAAAATTTGGCCCCTCAGAGAATATTTAGTGTTGACTATAGACATTTTTGTTTGTTACAACCAGAGGGCTCCCATTGGCTTATAGTAGAAAGAGGCCACAGGGATGCTTGCAACCATCCCTACAATGCATGTGACAGTCCTCCACAGCAAGGAATTATCCAGTCCAAAATGTCAATAATGCAGAATTTGAGAAAATCTGTTAAGTATATCTTTGAAAACTTATTTCTATCTGTATCAACTGTGGGGCTCCCCCAACTTTTCTTCCCTACACTTTGAATTTCCATCACCAATTCTCTTAATGCTGAAAAGAACTCTTTTCTCTATAGCTCTTCCTTTTAGCTTTCTATGCACTTTGATTTAAATCTTCGCCTTCATATTCCATATCTGCTATTTCCTTCTTTTCCCATTATAAATCCCCCTTAAGTGTGGTACAAAAAGCAGAAATCCTCTTGGAAAGATATATAGGATTATTGTCAGTAGGCAAAAGGGAGGGAAGAGAAAGTTGTGGACATTTACACATCCATAATATGATCTTTTGCTTCATTATATCAGATATACACACATCATCATATACATCTTAAATGACCAGACAATGAGAAATCTCTACATTTTTATATTTCAATTCCTGGTCATGGGATTGAAATTACAGACTGATTCCAGAGTTTCCCAGCATATGTAAGAAAGGAGTTTTCTCTGTGTATATGGCAGAAACCAGAATGTGAAAAGAAAGCAAGTTAAAGGAGCCAGGGATTTACAGGGAACTTCAGACAGAATGTAAGGATGTTCCATTGGTTCATAAGGTGACCCTTCACTGAGGTAGCTCCATCCCCAGCCCCTCTTGGGTTAGAAATAAAAGTTACCATTTGTAAGAATAATAAACTCCTCGATCCTATATTCTCATATAACATGAAAATAGGTAAAGGGAATTTTATGAATTGATGCAAATGGACAATTGGAGGGAGAAATAAAACTTTATTTCTAGAAGATGGGTATGTATTCTTTGCTATTATCAGTTGCAATACAAAACACTATGTAGCAAAGATCTTAAAATGTTTATGAACCACATGGGCCTACCGATAGGTAAGCATTTTATGTGACCATTTTACTATATTATGAAAAATGTGTTACAGAAAGTTTGGTTTATCCAGAAAAATGATAGTCCAGGGAGAAGGATATAGATGAGTCCAATATTTCTTTTTTAAAAAGATTTATTTAGTTATTCATTTATTTGAGAGAGAGAGAGAGTGAGCAGGGGTGAGGGGCAGAGGGAGAGAGAGTCCTGAGACCCCTTGGGGCTCGATCTCCTGACCTTGAGATCATGACCTGGGCTGAAATCAAGAGTCAGTCACTTAAACAAGTGAGCCACCCAGGCACTGCTAGATGAGTCCAATATTTTTAATCCTGCTCACTTTTTGATATATAAAAGATTCTAAATGTATATTCATATTATATCGATACAATTCTAGATGTCATGGCTTCTCTTTTTCTCTTCTTTTTTTTTTAAGAGTTATTTATTTATTTTAGAGAGAGAGAGAGAGAGAATATGCTGGGGTGGGGGGCAGAGGGAGAGGGAGAGAGAGAAAATCTCAAGCCGTCTCCCTGCTGAGTGGGGAACTGAGGTAGGGCTTAATCCCAGGAACATGAAATCATGACCTGAGCTGAAATCAAGAGTCTGAACCACCTGAGCCATCCAGGTGCCCCCTCCTATTATTCTTAATAGAAATTTTGTAATCAATAATTTTAGAATAAATTATGGATTATTTAAATGTAGATATGTAAGTATGGAAACTTACTTTTGAAGAGCCCTTCATAAATAAACTAAATAGTAGGAGATTATAACAAAATGTTTAATAAGTCATTTTACATGTATTTAACTGATTATTTTGCAGACACTAAAAATAATGTTTTTGAAGTATTTTAAAGAACATAGGGAAAAACAGCATACACAAATCATCTCATTCTAGTTTTATTAAATATAAACTTACTATTTTTTTAGAAGGAGAATTTTCTAAAAATTCCAAAATGGTGATATTATCATTGTTACTATGATGATGAATAATTTTTCCTTTTTTCTTTATTGCTATGCTTCCCAAATTTTTTTTTGCAATGAAAAGATTTTACTGTGAAATGAGGGGAAAAATGAATGCTATTTTTAAATGGGTCCTATAGAGAAATTTTTCTTCTTCTTTATCTAATGCATTGCTAAAACCATTTCCATATCAGTTCCAACCACTCTATCTTGGAAAACAGGGAGGAAAATGCATCTGTAATAAACGAGGACAGCGAACAACAAAATGTGGCCAAATCTATAAATCCCTTTGCTTAGCAAAGCAATTTTTGTGGCTGCAACAGTTAGAATCAATTACTGTAGACTTTAATACTGTAATGTTGATGGAGTCTTAACTTCTGGAGTAGGAACTTACGAAAAAGTCACTTGCACTGGGCAGAGGGGCTAAGAAAAAAGACCAATTTGATCAAAAATGACTTCCTTTCATGAACCATTGTGCCATTACCCTGTGCTTGAAGATAAGCAGTTTAGGCGGGGTCATGGTTTAGCAGTCTCTTGAGACCCCTGCTGTCTAATTAGCATGGCTCTCAAAAAACTGAGCTCAGTTCATTTTTCTTTAGGCCTATAGGAAAGGAAGGCGTGCTTTTCTATTGTGCTAGTTTATTAGTCCTGTGTTACACGTGTTATAAATGGGAATTTATTTTTGGCTCCAAAAACTCAATGGGCAGAAATTCGGGCAAGATAATATCTCCAAAAGAGTCAAGAATAGCACAATTTTCTAATGCTCAGGATCCAGGAGCAGAGCATCTCTGGTGTTTTATTTTGCAAACCATGATTTGCAGTGCTTTTGCAAAGCAGCATACTGAGCCTGTCAAGGAGTCCTCAGAATCCTGTCATTGAAGAGGTTACCTGGTCATTTGAATTTTGAGAAATGTTGCTTCCAATAGTGTTTGTCTTATTCTTTGGATCTAGGGAAAAAAATTCGGCATATAAAGCCTACAAAGAAGTGCTTATAATGAAGCAACCCATATATGTGACCAGGACAGCAGTGCAGAGGTCTCTTTTCATCTACAAACTCTTATATGGTGGCCTACTAGAAATCTCCATTTGAATGCCTCATGCACAAGTCAAAATAACTTGCTAAACATTGAACTCTTTGTTTTTCTTCTTTGTTTCTTCCTTTCTTTCATTTTATGTGGTAAGAACACCTAACATGAGATCTAACTTCTTAACCAATTTTTAAGAACACAGTATAGTATTGTTAACTACAAGCACAACGTTGTACAGCAGATCTCAAGAACTTACTCATCTTGCATAACGAAAACTTTATGCCCATTGGTTAGCAAATCCTTATTGAACTCTTGATCTCCCAATCTGGTATTTTACCCATCCCAGTGAAAGTTGTTTACTATCACTGAAGCAAGAAACTTTATGACGACTTCCCTTTTGTTAGCACCTACATCTCACTTATGGGCAAGTCTTTTTGATTCTATCTCCTAGATTCTCACCTAGTGGCTGCACACTTCCCTCTGTCTCCACTTTCATCCCTCGGTTTGTGCCACCATGTTAGCCTCTCTGCCCATACGTTGAACAGTTATTCTCCCCGAGTTCTACTCAATCCCCATACACCAGCCGAAGTGCTTCTTACACATCATACTGCAGATTGAAGCACTCCCTTGGCCACAACCTACCAGCATGTCCTCATTACATGTAGATTAAATTCAGTTCTTTAATATATGGTCTATTGTGACTGGATCTTTACCTCCTTTTTTTTTTTAAGATTTTATTTATTTGAGAGTGAGAGAGCGAGAGCACAGGGGGAGGGGGCGCGGTGGGAAGGGAGAAGCAGAGTCCCTGTTGAGCAGAGAGCCCAATGCGGGGCTCGATCCCAGGACCCCAGGATCATGACCTGAGCCAAAAGCAGTCGCTTAACCAACTGAGCCACCCAGGTGCCCCAATCTTTACGTTTTTAAAGTTTCCCTGTTGCTACTTTCCTCTGTCGTGTGCCACACTTCAGTCATATCAAATACAGCCATGTTTTTCCAGCATTAAGGCTCTTCTCCATGTAAGTTTACGCCACTTAGTTTTTCCTGGCTAAACGTCTGCCTGTTCTTTAAATCACAGCCAAATGTTACTTTCTAGACACAGCCCGAGCACGTAAGTGAATACTTCCTCAAGTTGCAGATTGGAGAACCACCTTGGCATGGAGCTGCTCATCGGTCTGCAGGAGCAAAGTCAGAAGCTGAAACTCATGCTGGAAGACTCTCAAGTCCCTGCCTGAGCTCACCCGGTTTCCAGCACTGTGACACTGCAGTTTTGGCCCTGGTAAGTTCTTGGACCCATTACCCTGCCAGGATAGTTCAAATATGACTCCACTTGGTGTTAGTAATAATTTAAGACTCATTACACCATGAATCAAATCTGGCTGCTCAAGGAAAGTATAAACGTTGGATACAAAGTATGGGTTATTTTTATAGGGTCCTTATTTTTTCAGTATTGGGGCAGAGTGCTGTTTTAATGGCTCAACTCCTACATTTAAGCATAGGAATAAACATAAATTGTGCTTTAGCACCTGCTGAAATCCAGGCCATGATGTTACCTAATATTTGATTCACCATCATAAGTGGTCCTCGTCGAAGAAGCGGCTTTGAGTTATACAAGCTGCAGAGACTTAGGCCGGCAGTGCTTATAGACACAAACATACTTTTATAGTGCGTTTCCCTCCCGTATTATTTCAACTCCTACACTACCTACATATTTATAGAAGCCTCTGGTGATTCTTAATGATGTTGTTCAGTTTAGTTCTTAATAATTTCCTTGGTTTTATGCTAACATTCCTGCTGTTGATTGTTCTTTTATTTTAATTATGCCGCATTCTAAGCGGCGCTTCTGGGAGTGGGTTGGAGTTTACACTGCAGTACATTACAGGTGAAAATAACTTTTAAAATCCCATTAGAGCAAAATTCCTACCCTTCGCACTTTGGCGGGGCAGGTGGGTAGGGCCCCATCAATACTAAAAAATTGTATTACTTGACTGTGGGGGCTGGTGGCCAGCCGTAGTAAGTTAGCAAATAAAAATTATGGTAGCTAGCACGTATTGGACACATATTACCCGCAGAGCCTGGGTTAGGTGCTTTACGTTCAATCTTTCATTTAGTCCACACCACAACCCTATGAGGCATCTGTTATTAATATGCCCATTTGACTCACATGGAAACAGAAGCCTAGAAGCCTAGAGAATCTCAGCGCTGTGGCCAAAGACATGCAGAGCCAAGCAGTGGTAAGAAAGGAAGCCTTATCGGACTCCACAGCCCATGCCTTCAACCACTCTGCTAATCTTCTGTTCAAGCAAAAGTAAACCTTACTCCGTCATAAGAGTAGGAAGGGAAAAAACACACCTAGCAATCCAAACTTTTCCTTGCTTACAAGCACCAGGGATTTTAAAAAATCATCCTGCTGTTGAGGGGTTGATCATTTAAGAAGCGATAGTTGCAGTGTTCCAAGCCGAAGAGAAATCAAGCCATTTTTATTCAAACCTGGATGAAATATCATGTTCAAAAGAACATAACATTGGAATCACAGAGTATTGATTTTGAATGCTGTATTTCTGTATACTCTCAATGACATCGGGCAACGACTTAAACTCTCCTAACGCCTACCTCTGCAGGTGGAAACAATAATAATGATAATAATAACTGCATAGATAACTTGTAGGTGTGCTGACAACGCGGACTCCATCTTGTTCGTGCGGACATGTGTTCCAGGCCCCTGGGAGGTTAACGTATGCCCTGACCAGAAGGCGGCGGAGGCTTGTTCTGATCTCCCCTAAAGTGGCATATGGAATGCACCACTTTAGAGAACCAGTAGCGATGACTGGCACATGGGTGGAACCCTTCAGGTAACTACCCTTTGACCTCGCCACACTGCCTCTTGCTCTATGAAAGCTGTGGGTTTGGGTGCCTGGGTGGCTCAGTTGGTTAAGCGACTGCCTTCGGCTCAGGTCATGATCCTGGAGTCCCGGGATCGAGTCCCACATCAGGCTCCCTGCTCAGCAGGTAGTCTGCTTCTCCCTCTGACCCTCCTCCCTCTCATGCTCTCTCTCTCTCATTCTCTCTCAAATAAATAAATAAAGGGGCGCCTGAGTGGCTCAGTCGTTAAGCATCTGCCTTCGGCTCAGGTCATGATCCCAGGGTCCTGGGATCGAGCCCCGCATCGGGCTCCCTGCTCACCGGGAGGCCTGCTTCTCCCTCTCCCACTCCCCCTGCTTGTGTTCCCTCTCTCGCTGTGTCTGTCAAATAAATAAATAAAATCTTAAAAAAAAATTAAATAAATAAATAAATAAATAAATAAAATCTTTAAAAAAAAAAAAAAAAAAAGCTGTGGGTTTAGGTCCGGACTGAGCGGAGTACAACTGTGTAGCACCTACGGTGTTCATCTGCCTGATTCCGCCCCCATCGGTAAGTTACCCTGAATAAATCTCTGTAAACAGTACGGAATGGCTTGCTTTGTTGTTGTCTCGAAGCGCCTTCTCAGTTTGGAGGATCCTTTACTGTCGCTCCTCCACCTTCTAACATAACTGATGGATAGGTATACAGTACCAAATGAGGTAATGCGTTGAGGGTCTCTCATATATTTGCCTAATCAATATTATTCTCCCCTAGGCTCTATTTCTGTTTTATCTATAAGGCAGTAAGTAACTCCATATTTTCTGTCTAGTAGACATCACTTAGGATGAATAGATGCCCATGGGATTGGCTGCCAATCACTTCACTGGCCCTGTCAACCAACTTCAGTTCTGTTGTCCCCCTTGCTAT
>NC_138379.1:16657665-16686784 GCF_054177405.1 Leptonychotes weddellii
TGCAAATGGCAAGATCTCATTCCTTTTGATGGCTGCATAATATTCCATTGTATATATATACCACATCTTCTTTATCCATTCATCTGTCGATGGACATCTTGGCTCTTTCCACAGTTTGGCTATTGTGGACATTGTTGCTATAAACATTTTGATCGGTTATCATCTCCATGTTTTTATGAAGCTCTTCTTGATTAGAAAAACAACTTCATCATTTGAGATAATTACTATTATTTTTTTAAATCATTGTGCAGAATTTTACTGGGCTACAAATAGAGATTTGGAGAAGAACACCAGAGGACTCAGATGGGATTCCAAAGGTTACATCTCTAGACATGACCATGTTCTGATCAATTCGACATTGAAGGAATCATCCAGCTGGTGCATGGTGGTGAGTCCATGAGCGTAATGGTACAGAGCATCAGTTTCTTCTGTTATGTATGGGTGATAAAAATAGGGTTAGCTTGAGGAAAAAGGAATATAATCTCTGTGGAGTGCTGAATAGATGTCAACAACTATTGTTTTTATTTTTACCTTTTTCTTTTGTCCCCTGTTTCCTCCACTAAAGGGCATATATTGACTTAGATGTTGCTCTAGACATTTTTTTTTAGTATTTTCTAACCACGGAAGACCTTTTGGTACATGGAGAGAGCCTTAACTATATGCTGTGTGAGTAAGTAAAGAATAGAGACCAGCGTATTCATATCAGCCTAATGTAAAGTCTGTGAAACAATGCAACCAGGAAGATGATATTTAATGTGCTTTCAAAGCCATAGCCTGTGACTGGAACATGCCAAGATGGGACAGAGAAGAGAGATGATTAGACGTGGAGAGAAATTTCAGAGGGAAAAAAAAAATTCTTGCCCAGAGGTTCGTATTCATGAAAAGTTGTAATCCTCTGGTCATCAACATCACAGAGGGATACAAGTAAACATGCAGCATACTATAGGGATATTTGCATTTTTATATGAACAATTTTTTAATGATGTCACAGAGAAATGTTAACTAATTTCATTTTTAATTAGTTTTAGGGTGTAGAAGAATTAAAAGTGGTTATATTTAGAACTTATTTAATTAAAATGGATAAACTATATTTCAAGTACATAATATAGATAATCTCACTAGGTTCTACTCCTGGCTATACTACCAATTTAATTAATAGGAAGAATTGCAGCATATTAATGAGAAGAAAATAGAAACCATTGCCTTCGTCCTTTATTGTGATTGCAAGCCATTCCAGGTTCTGGATAAGTGGGTAGTTGATATTGAAGGCAGGAAATGTTTATTATTCAGTGCAATAGGCTGCAGTGACATTTCTTATCATTTCAGAATAACTGTGCCAGAGGGTCTGTAAATAGTATTTGCCAAAGGCAATTTTACACATTCATAATATTCTTTGATGTCTGGGCTGGGCCCAACTGACAGAGCCCCCGAGGCTATCTTTCTACTTCTCCTGCAGGCTGATAAACCAGTGTGGGGGTTTACAGAGAAACAAAACAAACTCAAGAAATTTCATTTAGTGATTTCTGAATTAAATTCACCTTAAGGAAGCCAATGCCTAGCAGATAGTGGCCATTTAATCAGTAGTTTTTGGGTGAGGGGAGGCCAATTTGCATCAAGGTTATGGAGAATAATTTTAAGAGGGAAATTTTACCTTCAGGAAACATTCTGGGTGGGTTTGACTTTATGCTTTTTCTGTGTAGGAAAGAGAAGATGAGAAAAGTGAAACTCTGATTCTCAGTAGTATGAATAATATTTAATAATGAATTAACATTTATTGATTTCTTACTCTATACACTGGTTAAAGGAACTTTTGTACATTTACTCATTTATCACAGTGGCAGACCTATAAGGTTGATGAGAAAACTAAGGCACAGATAGATTAATCAAGAGCACACAACTAGGAAGTAGTAGGATATTTAAAAAAAGAAAACACTATACATATTTCCTATTATTTACTAATATCACTGTGTGTCCAAGCCTCAAATTACCCTATCCACCTCTTCTGACCCAGGAACTACCCATAAAATTACCCTGCACATTTTCTTTCTAAAATATATAATTTTCTGAAATTATTATATTTATGTAATTGTGGTTTTTGGTTTGGTTTTTCTATTTATGTTTATTATTTGTCTCTGTCAAGTGGAATATAAATGATTTGCAGTCTCATCTTCTACAATTTATTTATTCTCTATCCCTCCACCAGGTTAAGTTTTTAAAGGTCCAGCATCCATAACAATGTGTATAGCTCTGCTGTTTTTGAATGATGTCCAGTCTCTTCAACCTGGCATTTAAGTCATTCTGTCAGTCAGCCTCCCTCCCATGCAAAACAGCCTTGCTATCTGCCTCTCGATTACCGTATTCTCTGCTTGCTTAGCCATGGCGTGCACAGCCTTCTCTTACTGGCACCACCAGCCCTATTCCCACCTGCGTGTTTGAACCTCATTCTGCTTTCAAAGATGCAACCATATCCAGGCTCTCATTCCTGTTGATTTCATTAATATTTGTTACTGTCTTCTCCCTGTGCCTGTGCTTCCAAGTTTCTTTCCCTTTAGCTATCACTTTGTAGCATTGCACCTTGTTCTTTGGTAATGCCACATGAGTAAATTTTAGCCTCAAACAGAATGTCCTGTGCCGGTTAGGTTTTCTTTCCACTGTGTCTCTTGCAGTGTCGGACATAGACTACGTAACGAGTAAATAATAGATCAATAGTGCTTCACGCAGTCCATTGCTATGTAATGAAAAATGATTATTCCTGTTAGTGTGAAGGGTGCAGTGCTGTCTTGCCCAGACTTCCCTTCAGGAATGATGATCTTTTTTCCCAGCTGCTGAGAGTACAGTGGGCAGAGAACTTTGCCTATTGGCCCATTTCAAAGATTGCCTCTACTGAAGAGACCCACTTTGCCTGAGCCTCCATGGCCCTTCCTGGGCCACCGGTGTCCGAGACTGCTTTACATGGGAGTAGAAGAGCCTGATACCATGGCTCTACTCAGAACAACTCTGAAGAGTCATTCATGCTTCAGAGCTCCCGTAGTTATCTGCGGCCACCACTGAGGTTATGTGGCAGCCTGGGTTCTCCTTGTGTCCAGTTCTGCTTCCTTCCCTTCCGCAGATTATCCCAGATCCCCTCCTGAAAGAACCTCCTCCGTTTTAAACTCTGAGTCTGCTTCGCAGAGAACCCAACCAGTAATACTCACTAATCATACATTTCGTCATCACATGTTTCTTTTCTAATCATGAGGAAACAGGGGATATGGATGAAAAGTAATAAGAAGAGGGACAGAGACAATCAAAAGGGACAATTAGGGGGAATTGGTGAGCTTATCTTTGCATATCGTGGAAAGCTTTTGTTTTGTTTTGCTTTATTGGGTTGTTTGCCTTAGCCACTTTTGTTATTCTTTTTAAAAATTATTATCCCTATAAATGTAGAATGATGATCATTGTCTTTAAAAAATGTTGGGTAGGAATAGATGAAGGGAAGAAAATGAAAATGACAATTAGGAGGTTGAATTGCACAGTTGCAGTGGATGAAATGGGGACACATTGGCCAGGCCACTCAACCTCCAGCCTCAAGGAGAGCTAATTCTGTCACTTATTTTATCCAAGAAAAAGTAGGGAACATATGAGAATTGCCTAAGAATGCTCACTTATGTATTTTCAAAACCCCAAGCTTGAACACTCAGAGTGAGTGTCCTAAGATATGAAGAGTATGTCATACCTCTATCCAAGACCTAAATCCCAGCCTATTGGAAGACCCCCCAGTAGCATCCATCATCATACATTTGCCCCTTCAGTGAAATCAGCTGTGTGCAGTCACTCTTGCCGCACCAACTAATTGGCTCAGTCTTGCCAATAAGTGCCTTTGCCCGTGGTGCCCCTCTTTAATTTTATAAACATTCAAAAATATTCAGTCAAATTGACTAGCTTTCTTAGCGACCATCTTTGTGAAAATGAACAGCTTTGGTAGTGAGAACAAGCATTTCAACCCCTTGAAAATAACAGCAGAGGTGTTTTTCTTCTACTCTCCCTCCCCAATGAATATTAAGCCTCTTTTTCTTGAAAAGAAAGAACAAATCAAGCACAGAATTTTTTTCATTTCTCAACTTCATGTTAGTGGCAATGGCGGGTTGGAGTGTCTTTGGGGGCAGCCTTAATGCTTGTTTTTCTTTCTGAGAAAAACTGCATTAGACCAAAAAAAAAAAATGCCCCTGAGATTTAATTATCTTTCTATATTATTTTTCACTACAAAGACACTTACTCTTTTATTGTGTTGCTCTGTTGGAAAAAAAAACAAAAAAACCTTTGGTAGATGTATTTTTTTTTTCTAATGGTAAAGACAGTATAACTTCAAAGATGGACTGCTTGCCTTTCTTGTCTTTGACAAAAGGAGCTGAGGGCTTTGAATAATTTCAAGGTGACATGAAGGTTTGTGGTCAAGATGGGTATAGAAAATAAAGGAATACGGAGTTTGGGGTATTGCCCCTTTGGATGCTGATACTTTTGCCTCTGTTTTTGGGTCTATAATGATTGCTAGGTCTATGTATTTAGGTTATTCAAAAGAACTCTTTTCTGTAAAAAGTAATAAATTGTTTTCATGGACCTAAAGTTTAGGGATGAAAATGGATATCAGAAATAGACAGAAGCCAAGGACTATAAAATGATAGAGACTAACAGAAACCCTCTTCTGGATCTTTGAACTCTGTTTCTCTTGGCACGTATGTTGTTGCTTTCATTTCTCTTTCTTGCCAGGTGTCCCAATGCACCTGGTGGGATGTAACTGCCATCTAACGTGGCAAGGCTTATGATTTCACCACTCAGCCAGACTGACTCTCCTAGTCCTTCAATTTCAAATGTTCAGGGAAGACTTGCTTGCCCCAATCTAGAGTGTCGATTGTCACCCTGTTGTCCAGAAATTATATCAGAGTCAGTCATGCTGGAAAATCATGGCTGCTCCCTTCTCAATCATGCAGATAACAAGAAGGGGACGTGTGAAGAAAAATGATCAGGACAGTTACCTGAAAATAGGGGTTGTATCCATATTACTATTTGTGTCATGATGGTCAACTATTCATCTGAAAATAGGTAAAACATAGGAATAATTTAGGCATAAGGCTAAATGGCTCAGTGTTTTATTTTGAGCAGTGTTATGTTTGCATTTGGCATTAGCCTATCAGGGGAAGTATCTAGATACTTACTCAATTGTTAATTATTACATTTTGTGCTCCCCTGTTTATTCATTCATTTATCTGTTCACTCATGCTGAAAGTCCTTTTGTTTATTTATTGAAGGGATACAGATTTAGAAGCATATAGGAACATTTAGGTAAGAAACACATCCAGAATAAATCTCAAGGAGAGTGCGTATGGTGGTCAGGGTATACCAACTACTAACACAGAAACACACAATGGGGCGCCTGGGTGGCTCAGTCGGTTAAGCGACTGCCTTCGGCTCGGGTCATGATCCTGGAGTCCCTGGATCGAGTCCCGCATCGGGCTCCCTGCTCAGCGGGGCGTCTGCTTCTCCCTCTGACCCTCCTCCCCTCGTGCTCTCTCTCATTCTCTCTCTCTCTCTCTCAAATAAATAAATAAAGGGGTGCCTGGGTGGCTCAGTCATTGAGCGACTGCCTTCGGCTCGGGTCATGATCCTGGAGTCCCGGGATCGAGTCCCGCATCGGGCTCCCTGCTCAGCGGGGAGTCTGCTTCTCCCTCTGACCCTCCCCCCTCTCATGCTCTCTCTCTCTATCTCATTCTGTCTCTCAGATAAATAAATAAAAAATCTAAAAAAAAAAAAACACACAATGGCGCAACACAAAAACTCTTTATTCGATATGGGGAGGAGTTTTCTTCATGATGATACTCAGAGACGTGGGCTCCTAATGACTACGCCATTCCCTGGACTGCCAGAATGTTCTGCTGTTCCTCTGCATCTGATCAGCTGATGAATAAAGAGAGGGAATGGGAGGATTTCATGAAAATCTTTAAAGACCAGGCCTAGATATGGCATGCTTTACCTCTTCCAGCATTCCTTAAGTAGCTATACCTAAGTCCCAGGGGTCTATGATATGGAATCACACAGGAAGAAAAAGATGAGTACTGCTTTTAGAACCTGAGCAAGAGAGGCCCGTGTTCTGGGCCAGGCCTTTTAGATACTCTGAGGATTTCCTCCAGTTGCACCACTCCCTGTAGGAAATGAGATTACAGGGCCAAGGGTGCCTGGGATGCTGGGATTCTCTGGAAACAAAGTCCTTATAATTATTTCCAGGTGCAGCTTGGTGCTCTTTCCTGGGTCTACCTTCCTAACGGTCCTATAGATGCATCCTTTTGTCTCAGGCATAGCCAAGGACTGGCTGTTTGTGAAGGAATTTGGACAAAGCTTGCATGAGCAGACCAGATGTACATGATGCCCCTCATAGTGAAGGATGAAGCTCGGGTGGGCTGGAAAGGGGGAGGCCATGGTAGAGGGATGAGGGCCTGGGCCTGGTCTTCCCATGCTGTTTCTAGCATGGAACTCTGAGGAGTTCCAGAAGCTAAATTCAAACCTACTTTTCCATAGTTTTTTATGAAGGTATTTGATAATGCAGGAAACTAGTATATGTTTTATTTAGCAGGTTTTCAGCTTGGTTTATAACTCTTAAACACTGAGATGTGTTGTATGTGGGCCTTCACCTGTGTTCTTGCCCTGAGCCTGGAAAGTATTAGGGATGGTCCTTGTGGCCACCTGTAGCAGCCTCTCACATAGTGCATGACCAGTGTGATTTTATGCTCCACTTTGTATGCTTCTGAAAGGAAGGGGAAACTTAAAATAGTTCACTTCTATTAGACAAAAATAAAAATTTAATTGCTGCATTTCACCAAGACTTATTCAATGGACCATTTCTGCTTCTATTACCCTAAGCACTAATAAACTCTAGAAAGCTACTGATAAACACTCTGATTTCATTTAATAATAGCTACTCCCTTTTTTTTTCAACTCTTAGTTTGTGCCCGACACTGTGCTAACAAATTAATGTGTTATCCCATCTAATTCTAACAATTCTTTTAATTACTGTCCCTATTTGACAGATCAGGAAACATAAGCCGAGGAAGGAAATTGCAGATTTAAAATTCAAATGCAGGTCTGCCTTGATCAAAAGTGTGCCTTCTCTCCAACAATGGCACACAAATGTTTCAGGTTGGAAGGCACTGTAGGTTTCAGAAAGGCCAGTCCCCTCCATGCCCATTATGATTCTTGAATCGTCTCTGTCACAGTCCAGACAAATACTTGACCTGTCTGAATAAAGACATTTCCGGTGACAAGTTCCTTTATGTATTAATACACTGGGGGCATTAGCATATTAAAGCAATTTTTTAACTAACAAACTGTGATGCATTTATGTGTTGTTAACAATAAGAAAAACGGGTGACAGGGCGCCTGGGTGGCTCAGTCATTAAGTGTCTGCCTTCGGCTCAGGTCATGATCCCAGGGTCCCGGGATGGAGCCCCGCATCGGGCTCCCTGCTCGGCAGGAGGCCTGCTTCTCCCTCTCCCTCTCCCACTCCCCCTGCTTGTATTCTCTCTCTCTCTGTCAAATAAATAAATAAAAATCTTAAAAAAAAGAAAAGAAAAACGGGTGACATTACAGCCAAGGGACTGGGATTTACGCCTAAATCACAGTCCATCTTATTTGTATTACATGTAAAATTTTGAATATTCTGATGTCAGTGGGTCATGCAGGTGAATGTCAATTTGGGAAAAATAACTGTATTCAAAATTTAAAGATCCAAACTTTCTGAGCTGTCTTTGTGTTTCTTTTGTTTTCCTTTTTTATTGTGTGGATAGAGAAATTAGAAGGACACTTGAGTAGAGCATGGAGATTTTTTTCTCACATGTGGCCCTAAAGCAGTCCTTTCAGGAAGGGTTTGTGTATGTGCATATTTGTTGTTACTATAAGTAGCAGAATCTTCTGATTTATTATCCGACTGAGATACTTTTGAGAATGAAATGGGGTGCTACTGATAATTATGCATAAACTGAAACAGTCCCAGGAAAATGGAGTTCAGGTTCATCCTAGTCACAAACACTTATTTATATAACATTCTCAAAAAGACCAAACATAGGGACAGACACAGCTTATTAGTAGCTGGCAGAGGCTATAGGTGGAGTGAAGGGCTGACAATAAAGGGGCACAAGGGAATTTTTGGAGATGATGGAATTGTTCTGTATCTTGATTATGATTGTGTGTTCATAACTGTATGTACTTGTCAGAACTCAGAACCGGAGCACCTGGGTGGCTAAGATGGTTGGGCGTCTGCCTTCAGCTCAGGTCATGATCCCAGGGTTCTGGGATCAAGCCCTATGGCAGGCTCCCTGCTCAGTGGGGAGCCTGCTTCTCCCTGTCCCTCTGCCCCTCCCCCTGCTTGTGAGCGCTCCCTCTCTCTCTCTCTCTTTCTGTCAAATAGATAAATCTTAAAAAAAAAAAAAAACAGAACTCACAGAAACATGCACCAAAAAGTGGATTTTACCCTCCATAAATTATACCTCAACTAAAGAAAGATAGCAGGGTTAAGAGGTCTTATAACAAGAATGGCAGAAACATGAGTTTAGAAGGAAACATTCTTTTTTACTTTTGACTATAAAGGAAAAATAAAAAGAGCCTACACCCTCTCAAGAAGAAACAAAACAAGGAAAACAGCTATTAGAACGGCTTTATGACAAAGTTAAAGAATCAACACCACTCAAATCATTCTAAAAGAGTAAAATCTGAAAAAAGGAATTTTATTCCTCTGTCACCACACACCAGGTGATGGCTAGGGGACATCACAGACAGTCATTACTGCGCAACTGTACTCTGTGGTGGGACAAAAGTGAGGAGGTGCTAGCAAGATAGGACCGAGGCATCTGAAAGAGGTGGCGGACCTCGACAGGTGGATATGGTGAACCTCAGGAATAAATAGTTGTGAAGAGTGCTCAGTGAACTACCTGGACAATTCCAATTTGGTCATGAGAATCTTTGAGACATCCCCTGAATAAAAGCATGAATATTCAGGAGGATTGTTTTTACAGATGACTAAGTAAGTAGGAATAAAGTTGTTAAACACAGGCTCTTTATATTAATGTGATGGTGAGGCACGTGGGTGGCTCAGTCAGTTGAGTGTCAGACTCTTGATTTTGGCTCGGGGCATGATCTCAGGGTCTTGAGATCAAGCCCACATCAGGCTCCATGCTCAGTATGGAGTCTGCTTGAGATTCTCTCTCTCCCTCTGCCCCTCCCTGCCATGTGTGCACTCTCTCTCTCTCAATAAATAAATAAAATTTTAAAAATATGTTTGTTATATTAATGTGCTGGCATTGATATTCGCAGATAGATGAGGTCAGCAAAGTTTAAGTTCTATAACACAGTATATCAGGTAGGAGCATCTTAATTATAGAACATTTTTGTGATAACTGATACAATTTTCATATTGGCAATAACACTACAGTTCAATTTAAATAACAATAAGCTCCCAGATCCTTAAAAAATGCTTGTGTGTAATTAGCATTAGTTCAGTTGTGACCCATAATTGCTTTATCCTATATTTTGTTCTATTTTTCCACTTCAAAAGAACCATGTCATTAATTTCCCCCAGGATGTTTTGAGATCTCTAAGACCCATTACAGCTCTAAAATTCAAAGATTCTACAACTGAATTTGTATTTAAAAGCCCAAACCAACTTGGTGCTGCTATTGACATAAATGGAAGGCAACACATGTGGTATTGCAAAGAGCTTCAAGTTCTAGCCCTACCTCTTTCTATGGGAAATTAAGCACCATTTCCATGTGTGCTTAAAAAACAGGAAATTCCTGGTATTTTCTTATATGCATAGGGTAGTGGTAGAGATAAAATGTAGAGATGAAATGAGAAATCCATCTTAAGTACTAGCATTTAGTACATGGGAAGCATTCAATTGGATTTTGATATTATGGTGTACGGCCAGATATACAGATTCAGTATTATATGTGGCCTTGATATCTGAAACCAGGAGGGTATTTACGACTAATAAACTGCTGTGGGTCGCATCTTTCGAGTTTCAGGTGTTGGATGTGTGTGGTGAAGAAGAGGCAGTCGAAGCAAACTTGTTACAGTTAAGTAACCATATAGACTAAAACATGACACTGATCAGTATATTTCCCTGCGGATTTGTGCATCAAAACTTCACACTTTCATGATTCTGATTTCTACCCAAGAGATTAACAAAACATTATGGTTTACACAGAACTGTTTATAACATAGGAACAAATTTTAGCATTCACTGTGGATTTGTTTGTCATCCAAAGACTGTTTTGGGGAGCCTAACACAGAACTGCAGCCCCTCCCTCGATTTTGAGGATTTAGGGAATATGTATTAGGATTTTAGGATGTATCTATAATCTACTTAGGGAGTTTTTGCACATCCACTACCCAAACTAACCTGAGTAGAGATTGAAATGATAATCCCTGGAGAACTATAGAGAGATGGGGAGATGGTTGCACCCCCCAGTGACTTATACAAAACCCAAATATTCCCAGGCCACATCAGCCATGAATGTTAATGATGTCTTATATTCACACATGGAAATCACAGAACACCATCATGGCCCCCATTTGACTAACTCAGGTCCAACACAAAATCCCCAGTGAAGTGGCTTGAGGACTCTCAGAGGTTAGTTCACATTTTATTCTCTGCTATCATTTCACAACTTTCCTTGGCCATTCAATATCTGATTGCTGCCGCCGCTATCTCTGTCATCTGTAACCTTGTTAATGTAAATTTCAAGGCTAGTAGCTTCTGATACTTCAAACCCTTATTATATGGCATCAACACAGCCCCGCATTCCCATCAGTCTTACTCTGGTGAAGTCCTACTAACTTGTGCAGGAAAACAAGTTTGTTTTTTCGTCTCCCTCACACTTTTTGCTTGTGCCCATCAGGGAAACAGCATCTTGGAGGCTCTCTGAGGCCCCTTTAACTGCAAGCCTGGGCGCCATCATGCTCTGCCCTTCATTATTTCTCCTTTCTAGGCAAGAACTTATAGCCATTTTTTTCTCACACTGACAAAAGTGTCCTAAGAAAACCAAATTCTAAATGTCTACCTATTCATTTTACCAAATATACACAGACTTGTCTGAAATTTCAATTAGTCTCAGGCCAGGATCTCTTATTTGTAAGATTGGGGAGGGGAGGGCAGAGAGCTCTGCAGCCAATATGTTCATTACGATATTCATTTCATTTATTCACCCCATTCATTCATTCATTCCATCAGTCAGTCGGTAAGTATATATTGAGACCCTTTCTTTGTCAGGTACTGGAACAAACTGGTAAACAAAAATAGACCTTTATGACTTTTACTAGGGTTCTGTAAATGGATGCATTAGGGTCAAGTAAAGCATTGGTCAAAAATATAAACTCCTGGACCCACACCTGACATACTGAATCAAAATCTCTCTACTAGGGTGCAGGACATGATCTGGGAAGTAGGGTTTCCTTGTTGAAGAAAGAAGACTAATTAGAAACATATCATAATTAGAATAGTTATAGAACTCTTGGCCAGAAAAGCCCAGAAGATTAGAATAAATAGAAATGAGGAGTTACTCAAAGAGGAGATTTGAATCAGCCAAGCATGTTAACCACAGGAGGCTAATGAATAAATGAGGTAGTTCAGAAATTTCCCAACAGCTGAATCTGGGATACACACTGATCTCAAGGTGGAGCAGGCCTTGCTGAGACTTGGCAGTTTTATTCCAAATAATCTGGTGCTGGCATCCTAAGAAGAGGGCTTTGGGAAGAGGTCTTGAGCTCAGATTTGTCAAAGCACAGAGCGCCAGTCCATTGCCTGCTGTAGTGACTCTATCAGATCTATGACCTTCCTGTTCAGGCCAAAGGAAAGAATAGAAGTTCTAGGGAATGTATTCTGAGAGCCATCACTGATGCTTCTCCCTTCACCAGCTTGAAGCCCTGGCTGCCTCTCAGGCAAGACACCTGATTGTTTTTTCTATCACTCTTTAATAGTTAATCCCCACCTTGTCAGTTAAAATATTTCAGTAACTCCCTTAGGCCGGATAAATCCAAGTAAGTTTAAATTCGATGCCTTAGCAACATCAGTCATTGGAAAAGCTTCCAGATACAGTAACCCACCCCATCTCCCTCATTATAGACGGAGGGTCTTGAATGAAACCCCTTAATGGGCCTTCTTCATGGCTCTGGGGCAGAATGGGATATATTTGTATTACACCTCACTCAGGATTTTTTTCATAACCCTTAGGAAGGATACATTTTACATTAACATGAAGCCTCAACATTTCTCAACACAGCTGTAAAATTCTGCTTTTAGCAGAATGCTGTTAGCAACGCAGAAATTTGATCATGTCACACCTCTGCTAAAACACTTTCAAGGACTCTCACCACCTACTTAATTGTGTCCTACCTCCTCTTGCTAGAATAGAGAATGTATGGTAATTTAGTCAGCCACTACTTTGCCTGTCTCCCCTCCACTTCACACCCCAAGTACTTTCACACCTCCAGCCAAACAGATCCTGTACTACTTTCTAGGACTTGCTCTCCTGAATCCTCATCCATGCGGGGCTCAAGTCTGCCTTCTGTTCTTCCCATCCTGTTTACCCATCCTTCAGAATCTTTTTCAAGTATCACCTTCTCCATCCTGCCTTTCCATACCTGAATATGGATATCTCTAACCTATAGATTCTCATTATATCCTTTAGATCCATTATCTGGTCCTAGGTACACAAGTGGCAATTTGACAAAGCCTTCCTTTTTGGTCCTGGTCATATTCATCTTTGTATCCATCCACTGTGTCTGGATCAATGCCTTTCATGTACTAGCTTCTCAATAATACACACCCCATTTCATTGGATATGATTTGCTTCTCTCTTTTTGTGACCCTAAGTCCTCTTTTTGTTTTTTTTGTCTCTTTCATATGCTGACCATCAAGTTCACTCTAGGTCCAAGGAGAAAAGTGATCTTCAAACAAACACCAACCCTCCTGGGAACTCAGGGGAATAGAGTTTGCTTTTCCCTAGGAGGATTAGAGACTATTTGTAAAGCACTCGGGAAGGGAAAATCTCCATGATCCTGTTAATTGCTATTGGTATTAGTGATTTCCATAGATGCAGGAAGTCTTAGAGTCTTAACTCACGCTCACAAGGGACTCTGCGTGGCACACTCACAGACTTAGCTAGTGGAAACTGGTGACGAAATTTTAAATGGCCAAGTCTCCTTGAGTTCTGAGCTTAACCCTGAAGATAATGAATTTTCATTGTAGAAATCTGGCCAGTGGCAGAGACATCTGCTTTAAGAAAGAGGAAAGCTTATTATTACTAGTTCCTATCTGGGCTCAATTTCTGCTTGCTTTCGTAAAAATTAGTTACTTAAGTTTTGTGTTAGTGGATTTTCTTTTTCTAAGTTTACCACCTTTTGGTGCTTAATGGACACTTTTTGTTTTCTAAAGCCAATTTTCAAAAAATGCATGATGATAAATGCATGCTATGAAAATCTTATCTCTATCTTGAGACCTATTTGTAACTGGCCTCGGGAGGCCATTCTCTGAAATTGTGCAGTGACTGTTGATTTGCAAACTGCATAGCTCCTGTGTGCTTCCAAGGGAGTCAGTGCTGAAACAGGGTTGAAGGCCCTTATTTATCTTCCACAAAGACAGTTAAACAGTAGGCATTAAGATGAAGAAAATGTGACTGAAGTAAACCATGAAAACAAGCTTTCAGTTCCTTCACTCTAACTCGGGAGATTTCAATAGTTGAAAACATAGCTGCAATGTTTCTCAGAATATGATAATTCCTGTCAGCATCTATTTTGCAGAAACTTAAGAGCATAAGCAAGTAAAAACATAATTCCTTGGGGACGACGAGAATCCAAACAATAGAAAAATTATAAAGAAATTCAGTTTTATTATTTTTCTAAGTACACACATTTGTATGAGTGCCTGCATCCAAAATATTTTGGATTCTAGATCAAACAGGACCCAACAAAAAATTTCATTTGTAGTTAGGTCCTCTTTATAGTAAATGTCTCTAGAATGCTGGGTAATTCTTTATCCTTTTAAGCAGAATTTTCTCCTTCCCAATTTCTGAAACAATACCAATTTTAGTATAATGCATTGTACTTAAAGTACAAAAATACATTTCAGATGAGAGCCAATTTAATGAGCTACATTTTACATTTAAAGAGCTCAATCTAGTTTGTATATTAACTTATGTATTTAATTACATTAATTCATTAACTTATTTAGCAAATATACTGTAAGCAACGTGCTGGGTATTCAGATTGCCAAAAGAAAGAAAAAAGTACTAATCCTGACCTCAAAGAACTCATTCTACCTCTAATCTCAAATCCAAGTCTTACCCTACACATACCCTATCACGCATAAACTATACATCACAAGTTACCACAATAACGTTCAGCATAGAATGAAGAGCAGGATACAAAGTCACACAAAGGAAAGAATGCCTCATGGGAAAGAGTTTGTATATTATCCACTAAAATAGTGGAGGACTCCAGAGTGGAGTGAGCCAGCCACAGAGGTGCTCAAGACAATTCACTAGGGTACTAGAGGAAAAATAAAGAATAGCTATTTACATTTATTTTGATCTTGTGGTATTTATTTTGTGTGTGTTCCTGCATTGGTGTGATTTTTGATGTGCACATTATGTGTGATACAGAGATATATAATTTATAAATAAATAGACACGTTCTGAGAGTGCTTGATCTTTTTGTTTTTGACTTCTGGTGTGTACAATATAAAAATTGCAGACCACTTGGGATTGTCAAGCCACTGGGTGATTTTAAGCTGGCAAGAATATAGACTGGTTTATATTTTAGGAAAACTACTTGGTGACAATGTAGAGAGTAAATGCACGGGAGTGAAAACTGACAAAGATACAGGTGAAAGATGATGCATTTCTGAGCTAAAGTAGAAGACTGGTATGACATATATTAGGGAGAATGAATGAGTAGGAATTAACATAATATGAGGCAAGAGGTTTTCCCTTTTCGGATGTCTAGAGAGACTCTACCTCTGAGATTCTAAGTTTGGTGATAGAATAAATAGTACATCATTAATTGAGGTATTTAATACAAGAAAGGATTGGGCCTGATTGAAATAACAGGAAGCATGAGTTCAGTTTAGCATTTGAGTTGGAGATGTGTGGGGGACATCTTTCTAAGTAGAGATGTTCAGGTAGCAGCTGAATAATTAGGTATTTTACTGAAAAGGGACCAGATGGTAGCCAGATTTATGAGTGCTTTTAAACATAGATGGTAGTAGAGTTGTTTATCTTTTATAGACGGAGGCCGATTTTAGATTTCTTGGAAGTACTTTAAACTTTGTGCATGGATGGAATAAATAGTTGCTTCCATAGTATCATTTCTTAGTGCTAAATTTTTTTCTGAAACAAATCATTTGTTGTATAGGCCTACAATTGCAGTCCCAAAGGTAGGAATCTTGGAGTTTACATATTTAATCGAAATGAACGTGACTGGCCTAGCCATTAGGATGGCTGCAGAGATCAAAGCAGGGCCAAATATAATTGCAAGATTGCAGCAAGGGCTAAGGACAGAACAGCATTATGAAGGGTCTCCGTGGAACTGATAAGGTCAAGAGAAATATAAGAGGTGTATCTAAAAATGAGGGAAAAGGGACAAGCCTTGAACTTAAGTGTCCATACCTCTCTGTACTGCCCATGTTTTGCTATGGCATGGATTTTGATTACTGTTGATGTAATGAAAGCTGAAAGAATTATACATAGGAGAAAATAATATAATACCAAATGAGAAGCCAAGTTGTTCTGAGTATTATTAATTGATGGTCATTGGATTTTGAATCATGGGGTCATGTCTGTTGGATCTTCTCCCTCTTGTAACTAAATGTTATATTAAGGGAGTACTATGGCAGAATCCAATAGTTTTTTTAAAATATTTCAAACAGTTAAGCTCCCAGGGCTGAAGACTCTCATTATATTTGCATGGTACCTCCCAGGCCTGTTTGTATGTGTGCATAGTGGTGAACATTTTGAATATAATAGATATACATCATATATATATATATTTTTTTTTAAGTAGGATCATACAAATTTAACATGTAGTCTTCATTTACCATTCACTGATTCATTCAATATATTTCTCCTTTTTAAAAGCTGCATGGTGGGAATGCCTGCTCAGCGGGGAGCCTGCTTCTCCCTCTCCCTCTGCCTGCCACTCCTCCTGCTTGTGCTCTCTCTGCCAAATAAATAAATAAAACCTTAGAAAAATAAATAAAAATAAATAAAAGCTGCATGGTATTCCACGTTCTGGGTTTTGTAATTTACAAAAGCAGCGGCCATTCTTGTAAGTCTCCAGTTCTTTCACTAGGATAAACAATGTTTCAGTGACCCAAAGGGTAGTGTTAAATTATAATTACCCAAGAAATAAAGTCTATTATGTGAAAAATACTTATTTAAATTTATAATCAACATAAAACACTTATAGTATGAGAGGACTACACATACTAAAGTCATCTGAGGGAATAGAAAATTACAACTGCTGTCTCATATTCATTCTAGGGCAGGCAGAATTACCCGGACAATTTATATTTTATATATAGAATATGTATTGGGTAAGAGTGTGTCTGTGGATGTCTGTATGTCTCTGTGCCAGTAATTGGATCTGTAGAAGTCAAATACATGGGTGCATGTCTGATATGATTACTAAGGCTTATCTCCCCAGAACTGTGAGTTGGCGTAAGATACAATCAAGTTGTCCGAACAATACCTAAGCTCAGCTCAAGAAACTTAAGTTTGAAAAACACGTTATATTTTTCAGATCTTTTCTTTGCTGCATTAACAACTTAACAAACTATCTTAAACTATAAATAGAAACTATAGACTTTAGAAATGACTTCGGTGAGATCCAGATTTTCATATCTAAGTAATGTTACCAGGCTTCAATTTTCTTTCAGTTTTCATCTCAGGGAGACTTTCCTTTTGTGGTATGTAGAGCTTTGTCCATATTAGGTGCTTTGCAAGTGTTCTTTGAGTGAGTGAGTGATGGTGAACTGTATTATACTGAGAAATAAGGAAGATGATTCTTTTTGCCAACAATTCTAGCAAAAATCTCATAATTAAGCCCCATAGATCCAGTGTGGGTCACTGGTCTATCATTGCACCAACTTTGTGATCAAGAGTACAAAATGCACAGGGGCGCCTGGGTCAGTCAGCATCAGTCAGGTAAATGTCTTCCTTTGGCTCTTGCGGTCCTGGAATAGAGCCCCGCATTGGGCTCCCTACTTAGCAAGGAGTGTGCTTCTCCCTCTCTTCACTCATGCTCTCTCTCTGTCTCTCTCAAATAAATAAATGAAATCTAAAAAAAATATTCTGTATTGTAAAGCACAGATTTATGATAGGCTACTAGGTATTCTGACAGATCTCAAGATATGTATTATATTTTCTCTATCTTAGAAAAATTCACCACCTGGTAAAGAAATTAACCACTGAGATATGGACTGGTAAATTTGATATTATCTATCCCTTTATTTCTGAGATTTCAAGAACCTTGTAACTTGTACAGATCATATGATCTGCAAATGAAACCATATAGCTCTGTTAAAATACTTGTCAAATTATTATTATGAAAATAAAATGTTTGGTATTTAGTAGTAAAGTGTTTTTTTATACAAAGATTATGTATTTTGTTTTCTAGTTTAATCATTACTACATTTCTGTAAGCTTCTCCAAAGGAAAGTTATCCCCCAAATCTAATATTGTTTATTGTGTCCAGAAGAAAATACAAATTTTAAAAAGTCTGTTTTTTGGAGTGTGTAAAAATAACACTGCAGTGAGATATTTGAGTCAAAGCTGTGATCATGTACAGAGAACCATGTTATAGTTTATTCTTTATGGTGAAGCCATATGTTCTGGCTTTACTAAGAGTTACAAGTTGTAACTCAGTATTGAGGCCAAATGTATGCAGTTATTTTGGAAAGCCAAGTGGAACTTGGTTGCTTATCCTGTCAACTTTTCCATCACTTAAGGTCTTGGCTTAGGATGTTTTAGTGATAATGCAAGAAAAATATATCAAGAATGTGTAACATGGTTTGTCACCAACTGGAATGAATGAGCAGAAAAGATGTTTTGTCTGTCATCAGAGCTTTTGTACTGAAAGGATTAAAGCTTATAAATTGACCCATATGAAATTTCCTGCCAAAACTGCCAAATAGCAACATATGATTCCATCTAATTTGTAGGCAAATAATAGCTCTCAAAGCACATGAATAGAGAGGACATGGTAAAAATAGATTTAACTCATTTCCCCTGTGTTGTTTATATTCCTATGTGGTTTAGCCAACCCTTTCTTCACTGATAGTGCAAGGTAGAATTTAGCTCAAGCACAGCTGTCATATCACAAATATTTAATCAGTGGGACCTACATTAATGGGGTTGAGGTTCTGCTATATTGCCTTGTTAAACTCACATACATTGGCTTCTTATGGGAGGGGAGCAAGGAATTCTCCACCTTCACCCAGTACTCCAAATTCAAATAATACTGACTTTAGCATCTCATCATGGGAAATTGACATAATTAAGCACTCTTCAAAGAAAAATAGACTCTGATGCCTCTAATGCTATTAAATATTTACTGTGCACATCGTTGCAGTAAATTCCCTGACAGAAAGTGATTCTACCAAAGTAGATCAAATGAGAACATTACATCACCTTGTAGCAACTGTATCCAGATTTATAAATCATTAAACAATATACATCTATATGCATAAAATATAAATGTAGTGGCATAGTGTGGAGGCTGAAGAGTCTATAAAAGTATGTCTGGAATATGTTTCCCTATACTTCCAATTCTTAGCTCAGACATGAAGCTTGCTATGCTTATCTCTGCAGGTAGGGATTCCCTCATACTGGATGTTGGCCCCATGCTGCAATTAGAATCAAAGAGAAAATAATAATAATCATAATTGCATAATTCCTTGTGCAAAAAAAGAATATATATAATAATCAAAGGAGTGGAAAAAGCTCACTGAATTAGAAAAGCAACCCAAGTTATGTCAGGTCCAAAACCAACCTTTTCTGATGTGAAAATCAGGCAAAGGAGAGAAAAATATCTAGCTCATGTCTGTTAATATGTTCTCACTGTCCAGAAAGACTGGGGTCATCAGGAAGACTGACCTAACGAGAATGGCAAAGCTATCTTTTGTTAAAATGCCATTAAATTTTAACTTTTGAGTGTCTCTGGATTCCAGATGGGAGAGTAGAGGTGCTTGACATTTTTCAAAATGACTTGATTAAAAAAAATAATAATTTGAAAACCCTAAGACATTTGCTGAAGACTAAGAAGAAAACTGTAGTAAGCTAGTTGGAAAGCCTCTAAACTATATTCTGATTACTCACCTGGATAAACATTACCCCAACCATGCTCAAAGAGAACATATTGGTTAGGAAGTTAACTAGTCACTGGCATCATATTTCAAAAAGAATTTCTTCAGAGCACCAAATAAATACAAATATATGTGGAAGGGACATTTGGGTAGCTCAGTCGGTTAAGCGTCTGACTCTTGATTTCTGCTCGGGTCCTGATCTCAGGGTCCTGGGATCGAGCTCCATGCTGGGTTCCTTCACTCAGCGGGTAGTCTGCTTGTCCCTCTGCCCCTTACCCCCCCATCCTCTCTCTTAAATAAATAAATAAATAAATAAAATCTTTAAAAATAAAATTAAAGGGGTACCTGGGTGGCTCAGTTGTTAAGCGTCTGCCTTCGGCTCAGGTCATGATCCCAGAGGCCTGGGATCGAGCCCCACATCGGGCTCCCTCCTCGGCGGGAAGCCTGCTTCTCCCTCTTCCACTCCCCCTGCTTGTGTTGCCTCTCTCACTGTGTCTCTCTCTGTCGAATAAATAAAATCTTTTAAAAAAATTAATAAAATAAAATTTAAAAACCCAAATACATGTGGAAGGTAGAAATGAAATACAATAAATGTTGACCAAACATCTACTGGATACTATCATGGTGTTTTGCCTGACTTATATTTTTTAATCATAAAGAGGAATTTAAAAAAAAATAAGTAATAATATAATCACTTTTTAAATGAGGAATTGAGGGAGAAAATTTCAGGCCTTGAATTCAAATCCAGATCTGATTCAAAGATTCATGCTCTATTCCCTACATAATATTGCTTCTCTAAAAATACATTGAAACAATACATAATTAAATGGCAAAATAAATAGCATATTTTAAAGTTCAGGTAGGGGGGCGCCTGGGTGGCTCAGTTGGTTAAGCGACTGCCTTCGGCTCAGGTCATGATCCTGGAGCCGGGATGGAGTCCCGCATCGGGCTCCCTGCTCAGCGGGGAGTCTGCTTCTCCCTCTGACCCTCCTCCCTCTCATGCTCTCTGTCTCTCATTCTCTCTGTCTCAAATAAATAAATAAAATCTTTAAAAAAAAATAAAGTTCAGGTAGGAAGATAAAAAATAAAATAATAAGCAGAAGTTTGTAGGATCTTTTTCTAAGCCATCTCTTACTAGGATATCATACCACACCTTTCTCCCCCCATAGTATCAGCTCCATCATTGGAAGCAGACCGAATTAGAGGTAAAAATGAGTCAATAAAGTTAAGATACTCTGTTTTGTTTGTTTGTTGTTTCATTTTATTTTGTTTTTTAGTTTTAGAATTCTAATCTTAAACTAAGACTGAGCATTTTCTACTGATTACACTGAGATGGGCTCTGTTGTATTCTTTCTAATATAATCATGATATGATTAGTTCTATAAATTTCATTCTTAATAGAAAGCATTTACTAATAATGATGCTTAAATATTCTAAGAAATCTCCAAAGATCTGAAGAGCTTTATGAAATTCTTTGTGAGATAATTTTTTTCTCCAGCTTACTCTTTAACTTTTATGATAAGCACTTTCAAAACGAAATGTTTTATAGACTCAAGATAAATTCTTTAAGTCAGAAATCATTTGCCTAGATAATTGTTTCTCTTTTTACTAGTTATCAAATAAATGCATGTATGCATGTATACATATTGAACATTTTGATGAGGAAAGAATATAAAAAAGCAGAACAAAAAAACCCATAAAGAAAGTAATTGTCAGCATTTGGTATGCTTATTTCTTATTTTTTCTATATTTACTTTTGTAAACGTCATATTTTATATTTATATATATATGTACATACATATATATGTTGTAAGAATGTTATAAAAATTTTCCCCTACATCATTATAAATTCTTTATAAGCATAATAATTCAAGGTTCATTAATGTTTAACTTCTGAAGCTATGAATTATCACCCTAAAGTCAGGCTTTTATTTTATTTTATTTTGCCTAATGTAAATAATGCTTTGATCAGTATCTTTTTTGCAAAATTATTTGTCCACACTTTTAATGATTGCTATAGCCCTGCTTCCTGGAAAGGAACTAGTTAAACTAAAGGATGTGAAATTTAAAAAGAAATCAGACTTCCATTCTGAAAATTTTTAAATAGGTATGAGTAAAGAGAATAGCATAATAAACCCTCATCTAGCCCCTCATCCATACACCACAATTATCAATGCTTTGTCCCCTTAGATTTGATCTATTTTCTCTTTTTTTGTTGCCTTTTAATCAGCTTTGCAGAGGCATTTTAAATCCCAATATCATTATTTTCCACCACTAAATTTTTCAGTATGCATTTCTAAAATATAAAAAAGAAGAATATTTTATATAATGGCTAAATCATTATTGCACTTAAAAATTCACACCTAAATTCTGAGAGTTAATGATTGCCTTATGTCATCAAGTACTCAATCCATATTCAAAGTAAAAAAAAAAAAAAGTCCTGTTATCCAGTCAGTCAGTTGAAATCATGATCCATCAAGTCTCCCCACTGCATTTGGCTTTCCTCTATTGTTTCTTAGATCTCTTAATTTATGAATGTCCACTTTTCCATCTTACTTTCTGTGCCAGTAATTGTTTTAAGGAAACAAGTCGGTTTCTCAGTAGAGCTTCCTGCATTTAGGATTCATTTGATTGCTTATTCATGGGTCCTTCAACTTATCTCCTTTATCTTTTGTTCTTGTAAACTGGAAGTTGGAAATCTTGGCAAGATTACTCCCTAAATGTTGTTTTGTTCTTCATATTACATCACATCAGAAACCATATAAGGTCCTGATTTTGGTGATGGTAAGATGATTGATTTTCTAGTATCAGCCTGACTCTAATTTAAAGTTGCAAGTTTCCCTATATGATCAGTAAGTCATTCATGGAGTCATACTTCATTCTCTGCAGTAAGTTCTCTGTTTACTTTTCCTCTAGATGCATTAGCAACGTAGATGAACTTCACTTAAATCAATTATTTGATTAAGGGTTGCAAAATGAAAATATAAGCTTTCAATTCATGTTGCTTAATTGTTTTCCTGAAAGATCTTTATCAAATTAAACACTCATATCAATATATAATTATATCTTTACCAACATGCCTTTGCTGCAGTATTTTTTTAAGAAAAATATTTACTTGATAAATAAGAAAATATATATTTTGTTATATGGATTTGTCTGATATTTTTTTTCCTTTTCCTCTCTTCTATTATCACATCATACCACAATTTAATAAATTTAAACTAGGGTAATAGACAAACCTTATGAGAGCATTGTATTTTTATATTCGATATCAAATACCTTTATTGATTTGTGTTTGTTTTTGCATTCAATCTTCTAACTATAGTTAGGTTGTTTTGTTTCGTTTTGTTTTCCTGAAAGAGAGCATGTAAGTGCTGGGGGTTGGGTGGGGGGGGCAGGGGTAGAGGGAGACGGAGAGAGAGAATCTTAAGCAGGCTCCGTGCCCAGCATGGAGCCCGACGCGGTGCTCAATCTCAAAACCCTGAGATCATGATCTGAGCTGAAATCAAGAGTCAGATGCTCATTCAACTGACCATCCAGGCACCCCCATAGTTAGGTAATTTATAATAAACTGTAGGTTGATTACTGTGTTTCATGCTCTTAAAAGATTTTTATGTGATTTATAACCTTAAAATTTGAGGTGTTTTTGTTATTCTTTGCCCTCTCAATAATAGCTAATATGCTGAGAGTATACTTTGTGCCACACATTGTTCTAAGAACTTTATATTAATTACCTAGTGTAATACTCAAGGCATCTTTACTATCAGCCACATTTTTAAAAAATTTTTTATTATGTTAAGTTAGCCACCATATAGTACATCATTAGTTTTTGATGTATTGATCATTGATTCTTTAGTTGCATATAACACCCAGTGCTCATTACAACACATGCTCTCCTTAATACTCATCACCTGGCTACCCTATCCCCCCACCCCCCTGAAACCCTCAACTTGTTTCCCGGAATCCATAGTCTCTCATGGTTCATCTACCCCTCTGATCCCATGCCTCCTTCAGTTTTCCCTTCCTTCCCCTAATGTCTTCTGTGCTATTCCTTATGTTCCACATATGAGTGAAACCATATGATAATTGTCTATCTCTGCTTGACTTATTTCATTTAGCATAATCCCCTCCAGTTCCATCCATGTCGATGCAAGTGGAGGGTATTCATCCTTTCTGATGGCTGAGTAATATTCCATTGTATACATGAACCACATCTTTTTTTTTTTTTAAAGATTTTATTTATTTATTTGACGGAGAGAGACACAGTGAGAGAGGAGCACAGGCAGGGGGAGTGGAGGGGGAAGAGGCAGGCTTCCCGCCGAGCGGGGAGCCCGATGCGGGGCTCGATCCCAGGACGCCGGGATCATGACCTGAGCCGAAGGCAGGTGCTTAACGACTGAGCCACCCAGGCGCCCCGAACCACATCTTCTTCATCCATTCATCTGTTGAAGGGCATCTCGGCTCCTTCCATAGTTTGGCTATTGTGGACATTGCTGCTATGAACATTGGGGTGCATGTGCCCCTTCTTTTCACTACATCTGCATCTTTGGGGTAAATACCTAGTAGTGCAATTGCTGGGTCGTAAGGAGCTCTATTTTTAACTTTTTGAGGAACCTCCATACTGTTTTCCAAAGTGGCTGTATGAGCTTGCATTCCTACCAACAGTGTAAGAGGCCACAGTTTTTAAAGATTTTTTATTTATTTACTAGAGAAAGAGAGAGAGAAAGAGAAAGCATGAGTGTGGGAAAGGGCAGAGGGAGATGGAGAAGCAAACTCCCCACTGAGTGGGGAGCCCCAACAAGGCACTTGATCCCAAGACCCCAAGATCATGACCTGAGCTGACGTGAGATGCTTAACTGACTGAGCCACTCAGACACCCCACTATCAGCCACATTTTGAACATGAGGACATTGAAGTACTATAGAACTGATGGCATAATCTATACCTCAAAGCCAAACTGTCTGTCTCTAGAACCTGTATATGTACTCAAGGTACTGCATTGTTTCTAGCTATGATATAGCTTCAATTTGTTTTCCTTAAGGACTATTGAAATCAGAGACAAATATCAAGTGATGACTTTTTGTCACCTTTACAAATAAGTGAAAATTTATCAGGGTGTAAATTTCTTAAATCACAACTTTTTTTTTTTGCTAAAAACTCTGTAGAAAAGTATTTTTAAATAATGTGTTTCTTGAAATAGCATGTATTAAGATAAAATAATATATTTTATGATCAAATAAAGTAGGGAGTTAAATAAATTGTTATTTGCTTTTATTTATTTATTTATTCAGCAAACTTTTCCTGAAAAGGGCCAGATTAAATATGTCCAGTGATGTAGTCTTTGTTGAAACCACTTTATCATAGTGCAAAAGCATTCATAGACAATCTATGAATGAAGGAGTGTGGCTGTGTTCCAATAAAGTTTTATTTAAAAAAGCAGGCAGTGGGCCATATTTGGCTTGTAGGTCATAGTTTGCAGATCCCTGATTTTATTTCTAACTCCTGGGTTTTCAGAGCATTTAGTCTGTTACCATAAATTATTACTCCTTAAGATGTCTCCAAGAGGCCACTTTTACACATTGCATAACGCTCTTAGTTGGAAAAAGAAAGGAACACAGGCGAACAGAAGTCATTTTTCCAATCTCCGCTATCAGTTCCCTAACTGCTCAATACCTAATTCTGAAGCCAATGTCACCTATTTTGGGTGTTATTTTTTTTTTTTTTACGGTTCCCCATATCTACGTACAAATTTCTATTTAGTCACTATTGTCTTATTGACAAATGATCTCAAAATCTCAGAGACATAGAAGAAAAAGAACATGTAATCCTCATATTATAATACATCAGTTGAGGGTCAGTACTGAATTCGTCCTTACTCAATTCTTGCTCTTTTCCTTTGCCAAAAGAATATCATTCTCCATATTGTTGCTGCTGCTTCAGCACAACCTTACTCTAAAGAGAATCTTTGGAACACAGCTGAATTGAAAAGAGCTATATCTGAGCCATCATCAACTCGCAACTGACATGTAGCATGTGTGAGAAAGAAATCTTTGTTGTTATAAACCACTGGGATTTTGTGATTCTTTGTTACTATAGCAAAGCTTACAAGTATCTAGTCTCTTAATAGATGCACAGTAAAAAAAGGAGCCTATGGGAAATGGGAAAGGTAGTCTGGAGTGAATGGCAAGGGGCACACATCTGGCTGTTCAGTTAGTTTCTATGCAATAGAGCAATACATATACATGGGTTTATGTGTGTTTGTGTGCATATATGCATATGTGTATACATGTGCATATATAGAAAGTTGGGGGGGAAGGGAAGGGAAGAAAAAAAGAAAGAATTGTTTTAGGGAAGCTCTCTTACCTCAGACTTAGGAGCAGAATTGTGGGAGGAGGTCAGTGAATGAAATACTTTTTCATTTCTTATGGCCATCTGGGCTATTCTGGCTCAGAAAAAAAAATTACATGTGTAGTGTAAAAATATTCTTCTCAACCCATCTTTAGTGGTTGTGTTGTTATTCGAGGTTTCCCTCACACCTTGCTTTATGGTCTTATTTTTCATTTGTAGTCTGGTTGTTAGTGTTTGTAAATATTTTTAAGCAAATTTATTGGGGAATATATTGAGAATGATTAGTTCTTCAATATTAAGCTATGTTTATTTTTCTAATATTTTTGGTGTTTTCTCTCTTTTTTTTAACAATATAAATAGGACATTGCATATTTTGCCTAATGTGGTTTGCTTACTTAGAAATAGAATTAACCTCTCGGAAATAAGGAGATTGTAATCTGGTGAGATTTGTTTGTGGCCATAATCATCTCTCTTCATTGTTGGCGTGTTTTGGAACTATAAGGGAAAGATGAATTTAGTGGGGGAAGATCAGAGCCTCATTATTAGAACATTCCCTGTCTCTCCCCAACTCCCCAACACGTATTCCATTCATGGTAGAGAAGTGCTTTATGCTCCCTTAGCCTGCTCTTCTCCTAGAAGACAGTATCATACTGTATGTCAGGGAAGTTTTGTTTTTTTTTTTTTAAAGATTTTGTTTATTTATTTGACAGAGAGAGAGGCAGCGAGAGAGGGAACACAAGCAGGGGTAGTGGGAGAGGGAGAAGCAGGCTTCCCGCGGAGCAGGGAGCCCGATGTGGGGCTCGATCCCAGGACCTTGGGATCATGACCCGAGCCGAAGGCAGACACTTAACGACTGAGCCACCCAGGCGCCCCATCAGGGAAGATTTATAGCCTGTTGAATTCACCTTTTTTTTCTTCCCTAACAGTTAATGTAAGCAATAAAGAACACAAGCTCATGAAAAGACGTAACTCTTTTTGTCACCTGTGTCACTACGATTCAAACCATCACGTACGAGAAGATGGGAGGGTCTGATACAGCTTTACAAACTCTTCCCCTTGCCCCACCCCCACCTTCCCAGAGAAATAACGGGAAAAATCATATTTTGTCATATGAAAATTTCACCACAAAAGAGGATGTATTGGCTGAGAAGCTAAATCTCCCACAAAATCCGACTCTGTGATTTGTTGATTTATAGTCTCCCGTATGAAGCTCCTTTTCTGCAGCTTGGGGAGAGAAGTTGGACTAGCCTTTTGTATTTTATTTTTATTTTTACTTATTTTAATTTTTTTGACTAGGCTTTTTTTTTTTTTTAAAGATTGTATTTATTTATTTGCTAGAGAGAGAATGAGAGACAGAGAGCATGAGAGGGAGGAGGGTCAGAGGGAGAAGCAGACTCCCCGCCGAGCAGAGAGCCCGATGCGGGACTCGATCCAGGGACTCCAGGATCATGACCTGAGCCGAAGGCAGTCGCTTAACCAACTGAGCCACCCAGGCGCCCTTGACTAGGCTTTTTTAAATTCACTCTTTTTCACTTGTTTATATTTGCCACTCAGAACAAATGGTGATTTTGGTAGATGAAAAGCACAAATTATTTTTTTTTCTCCAGCAGGTGCCTAGAAAAATCACTCACTGAGGGAGAAGTATATTTATTTCTTACTCCTCCTCCTTCTGGTAAATAGAATTTTTTCTAATAAACAGACTCTTTTTAACTATTCCTAAGATAGTTGTTTGGGTAAGTATTTATCCCCTCACTGGTAGTGCAGGAAACATATCAGTGAGGATCTGGCATTTATAGAGAAAGAACTACAAGATTTCCCCAAAGTTGAACAAATTTCTTCTCTAGTAATCATTAGGCTTTTGTGCATAAGATTTTACAGTTACATGTTTAAAATTAAATTTTAAACATGTATAATAAAAATAAATGTATTTGGCTAATTTTTTCCTTAATGTCCCCTAGAGTAAGGAGTAAGGGGTCAACTATTATTTATAGTAAAGGCCGAAATTGGGAAATTCGTAGAAATATTACATTCTAATGAAAAAGAAGAGAAAGGAGAAAGAGAAAAGGAAGAAATTGTACAGAAATGAAGCTGACCAAGAATTTCTGGTATTTAAAGAACTATTTATAAATCTCATAGTACAGAGTATGGTACACAGTAAGTGATCTATAGGTGTGTGCTAAATAAATAGATAAAAACTCTCCTCCTCTGTACCTCTGAGCTGAGTGGTTAATGAAATTAAATCAAATAGCAAAATCTAATTGATATTAGGAATATTACATTATTCTTCCCTTCAACCTGGGACAGTAGTATCATTAGCACATTGGAAAGAGTTTCTAATTTCCCCCCCTTTTCACTTCATCGCGACAGGTCCTATTAATGATGATGAATCATTTCTGCATCTGTTTCCCTTTTGGACCCTCATCGCACATTGACAGTGACACATTTCTCAATGCCTTTTTTTTTATTTGATGGCAATGAGTGAAGCCTTTGGTGTTAGCACAATCGCTTTAGTTTTGAAATACCAAATGAGATTATGAGACCCCAAAAGTCACTAACGGTGAAGAGAATAGATCAGATGGGGTGATGGCTTTGTCTCCAGAGATTCTCAGTAGCTTAGAAGCTGATTAAATGTTCATTCCATAATGAGTCTGATTGCCCTGGGCCTAAGCTGTGAACCAAGAGCCAATTTGGTACTTGATAAGGTGTATTAAAAGGCAGGGTATAAGTTTATAGTGGGAGAAACTAACTTGATCTGTATATGTGGAAATTGGCCACAGTGAGTGAGTGGTAGGGTAACAAAAACTGCAGAGAAAGAAATGTACAGTTTTACCAGAGTAGAATGAACAGTCAAGATGCCAACATGTAGTTAGGTCTCTTACCAGCCACTAAATACAGAGGCCTTTTCAAAACTCTAGGCCATTGCATAAATGAATAAATACCCTGGATGGTTTTTAATCTGTCATATTAGAGTCTCCATTCAGTGCCTCCTCTGCTCAGTTAATGCTGAAGAATCCTTATTCCACAGCATTAAAGGTGAAAAATGTGCATTGCTAGTGTCTGAAAATGCACCCAAGCCCTTATTCCACACAGTTGTTTTTGGATACCTAGAAAATGTTTCTAACACCCATTGACCTTCAGCCATTACATATGTATGAGATATGATGAATAGTTTTAACTGGGATTTAGATGGACAAGAGTTACAGATTAGCTCAGGAAGTGAGTACTTTGAGGATATCTGCAGCAAATGTGGCACACGGTTTGGCAAGAGATAATACGATTTAGTATTTCCATCTGACTTTTGTCACTTTCAGTCATGTGGCTTTTGACTGCCCCTTGCCCTGTCTGAGACTCGGTCATCTTGTCTTTCACATGGGTATAATAAGATGCTCT
>NC_138379.1:16686884-16773936 GCF_054177405.1 Leptonychotes weddellii
TTAATCCTTTAAGATACAGGCATATTTCAGAGATATTGCAGATTCGGTTTCAGACCACTACAATGAAGTGAATATTTCCATAAAGTGAGTCACATGAAGTTTTTGGTTTTCCAGGGCATATAAAAGTTACGTTTACACTATTACTGTAGTTTATTAAGTGTGAAATAGCATTAAGTCTAAAAAAACAACATAGGTACCTTAATTAAAAATACCTTATTGCTAAAAGATGCTAACCCTCATCGGCACTGTCAGTGAGTTATCACTGATACAGATCACCACAGCAAATTAACAATGATCAAAAAGTATGAAGTATTGTGAGAATGACCGAAATGTGACAGAGACAGGAAGTGAGCACATGCTGTTGGAAAAATGGCACCAATAGACTTGCTCAATGCAGGGTTGCCACAAACCTTCAATTTGTAAAAACGCAGCATCTGCCAGGTGGAACCAAGCAAGCACAAGAAAACGAGGTACGCCTGTATTTATAGTTCTGATAGAAGAAGTGCTCAAAAGGAGTGGCTATTACTTCCTAAGGTGTTAATCCCCCCATGTCCCCATTTCTATGTGCAAACCCTACCAGCATAGACAGCATTCCCACCATGGCTGTGAAGTGGGCGGAAGCCACAATACACTGCTCACCCTCCTCTTCTAAAACAACAAACAGGACGAGCTCTTAGAGTTTCAGACCACATCTCTCCACTGCTCTAAGCCTCCACTGACTGCCCATTGTACTTAGAACAAAAGCCACTGTATTCACTGTGACCACGCCTTGGGGCTCCTCTCCAGCCCCTCACCTGTGTCCACCATGTCTCAGTCACACTGCCCCTCCCTGTTTCTGACACAAGCCTGTCTCAGCTACACCTCTTTTCCCTCTGTCAGGGATGTGGTCCCCTGGATATCCATCTCTACCAGGTTTTCTTCTCCACTTTCCTCAGATCTCTTCAGAAGACCCATCCCCAGAGAAGTCTTCCCCATCACAATACTTTCTTCTCTTTCATAGTTATATTCACTTATGCATTTTTAAAAAAATGTATTTATTTATTTAAGAGAGGGAGAGGAGGGGCAGAGAGAGAGAGAGAGAGAGAAGCAGACTCCCTGCTGAGTGCAGAGCTCAATCCCAGGACCCTGAGATCCTGACCTGAGCCACCCAGGTGCCCCTCACTTATCAATTCTTGATATTTTATTATTTTTTTATTTTTCCCTCCTCCATGCAGTGCCCTCTACCTAGAACTTGCTTTTGCCACTTACGCAGCATTTGGAGTCTGAGGCTCATGGAAGTAAGTGAATTACCCATCACCTCTGCATAACTAGTACTGGAAATTTATCTCTGAAAAAGTAATCTAACCTCATTATGTTGGCTAGGATTTTGTAATGGGTAGAAAAAGGAAAGTGGATTTGAATGGCCTTTGTACTTTTGTAGATTGTTTAAGGACTAAGTATAGACTTTAGTGTCATGGAGCCAAAGCAGACTTTATTTCAATTATTATCTTCCCCCTTGTAGGCCATAGAAAGTATTGCCTCCCACAGCTGGTAGCACTTTAACTAACGATCAGATGCTTAATTTACATATGCATATAAACTTTGCAACAGTCCCAGGCTACTGTTAAGATTATCTGTTTTACAGATGAGGAAACTAAGGTTCGGGAATGTCCAGTAACTCATATAAGGCAAATGGGGGAATCAAGGTTTGGAATCCACCTCTCTGTGATTTCAAAACTGCTACTCTCTAAATTATGCCATACTTTGGCTCCCCTCGTCATACTTCAAAATCATCACATAGTTCTGGCAACCCTCAAACTACTAAGATTGCTAGGCCAGATGCTGGCTCTCCAGCATCCCCTATTTGAACACTAGACCTGAGCAACTTTGGGCACCAATGGGGCCGATGCCTTCATGCTTCAGATAACTCTGCATCAAAGAAACTTGCTGGAAGAGGAAGATCATGCTTTACTTCCCACAATAGAATTTTGTTTAGATGTAATGTTGGTGCATTAGTGAAGTGCTCACTTTGAAAATCTGTGTGTTTGGCTGACTCAATTCCCCTCATTCAATATTAATAAAAAAACATCAACAAGACAATGCACTGTCTTTTTATTGTCTGTTGTCCCTAGATCTCCAGGCCTTCTATAAAAATGAACCAATTATACCTCACCCTTCTACATAGTAGCCAATATTTAATTTATTTAATAAGTTGGTAAACTGAGGCAGCTTGGCAAGTGACAGGATACACCCATGAACCTGTGTCCCCCCAAGGGAAAATCAGGACCTCAGTAAATGCTGGTGTTGCCCATCTAGCACTGAGCAGAAGTCTGCTCCAGCAGGAGAGAGCTTTTCTCCCCTCTAGGATCATGACTGTAGGGGCAGTAAACATGAAGAAAGATTATAGGTCAGTAAGCATGCACTTTAATTAACAGTTATCTGCTATCCCAACAGAAAACAAACTTCAACTACAATAGTCACAACAATAGCAGGCTGAACACAGAGCTCCTTTGATGAATGCAAACCAGAATTTTTATTTCTGTTGAAGACAAGTGGAGGTCAGCATAAGTGATTAGTAAGATTACTAGAACGGCTTTCTCTGGTGAGTCTGTGTTAGGATATAAAGGCTTCAAGAATGTGCAATAGATGAGGTCCCCCCACTGTGTGTTGTGCATGAGTGGTTCACCACCCTCTCCTGTTAGTTACCATACTTCCTAGTTTAGGACCCTATTGATTGGAAGCTGCATCACCAATTTAATGAGAACTTTGAAAGGAGAAAATAAAAAAGAGGCACAGGAATACTAACTCATTAATTGAAAATATCAACTGTCAGGTGCAGTTTGGGAAATGATTTTTTAAAAATCTGTGCATCTTGGGGCACCTGGGTGGCTCCGTTGGTTAGGCAACTGCCTTCGGCTCAGGTCATGATCCTGGAGTCCCTGGATCGAGTCCCGCATCGGGCTCCCTGCTCAGCGGGGAGACTGCTTCTCCCTCTGGCCCTCCCCCGTCTCATGCTCTCTCTCTATCTCATTCTCTCTCAAATAAATAAATAAAATCTTAAAAAAAAATCTGTGCATCTTAAAATCAAGGAAATGCTGTTATCAATGCCTGATTAAAACTTCTTACAAAGATCCTTAGTAAAAACAGTTGGAGAACTAACAATTGCATCTTTAATTATTCCTGAATTATAATACCTCTATGAAGAGTCATTTTACTTTTTTTTTTAAAGATTTTATTTATTTATTTGACAGAGAGCACAGGCAGGGGGGTGGCAGGCAGAGGGAGAGGGAAAAGCGGGCTCCCCAATGAGAAGAGAGCCCAATGTGGGGCTCGATCCCAGGATCCTGGGATCATGACCTGAGCCAAAGGCAGATGCTTAAGCAACTGAGCCACTGTCCAATTTTCCCAACACCATTTGTTGGGAAACAACACTATCCAGGCACCCCATTTTTATATTTGATAAACATATCAGCCTGCAACGTTTATTGAGTATTTACTAAATGCCTGCTACTGCACAAATACCATTTAATATAATCCCTATGCCAATTCTATTTGGTAAATTCTTTTATCTCCATTTTACAGGTGCAGAAATTGGGGCTTAAGTGGAGCAAAGAATGTGCTAAGTATCAGGTGATCAGTAAATGGCAGAGAAATATATAAGTCTAGATAGGGAGATTCTAAAGTCCTTACCTCAGCTCTGCATCAGTTAAAATTTCTTGGTTGTAAGCAACAGAAACTGGCTATGGCTAATATAAGCAGAAAATGAATTCCTGGAAAGATGTGAGGATTAATATAAAGAAAGACTTGAGAACCAGTGAAACTCTAAGCATCCAAGTTGCAGAAATTGTTGGACTTTGGTTTCAGTCATTGCTATGAATCCACTCCAAACATTTTAAGTCTTTAAGATGGTTAAGCATCTGCCTTTGGCTCAGGTCATGATCCCAGGATCCTGGGATCGAGCCCCACATTGGGCTCTCTTCTCACTGGGGAGCCCGCTTCTCCCTCTCCCTCTGCCTGCCACTCCCCCTGCTTGTGCTCTCTCTCTCTGTCAAATAAATAAATAAAATCTTTAAAAAAAAAAGTAAAATGACTCTCCATTGACAAGTTGCAGGGAAAGAGCACACAGTTGTCCAACCTTGGGTCAGCTTCCCACATTATAACTATTGATGGGCAGTGTGCCATACTTAATAGTCTTTCCAAATTGAATCCAATGGTGGGATGCAAGTGATACCCAGAGCAAACAGTATATTGTTATTATAAGAAGAGAGAATGGGTGGTAAACAGTAAAGATCAAATGACCATTAAAAATGTTTTGTTGGGCGCCTGGGTGGCTCAGTCGTTAAGCGTCTGCCTTTGGCTCAGGTCGTGATCCCAGGGTCCTGGGATCGAGTCCCACATCGGGCTCCCTGCTCCGCGGGAAGCCTGCTTCTCCCTCTCCCTTTGCTGCTCCCCCTGCTTGTGTTCCTGCTCTCACTATGTCTCTCTCTGTCAAATAAATAAATAAAATCTTTAAAAAAAAAATGTTTTGTTGGAAGGGATCTCTTTTATGACAACAGGATATATTTTTTTATAATAGGAGGATACAGATTTAAATTTGAATAAAAAAAAGATGAGGTACATTTAGATCCTAAGTCTTTATATCATGTCAACTTACCAACACATCAGGAGGCCAGCCCTCCTGCCCCAGTCCCAGAATTCTTCCTCCTCTCTTAATGCTCTGGTGCTTCCTTCTTGTTTGTACTTGAACCTCAAAGCAGGGATGACTACCTTAATGAAATATCCAAGCTGTCTTTTGGTTTCTCCTTTAATTCATTTTTTTATCCACTAATTATTGATAATCTAGTAGTTGCTAAGCAGTGTACTTGGTTGTGAATACATTTAATTCCTATGCTTACAGAGTTTGTATTCTAAAGACATTGGATAAGAAAACCCCAAGTAAACATATAATTTTATTTTATTTTTGTAAACATATAATTTTAAATTTAATTATTACCTTGACTATATCAGGTGGTAGCCAGATTAATATCATCAGAGTATATATCATTCTATCCTTGAAGTAGTTTGAATATTAGATTATTTTTTCTTTTCTTAATCCTACATTTCCATTTTCTAAATAACCTATTGACCTTAATTTTAACCTCTGGAGCATATTATGTATATGTATATGTACCCCTCACCTGCAGATAACAAAGACAATTAGCAAGCTATAGGTACTTTCAGAGTCATATTTAATAAATACACATATTTCTTAAGCAAGCCAAATGTAGCAACAAACTGTTCCCTGAACTAAACCATTGGCATTTAATTCAGGTCCAGGGCATAAAATGTATTACCATCTCTCATGAAGTGTTTTGTCAGACTTTTGACTGGATGACCTGCTGAGGGCCCCTGAAATGCTAAAATCATTCTACAAATTGGAAAATCAGGATATTGAATCAGTCGACCTTTAAGATCCCTTCAAGTTTCAGAATTTCATGTTTCATTATCATTATTTATGTAATAGAGTGATTTAGCAAACTAAGTTCCAGTGAGGCCACATATGCCAGCAAATTCCTTAATCTCACAAGCCAAGGCAATAGAATGGAAGGGCACTTTAAGTAAATAAATCTATTCATTCAGCAGCTATTTACTGAGTCCTCACTGTTTGCATGGTTTCCCAGGACACACAGCATGAGTGGACTCACATAATTCCAAGAGACAATAATTCTGAAGGAGTGAAGATGATTCATTAGCCAATATCCAAATACAAGGGATCAGGAGAGATTTATATTTCACTTAGGTGTGCGTATAAAGTCTGGAGGTGTTTGCTGTGTATTTGTTCAAGTGATGTTAGTTAATGTTGCTAATTGTTTTATGGCTCTTATCTGTTGGAAGCTATTCAGGAGGTCTTCATAAAGGCCTTAGGGATGACATTCCCCTTCCTTTCTTTAAAAGGACACTATCACTCTTCAACAAATGGTATTGGGAAAATTGGACAGCCACATGTAGGAGAATGAAACTGGACCATTTTCTTACACCATACAACAAAACAAACTCAAAATGGATGAAAGACCTAAATGTGAGACAGGAATCCATCAGAATCCTAGAGGAGAACACAGGCAGCAACCTCTTTGACCTTGACCACAGCAACTTCTTCCTAGACACATCTCTAAAGGCAAGAGAAACAAAAGCAAAAATGAACCATTGCGACTTCATCAAGATAAAAAGCTTTTGCACAGCAAAGGAAACAGTCGACAAAACCAAAAGACAACTACAGAATGGGAGAAGATATTTGCAAATGTCTTATCAGATAAAGGGTTAGTATCCAAGACCTATAAAGAATTTACCAAACTCAACTCCCAAAAAACAAAAAATCCAGTCAAGAAATGGGCAGAAGACATGAACAGACATTTCTCCAAAGAAGACCTACAAATGGCCAACAGACACATGAAAAAATGCTCCACATTACTTGGCATCAGGGAAATACAGATCAAAACCACAATGAGACACCACCTCACACCAGTCAGAATGGCTAAAATTAACAAGTCAGGAAACAACAAATGTTGGTGAGGATGCAGAGAAAAGGAAATCCTCTTACACTGTTGGTGGGAATGCAAACTGGTGCAGCCACTCTGGAAAATAGTATGGAGGTTCCTCAAAAAGTTAAAAATAGAGCTACCCTATGAACCAGGAATTGCACTACTAGGTATTTACCCAAAGGATACAAACATAGTGATTTGAAGAGGTACCTGCACCCCAATGTTTATAGCAGCAATGTCCACAATAGCCAAACTATGGAAAGAGCCCAGATGTCTATCAACAGATGAATGGATAAAGAAGATGTGGTATAGGGGAGTCTGGGTGGCTCAGATGGTTGAGCGTCTGTCTGCCTTCAGCTCAGGTCATGATCCCGGGTCCTGGGTTCGAGCCCCGCATTGGGCTCCTGGCTCAGTGGGGAGCCTGCTTCTCCCTCTCCCTCTGCCTCTCCCCCTGCTCATGCTCTCTCTCTCTCTGTATCTCTGTGTCTCAAATGAATAAATAAAATTTAAAAAAAGATGTATATATATATAATGAAATATTACTTAGCCATAAAAAATTGAAATCTTACCATTTGCAATGACATGGATAGAACTAGAGCATATGCTAAGCTAAATCAGTCAGTCAGAGGAAGACAATTATCATATGAGTTCACTCATGTGGAATTTAAGAAACAAAACAGAGGATCATAGGGGAAGGGAGGGAAAAATAAAATAAGATGAAATCAGAGAGGGAAACAAACCATAAAGAGACTCTCAACTATAGGAAACAAACTGAGGGTTGCTGGGGGGGAAGAGGGTTAGGGGACTGGGTAACTGGGTAATGGGCATTAAGGAGGGCATGTGATGTAATGAGCACTGCAACTGATGAATCCTTGAACTCTACCTCTGAAACTAGTAATACACTATATGTTAATTAATTGAATTTAAATAAAATAAAATTTAAAATAAAAGGACACCATAAAATGGAAAGAAAAGACTGTATTTTTTTTTTTAATGTTCCTGACTTAAGACTGATAACCAGTGAGGTAAAAACATAAACTAAGTGCTGTCAATTATTACATAAAAGAAGAGTGAGAATTACTAGTAAAGATGGCAACATAGCTTCAGAAAAAAAAAATAAGAGTGACTTTTCTTCTATATGGATGAAACCTTTAGTCATAATATCCAATGTTTTTGCTGTTCTTCAAATACACTCTGAAGTAAGGTAGATTTTCTTTCTCTGAGAGTTTAGAACAAGAACTTGCCCCCATGTGCATATGCAGTATTTTTTCTCCTTGAAAAAATTATTACATATCCCATTTAAAACTTCTTAGTTAGTCTTAATAATTACATATTAGCTAGGGTAGTAATAAACAAGCTACCCATAAATAAGAAGCTTTATTTAGCACTGGATATTGGCTGCTGCTTATATTAGTGTCAGGGCCAGGGATGGAATCCTGGGGTCCTGGAGTCTAGCCATTCTTTCTCTTGTTAAATCATAGTTGGCTCTGATGTGAGTGTAAGATGTTGGGCAGATGTTATCAAATATGCTTCAATGAGAGAGGATCATAAAGCTCTTAAGTCATTTATCCTTCTAAATGTCAAGTAACTAAATTGATATTCCCATCTGCTTAAAACCTTACTGGGAAGAAAGGAAAATGAGGAATGGAAATTCAATTTTCTTTCAAAATGACTTCAGTGTGTTATCATGCCAGGGACATCTATTTTTGATATTTCAAGTTTAGAAAAGAGGGATGGATAACTTTAGCAACTCTTTTAAATTTTATTTCTTTGAAATGCCAAATAATTATGTGCATTCTCTACACCCATGATTGAAAGCAACAGGGTTGTCCTTTAAAGAAAAAAGTGATAAAATGTTAGGTTAAAAATGGCAAATGGTCTGCCATTGTGAGTTCTTTACATAGTTGCCTTTCTTTCTTTTTCATTATCACAGCTGAGAGCCGTCTTTTTTCTTGCCTCTGCCCGCCCTACCAGCATGACCTCTATTTCATCCCTGGGTGTGAGCTCTCTATCAACCATCCTCCAAGTTTATGCTACAAATAATTTAGAAATGTAGATGTGCCCAGCATTCTATGTTTACATATTTACATAGTGCATCTTTTGTAAATAAGATGCACTATGTAAATATGTGTTTACGTATTTATATGCTGCATTTAATTACAAATTATATATTGCATATTTACAGCACTAAAAGGATAGAAACCAAATCACTGAGACAATTATTGCTGGCATCTAAGAAAGTGCTTATAGTTAATGTATATTAAGTAATTTCCATGAGCTAAACACTACTCTAAGTGATTAAGCTTTCCATTCACTCTTTTAGTCCCCTGATACTATGAGGTAGGCAGTATTATTATTCCCATTTCACAGATGAGATAAATGAGACATGGAGTGGTTAAGAAAGCTCTCCAAGATAACAGAACTAGCCAGTGGCAGAGCAGGAATTAGAACTCAGGCCTACTGGCTCTTAGCTTTTGTATCAGTTTCCTCTTGCTACTATAACAACTTAGTACAATTTCAGTGGATTAAGCAATACAGTCATATTATGTTACAGCTCTGGAAGTCAGAAATCCAACATGGGTCATACTGGGCTGAGATCAAGGTGTTATCAAAGCTGTGTTCTTTCTCAAGGCTTTAATATATAATCCATTCCCTTTCCAGCTTCCAGAGGCTACTTGCTTTCCTTGGCTCAGGGTCCCTTCCTCCGTCTTCGTGGCCAGCAACAGCAATGTCAAGCTGAGTCCTTCCTATGTTGCCAGCTCTCTGGTTTTCTCTACCTCTTCCTTTTTCCCCATGTAAGGGTCCATGTGATTATATTGTGTCCACACAAACAATCTAGGATAATCTGCCTATTTTAAAGTCAGCTCATTAGAACCTTAATTCCATCTTCAATATTAATTCCTCTTTGTCATGTAACATAAAGTATTCACAGGTCCCAGAGATTAGGATGTAGACTGTTTGCAGTGCCATTATTCTACCTACCACAGTGCTATGGACCGAAGATTTGTGTCCCCTCAAAACATTAGGTTGAAACCTAATCCCCAGTGTGAAGGTATTTGGAGTTGGGGTCTTTTAGAGGTGATAAGGGTTCTAGATTGGTGCCCATAGAAAAGAAAACCCAGAGTGCTCCCTTGCTCCTGCCATTTGAGGACACAATGAAAAGCTAGCTCCCTGTAAGCCAGGAAAAGAGAGCCTTCACCAGACCTTGAACTTCCCAGCCTCCAGAACTGTGACAAATAAATGTTTGTTGTTTATAAGCTACTCAGTCTATAGCATCCTGTTATAGCAGCCAAAATGAACTAAGACATAGTTTCTGCCATTATACCACACTGCCTTAGTAAAGATTGCCTTAATAATATTAGCTACCTTTTATGGACCAGATTAGGTTTTATTAAATATATTTACACTCTGTCCTTACTGAAGGCAGGCAGCCTTCTTTCTTATTTACAGATGAAAAAATCGTTTTAGAGAATTGAGTCCTTTATGTGTAGTAAATGTGAGAGGTGAGGTGGGGTTTGAATCTAGATCTATCCACTCTAAAGGTCTTGTTCTTTCCTATGCTGTGAAATTTCAGCTAACTTGTCTTTTCTTATATTAGGGTTTTTAAAGATTGATTGATTTTAGAGAGAGAGAGAGAGAGGGGAGATGGGCAGAGGGAGAGGGAGAGAGAGAATCTCAAGCAGACTCCCCACTGAGTGTGGAGCCCAATGCAGGGTTCAATCTCACAACCCATGAGATCATGACCTGAGTCAAAATCATGAGTCAGATGCTTAACATACTGAACCACCCAGGTGCCCCTGTATTAAGATTTTTATTTTTTTTAAAGATTTTATTTATTTATTTGAGAGGAAGTGAGCGAGCGAGCGAGAGAGAGAGCATTAGTGGGTGGAGGAGCAGAGGGAGAGGGAGAAGCAGACTCCCTGCTGAGCAGGGAGCCTGATTTGGGACTTGATCCCGGGTTTCCAGGATCATGACCTGAGCCAAAGGCAGACATTTAACTGACTGAGCCACCCAGGTACCCAGGATTTTTAGGTAGTAATGTTATTATGACCCTTTTAAAAAATAAAATTGTTGCCAGTCTTTCTGAAATTCAAGAGCCTATTCCTTGCTTCATTAAACATAGTTGGCTGAAATTGCTATGAACAATTCTAGTGCAATGCCTAGCATATTAAAAGTGATAGATAATATTGGACTTTTCCCTTGATGATGCAGGAAGCTACACCTGAAGCTACACATGTTGGGACCAATGTCAAGGTCCTTAATGATCATGGTACAGTAATGTAGAAATAGGTCTGAAGGCTTGAATACATTAGGCCATGTGTGTCTCTGTGTATCCTTTGTATGTTTTGTGTTTCCTCATCTGTGAAATGGATATGATAACATCTACCTTGAGGGGTTGTGAGAATTATAAATGATAGATTTAAAGGAACCTGTCTGGTGAAGAATTGACTCTTAATAAATGGTAGCAATTAATGGAATTTCAAAAAGTAGGTCTCTGGTGTTTTGGCTTCTTGTGATTACATATGCCTCCTGATAGTGTAATAATAAAAACCCAAATGTTTGGGAAGACTGAATTGATCAAGTTTAGGTTAAATTCTTTATGAGTAATTAACAATCCAGAAGACTCAGAGGAGGGATCCAGGAAAACCATGGCAGGGACAGTCTTATTCAAGGGTTTGTGGGAATGACAGAGACTGGTATTCCAGGAGACCTGTGGCTCAGGTCCATGTAGACTTCTGTTTGAAGTTAAAACCCTCAGAATTATTATAGTATAGTGTCATAATTGTAAGACATTCATTCCCTACTAAAGTCTAACAGCTCCTTTGATCTCTCTCTTCAAGTATGGAAACATCATATTGTAACCAACTAAACCTTTTACCAAATCAACTCTTCTCCATCATCCCTTACCTCAGAAAGGAGTCTTTTAGGAATTAATGCCTTGGGGTACTAAAGCATATCGGCAGGGTGGTATACTCACTCATACCAAAAAGTTTGGCATTATATTTGACCAACTCCCAATGTCAACCTCATCTCATTCCTCCCCTGACTGCCTAGGCAAATCCTGAAAATTCCACCTTCAAAATACTCCAGAATTCAACCCCTTCTACCACCATACCACTCTTTGGATCTGTACTCTTTGATAGAGTCAGTTTGATTTAGAAGATGACCTGAAGTCCCTTTGGACATTTACAAGTCTGGCACAGGTCACTGCTCTTGGGACTTTAGCTATTTTCTTTCCACTATCTCATTGTGCCCCAGCCACACTTGTCTCACTGCTGCCTCAGGGCCTTTGCATTTGCTGGTCCATCTACTTATAATGATCTGCATGGCCAGATCCTTCACTTCCTTCTGGTTGTTGCTCAAATACTACATTTTCAGAAAGCCCTCACCCTATTTAAATTTATCCTTTCCAGAACTATAACTCTTTCCTATATTTGACCCCCATAGTACACCATATATTATCAAGCCTTAGGCACCAATGATTATGAGATGCAATATTTCTGTATATACTATGAGAAAAATTAAAGAAACAATTAAATTAATATGTACTTGATTGTAAGATACATCCTGATTTCAGAGATATTAGAAGTATGCAAAACAATGTGCATTTTAGGATTAACAAAATACAACTGTACACATTTCAGTTATTTATTTTGCTTGTGGTATGTCTCCTTCAACTATGAGATAGGCTTCATTAGGGTAGGGATATCTTTATGATTTTATACTGTTGTTTTCCCCAGCATCTGAATCAGTGCCTGAAACACAGTTAATGTTTAATAAATATTTGTCGAATAAATGAAAGAGAGTGATTTTCCGGGGCATTAGTCCTAATCTTGCCCTCTAGGAGTTCTCTGTATAGTATTAAATGACAAAATAGTGTGCATGTAATAATAAAGTTTCTTGCATATACCTTGTCATTTTCTCAAAGTAGCTCAACATACATTTTCTCCTTTGCTTATTATCTCCATGTATACTATGGTGTAGAGAAGAAAAGTGCTGTGCCCAGGAATGGCTTTGGTCAGACAAGGACTCTATTGTGACTCAGAGATGATCTTTTTCTCCCTATACTATACATGATTGAAAATTCCTATGGGAAAGAATTAAACTGAATGAATAGTGTTGGTGAATTGACTGCTGCATTGATTTACTTGGGCCAGTCTGCCAAAGTAGGCCGATACTGGTGGATTCAGGGGCATGATTGACGGTGGTCAGTTGTTATAAAGTGTTGACCCTTGTGCCTATCACATAAAACTGGCCAGAGAATTGATGGGATGTGGTGGTCATGAAAATCATCACATGGCCAACAGAAAAATTAAAGCCAGGGCAGGCCTATAGGAAATGTTGGAAGCAGATTGAAAATTGAAAGACAAGAAAAATTAGATAGATGATAGATAGATAGATAGATAGATAGATAGATAGATAGATAGATGATAGAGAACATGTCTATAGGTGTATTTAAAACAAAAATGCATATAAATACATGTTATGGTATAAAAGTACATATAAGAAAATAATATTTTTCTATACTTAAACATTTTTATTTTAGTTTAGTTTTTTTCTAAGATTTTATTTATTTATTTGGCAGAGAGAGAGAGAGATGCACACAAGCAGAGGGGGAGCAGGCAGAGGGCAGAGGGAGAAGCAGACTCTCCGCTGAGCAGGGAGGCCTATGCGGGGCTCGATCCCAGGACCCTGGGATCATGACCTGAGCCAAAGGCAGACACTTAACTGACTGAGCCACCCAGGCGCCCCTATACTTAAACATTTTTTTAAAAGATTCTGTAAAAAAAAAAAAAGAAAAGAAAAGAAAAAAGGGGCACCTGGTGGCTCAGATGGTTAAGCATCTGCCGTCAGCTTAGGTCACGATCTCCAGGTCCTGGGATCGAGCCCCATGTCAGGCTCCCAGCTCAGAGAGGAGTCTGCTTCTCCCTCTCCCTCTGCCTCTACCACTGCTTGTGCTCTCCCTGTCTCTCTCTCTCAAATGAATAAATAAAATCTTTTTTAAAAAAAGAAAAATATATTAAATAGCTAAGTTCCTTATGACTTCTCCCATGCCTGTATTTCCAGCAGTAACAATAATCATTAGCAATTGGTTGTTACATACATACTCTAAACCCAGTCCCTACATATGCCCACAATGTTACACAGGTGTTTTGTGTTTAACAAAAATAGTATCCTACTATACATAAATTTTCATAAATTGTCTTAATCACTCAACTGGATCTTCCACAAGAATATATTACAAATTATACTTCTTTTTAAAAGTTATATATTATTAAATAGTGTGGATGTATTATGATTAGTTTAGCTAGCCTACATTATTTCATATGTGTGTGTTTCTCCCATTGTGTCTAATTCACCAATATTGCATAAATATTCTTTAAATATATGTTTCCCTCTTTTCATTGTTTTCTTATGAAGGTCTCTTTTCATACACATTTCTTAGTTGTGCATTGTATATTTATGCCCTGAGATGGAGGATGAAAAGTACAAAAGGGAGGGGTGCCTGGGTGACTCAGTTGGCTAGGCATTCGACTCTTGATAACATCTCAGGTCATGATCTCAGGGTGGCTGGGATGGAGCTCTGCTTGAGGTTTTGTGCTCAGTTGGGAGTCTGCTTGAGGATTCTTTCTCTTTCTCTCCCCCCTCTACCTCTCCCCCTTACTCATGTGTGCTCTCTCTCTCTGTAAAACAAATGTACAAAAGGTAAAGTAGTCAGCAGTAGTAAGTGTATGTTTGACCTGAGAGTAAGCTTGTTTTTTAAAACTATCTTTTATATATTTGCTTGTTTTTACATTGGTAAAGCCTATTTCAAAAAATTGAATAGTAAAATCTTAGATTTGGGAAACTCTGAAATGTGAGCCAGTCTGACCTCCCACTTCATGAAGAACCCTTCCCTATATACCTTCATACCTTCTCATTAGCTTCATTCTCTGACGACCTTTGGCTCCTTCATCTAAATAACTTCACACTTTAAAACTCAGTTTGTGACACTCCTTCCAAGAACCATTCTCTGATTGTCCCAAGGAATTAAGATACCCCTCTAGTGCCCTGAAAGCACCCTGTGTTTGCATTGATCAGTACATTTTCCAATCACTGTTGTGACTGTGGATGCATTCCCCTATTTTTTCTGCTAGATTTTAAGTGCCCTCACTGGGAGGAAATCCATCTTCCTCATTCACTTCTGTGTTTCTAAATGCATAAAATGTCTAGAGAAGTACCAACCCTTCTTTTTTTAGTAAAATGAATGAATGAATGAACACATACATTATCTTTTTTTTTCTTTTCTTGGCTAATATGTGTATTTGATATTTTAATAAATGTGTGTGGTGTGTCAGTTCGAGGAATAGAATGCTGGTTGGAAAGATGGCACTTAACTCTAGATAACACTAACCAATAAGAAAATGTATTGTGAAAGAAGGAAGAGAGAGGTGGTTGTTTTTGCAAGGATAGCTCATTTGCTTCAGTTTATTGATGGAGAGAGGTAACGCAGGTTTCATTCTGTTTGCTATTTCTATGTGAAACCATGCAGCTCATCTCTGCAGTATCTGTCTCATTAAAGAGTTATCTTAAGGAAACAACTCAGCAGCTATCAGAAGAGTGCCAAGATGAGTCATTGATTTGCAATCAGGTTGACCAATGCTAATGGATTCACCAATTTCTCAGGTCTTCTTAGAGCTCACCCTCTTGTCACACAGCATAGCACTTTGGCTGCTAGCTTTGAAGTGAGGAATGTCCCTTCACTGGGACCCAAGCTGTCTGCCCCTCTGTCACCAGGTTTCAGCCTCTAGGATAAGTTTGTACCTTTCACTCAAATGTGTGTCACTAGAGTTAAGAGTTAAAAGATTCATCTTGATGTTTTCTCTAGATAAACTGTTATGGTAAAATCATTCTCATGTAAGCAGCTGAGGTTCCATTTATGTGGGAAAATGAACCTATTCTATCAAATTCCGGGTAATTTAACATAATCTGCAATGTTAATTATTTCTTGATTATGAAATAGCCAAGAAACCTGAGAAACTGCCTAATCTTAGTTCAGTGGAAACTGAACCCCAAAGGGCTGAGAGATTCTCTGTGGTCTCTCCACCAGAATCGGCTAAATCAAGGTTCAAATCTGAGACTGATGCCCTTCCCACTTTACTAGAAAGAGATCCTTTCTTCTTCTCCATTATAATCTGGTCCTGGAGATTAATAAGACTGATTGGTGAATAATCAGATGTTCAGTGGTTAGGGCAATTCTTAAAAAAAGCCATCCTGGATCTTTTTCCCCCCTCTTCTTCTATTTTTAGAAGCAATGTAGTACAGCCTTTAAGTGTAGAGGTTCTGAAGCCAGACTATACAGGTTAGAATCCAGGATTCATCTCTTAGTAACTAGAGGAATTGAGCATGTGTCCTCAATTAAAAAAAATTGTATAGTCATAGCATCTACTTCATGTGGTCACTGAGTTTAAAAAGTCAGTCATGTACATAGAACAGTGACTGACACAAACTAAGCTTCTACTAAATATTGGCCGTGCTTTTTCATCAGAGTGTGTGGGAATGGAATGGAAACGTCTGCCTTCCTATGTCTCCCTTCACATTTAGAGTGGGCGTGAGCTCTCATTTTATTATATATTTCTCGAGTTTTCTGCTCCATCTCCTTTGTCCCAGTATAATCTTAGACCATCTGTAATCTATGATTTGTAAAGGAATTAAGATAGAATGGAATGGAGGCTAAGAGCATGGATTTGAGTGTCAGTCATACTGCATTTTAGAATGACTGGAATCAGCCCATTTGTTGGCCAGAACTGCTATCTAAGGGTTTACAGAATGTTTTATGTATCCCCATGATATGCATTGTAATGTCACAGACGACCAAGGGACCCACTTTATAGCAAAGATGGTGTGAAATGGTGTATAAATGTGTATGGAATCCACTCGTGCTTTCATGTACCACACCATCCAGAAACTGCTGGCCTAATAGAGCAGCAGACTAAGCTGTTGAAGAAACAGTGGGGCACCAACTTGGAGATAATACCCTGTGAGGCTAGAGTGTGGTCTTCTGGTACATCACATGTTACTTACATCAACATCCGTTATGTGATGTTGTGTCTCCAGTAGGTAGAATATATGGGTCCAAGAAACAATAGGTGGGGGCCAGAAGGACTACCCTTTCCACTATTTCCAGTGATCCACTTCAGGAATTTGTGATCCACACCCGCTTGACACTGTGCTCTTCTGGATTAGAAGTTATGTTTCTCAAAGAGGGAAATGCTTCCACCAGGCTACCAGCAAAAGATCCATTGAACTTTGAGCTAAGACTTTCACTCAGGCATTATGTGCTCTTCTTGCCAAGGGACCAATAGGGAAGAATAAATGCCACAGTCCTGGTAGGGAGACTTGACCTGGACCGTGAATGAGTGCTATCACACAGTGGAAGCAAGTGGAAATACATTAGACATCCACTTGGATATCTCTAAGTTCTCCCTAGCCCAATATTGATGATACATGGACAAGTGTAGTGACCAGTGCTTTAAAAATGACATGGGAAGTAGAGATACAGATTACTCAAGAGGGAGGGTCTTATTCACCCCACATAGTGAGCCACCATGACCAGCAGAGATGCTAGCTATGAGAGAGGGAATCTAGATTGGGTAGTAATGGATGAAGATAATGATAACTGGTTGCAACTGCAGGACCAGTCATAACAGTGGGGACTGCAGTTCATCCTACTACCTCTCTTTTGAGTTTTTCTGACAGAAGAGGCCCACCAAAGCCTTGAGTTGTTATGGTACAGGTGGATTTAAGTGACATAAAGGGAATGGTACAGGTGGATTTAAGTGACATAAAGGGAAGACTGTCATAAATTCTGTGTCATGCTGCATTGATGTCTCCTTTAGGACTGATGTAGTGACCCAACTGCTGATTAGGTTGCTGGCTGAAAACTTGCAGTGCTCAGGTGAAGAGGTTGACTAACCTCAAATCACACCACTTTGCAAGGGTACCTCATAACCAATTACTGGTGGTCACTGTGGGATAAAGCCCGGACCTCTCAACCTAATTTGTGACAACTCTAAAGGACTATCCTAGCTCCAGAGCTTCTGGTAGGGTTGGCTGAGGCCTTAATTAATACTGTGATGCAGCCTGATTTCTCCTTCCATTCAGTCCTGCTTGTTTTTCTTTTCGCTCCAGGTGTTGATCCTAAGAGCAGTCCCTAATGTAAATCGTCTGCATGCTAATCTTTATCTCAGAGTTCCTGGGGACTTGTACCAATGATATGGCCTGATTATACACCTGTATAAGTAGGAAACAAGATAGGCACAAGTCATTCATTTCAGTAGTAATTGTAAGAATAAAATTTCATTAACAAAACTGGTCTGCTCATTGAATAAACTATGGCACCTTCACAATGAAATACCACCTAACTATCAAAAAGAATAAAGATCTCTGTGAAGTATATGGGGATATTTTATATTTTAAAGAGAAGAAGAAAATAAAGGTGAAGAACAATATATATAATAAACAACCTTTTATATGGAAGAAAAGGAAATAAAAATATGAAAATCATTTACCAATTTTGATGTAATAATTAATAAAATAATAAAGGAAAATGGCTACATTTAGAGGATTGGTATGAATAAAAAAGAGATAATAAGACTAGAATTTTCTGAATTTTAAAATAATATAAACCTTTGATACATGTAAACATTTCAGAGTCAAAAAATAGAGATAAATTTGAAAATACAATAAACCTTAAAATTGAATTCAAATACTGATATAAAAACATAAAGCATTTTTTAAAATTTTTTAAAAGATTTTATTCATTTATTTGAGAGAGAGTAGCGGGGGGAGGGAGAGGGAAAAGCAGACTCCCTGCCAAGCAGGGAATCCAACACAGGGCTCAGTCCCAGGACCCTGGGATCATGACCCAAACTGAAGGCAGCTGCTTAACCGACTGAGCCACCAGGAGCCCCTAAACATAATGCATGCCAAATTGAAAACATAAACACATAAAGGCAGTAATTATTTCAAGGAGTTGTAGAATACAATAGTCTATCCCTAATAGGATGTATTCTAAGGGGGAAAAAAGAAAACAATTTAGATTTTACTTAATGGGATTATTAGTAGTAATTTTGACATTGAAACTGTGTATGCTGTAAAATAGAGCAAATAATGAACTGTTCTGATGTTATTAGTAACAATGGGAAAGAATATGCAAAAATAAAATAATAAAAGATATTTTGAAAGCTCTGTAATGTTAATTTTGAATTAGAGATATCTGTGAGTTCAGAATTTAAATGTATATAAATATCAAATAAATATATACATTTGATATATTTGAAATCTGTATATTAAATGATATATATTCTAAATAGTATATTTTAAATATATAAAATTAGTATAAATATATAAATAAATATTTATTATAATATGTCTGTAGGATTCAAACATTCCTAACTCAAAATTAATATTAATTTAATAATACTTTTTTATGGGGGAGGGGCAGAAGGAGAGAGAATCTTAAGCAGGGAATTCACTGGATGTGGAGCTGATTGTGGGTCTCAATCTCACAACCCTGAGATCATGACCTGAGCTGAAATCAAGAGTCAGACATTTGACTGAGCCATCCAGGTGCCCCAATAAAAAATATTTTTAAATTAGTATATTAAATTATTCGAATGGATTCAAAATATCACCCCACAGAGTGCTTATTCATTACTAATTGGAAAGTGTACCTTTACAATAGAGAGATGTGGCTGTTACCTTGGGGCAGACTCTAAGGTGACCCCCATGATCCTTGCTTCTTGATGTTCATGACCTTGTGTAATTCCCTCTCCTTGAGTGTGGGCAGGATTTGTGACTTGCTTCCTAATAAGCAGAATATAACAAAGGTAATAGAATGTACATAATTAGGTGTATGTGATTACATTACATAATACTACATAATATCTATCTTGCTAAGAACTTCTTTTCCTTGATGACTTTGAAGTAGCAAATTTCCATGTTTTGAGCTGGCCTATGGAGAAAGCCACATGGCAAGTAACTGAAGGCTGCCTCCAGCCAAAAGCCCCCAAGACCCTAAGGACCTTCAGTCTGACAGCCTGCAAAAAGCTTAATGCTTCCAACAACCACATGAGCTTGGAGTAGATCCTTCCCCAGTTGAACCTCAGAAGTGACTATATTCTTGGCCTTTGTCTTGATTGCCCCACATGAGACTCTGAAGAAGACCAAGCTGAGCCATGCCCAGACCCTGATCCAGAGAAAATATGAGATAATAAATATGCATTGTTTTAACCTGTATTTGTGATAATATTGTAAAATAGCACTACATAACTAATCGATATACCCCTTGACAAAGTGATAAAAATTAACATCACTAATATTAGCACATTTTAACAATATTTATACCCTGTTGTGATTTCATGTGACATTTCCAGTATCACCTATGAAGTGAGTACTCTTGCCAAAAATATTTAACTCAACACTCATCAAGTCCTTAGATCTAATTTCTAGATTGTAGAAAATACATATGACAGAATGACAAGGTAAGTGAAACTGTAAGGAAACATAAGAGTCCAGAATATTGTACATTCTTCATGTCAGCAGGCCTGAAAATGGAGGTGGCAGAGAGCTAGTCTAGATCAAAATGCTGATAGAGGTAAAAGGGTCAAAATAAAATGTGTAAGGTTTGTTTTGTTCCTAGATCTGTACAGCACAATACAGAATAAATAAGAATAAAAAATAAACCATAGAAAAAAACCTGTTGACAATTGGAGAAATGTAGACATTAACTAGAGATCAGATGATATTAGGAAATGCTTGGAAATATTCTTAGTTTTGATAACATTATTGTAATTATGTGATAAAATGTTCTCATGTGAAGGAAAAAAAGACTCTGGTGGGTCTCCTCTACTGTCAGTACTTCATTTTGGTCACCAATGTGTGGGTTTTCCCCACACCAAGCAATTCTGCAACACCAGCTGGGTATCCTACAATTTAACTCAATTCTTACAGTATCTACCTGGAAGCAGAGTCAGCTCCCACAGGTTATGGGCTCGGTCCTACAAAACTGTTCTCCACACTGGAGGTTGGAGAGGCCACTGAAAATGCCAACCCTCTAATCAAGTGTATGGCTTCCCTGGCAACCAGTCCCCATCCTTAGGGACTTCCTAGAAGTTACCTCATTAACACAAACTCAGGTGTGGTTAAAAGGAGACCATTATGAATAATAGGACACCCCATTCCCCTTTATTATTCTTGACTGATTTTAGGAATTGGAATGATTTGAAAGCAAAAGACCAAATATTATAACAAAAGATTCTCCCACTGCTTTTATTGCTTAGGGAATTACAAGGGTTTTAGGAGCCTGTGTGCCTGGAATAGGGACAAGGACAAAATAGATATTTCTTATTATAAATCATAATATCACTCCTTGTTATTAGAAATTGGAAATTAGTAGGCATGAAGTGTCATGATGATTGAACTTTTTTTAAAAGTTCATCAAAATAGGCATATGTGGGTGGGTGTGGAAAGAGATACACAATGTTAGCCATTGTTGAATACAGATGAGCACACATTTTGCTATACTATTCTATGTGTTAGAAACAAAACTGGGAAAAACATAAATTGTTGGTATTTAAGCATGTTGTCAGAAGTCCAGTTTGGCACAACACTGTGTCGTTAGCAAGAGGCACTCACTAAAACTGTAAAAAAACAAAACAAAACAGAAGTCCAATACAGCTAGAGGTTTGGACCTACTTCCTTCTTGTATGTAACTTATTCCCTTGGATCAGCTCACAGCCTCTGTAAAGTTATTTTACCTAACTTTTCCAGATTAATCTTTATTGTGTTTACTTTTAATGCTTAGCAATCATTTTGATGTCTTTATTGTATGTAATTATCAGGGTCTATCTTGTCTCAACGGGTGAAATACTTAAATCTGCTTTCTTAAAGTTCCAAAAATGCATTCAAATCTAGCAATTTCACTTATTTTTACTTTGGGCATTTATGTACAAAGAAACACAGTTGATAGGGAAGCTAAGACCACCTGTTTAGGGCTACTTGTGTTGCCTAGGTAGGATCATCTTATAATACACCTGGAGAGGATACCCGCCAATTTCTTCTGATAAATGGATTTATGGAAATGCACAGAAGACAAATGACTATATTAATAAAATGTAAGAAGTTCAGGTAGATTTGAAAATGGGGCCTGGTGATCTACTAATGATTACAGAGATGTGTGCATGTAAAAAATTAAAAAGCTGCCATGTGCCACTAAAAGAGGAGTTTATCATTCCCACCCAAGTATATTCTCTGTCCCCACCTCTTTCCCTTTCTGTCTCTTCTTTTCTCTCCCTTCCTCCTTTCTTCTCTCTCCTTCCCTCCCCAAACTGGCCTCAAGTTGACATTCTTATCTCAACCCTTAAAGCCTTTTTCCTGAGAAAGTGAAGAAAATGGGTATCTTTGGTTCTGTTTTTTTTTTGGAGAGGAAACCTGACCTTCTCAATTTATTAGTTTGCAGATTGAGAACTGATTATAAAAATCATTTAAAATCGGGCCGGGACGCCTGGGTGGCTCAGTCAGTTAAGCGTCTGCCTTTAGCTCAGGTCATGATCCCAGGGTCCTGGGATCGAGCCCCGCGTCAGTCTCCCTGCTCAGCAGGGACCCTGCTTCTCCCTCTCCCTCTTCCTGCCTGTCTGCCTAACATGTGATCTCTCTGTCAAATAAATAAATAAAATCTTAAAAAATAAATAAAATAAAATCGGGCCAACAAAAATCTTATAAACAGAAAAAATATTTAATGATAATAAATAAAAATCAGATACTTAAATGTAATGATTTTTCCAAAATTGGACCTTTTAAAATGGCCTTTCAAAATGTGAGTGGCCCAGAAGGAAAATGTAAATAATTCTGAATTTTTCAATTTTGGAATGGAAATTATTGAGGTAAGAGTGTGTGGCAAACTTGGGATGGTAGTATTTCTATTTGGGAAAGGGGAAATAAAAATGGACTTCCTTTAATTGGTCTAAAAGGGGATTACTGTAGTATTTTTTAAGATTTTATTTATTTATTTTAGAGAGAGAGAGAGTGTGTGCACAGGCTCACACAAGGGTGGGGAGGGGCAGAAGGAGAGGGGGAGAGAGAATCTCCAGCAGACTCCCTGCTGAGCGTGGAGCCAGACGGTGGGGCTGGATCTCATGACCCTGAGATCATGACCTGAGCTGAAATCAAGAGGTCACTGAACCAACTGAGCCACCCACGTGCCTCAGAAATTACTATAGTATTAACTCAGCTGGAGTCTAGCCTCAGAGTAGTAACTGTTTAGTTCCGCCAGCACCATGAAACCCTCTGACTCATACAAATTTTGCCTTAAAGAGACATGTCCCTGTGCAGGCAGGCAACCTGAGACACACTGATTACGGTGCTTTCCATCTATTAATAGAATTGCAGATGGGGACAGAAGTGTTTTAACTCAGTTATGCCTCGAGACCTAAGGAAGTGGCTCATATTGATTCTCCCAACTGATACTTCAGGCTTCAGCAAATGGAAAAGAAAAACAAAACAAAAAATGAAAAACAGAACAATAACAACAACAAAAAACACCTTTTTTTCTCCACGGCTGGCTTCTTGCATGATTACAGTTTATTGAATGAATGCCTGCTATGTATCAAGGACTTCACATGTATTCTAATAATAACGGGCAGTATTTTAGTAATGTTATAGGTAATCGATTGCTAATAATATAGGTAATATTTTTCCCATTTGACAAAGAAGAAAAATGGAAGGTATAATCAATGAATTAACTCGGTATTTCAGCACAGCAAATGTTGGAGTATACATAAGAGCCAGGCCTATGGGCGCCTGGGTGGCTCAGTCGGTTAAGTGTCTGCCTTCAGCTCAGGTCATGATCTCAGTGTCCTGGGATGGAGCCCCACATTGGGCTCCCTGCTCGGTGGGGAGCCTGCTTCTCCCTCTCCCACTCCCCCTGCTTGTGTTCCCTCTCTCGCTGTGTCTCTGTCAAATAAATGAATAAAATCTTAAAAAAAAAAAAAAATAAGAACCAGGCCTAACCCAAGGATGCCTGCCTGCTTTAAGAGAATACTCTCAGACAATGAGAGCTTTTAACTCTTAACTCAGCTATGATATAGGGTTGGTAGTATGAACACATCACAGGTGACAGATGACATTATTGCTCTGAAGTGTAATAGTCATGACAAGAAGCAAATAAATATTGCAAATGATACTTGCAGTAGAGTAGATAAAGGGTTAGAGAAATCTTTTTGGAACTTGGTATTTTTCCTTGCAAGACTCTCAAAGAATTCAAGAAAAAGTAACTCAATTTGTGAAATTATAGCATTTTAGAAGTAAAAGGACTTTGAGGAGACACTAGTTCAGTGGTTCAAAACCTGATATAGTATGATGACTCTTTGTTACAGTCAACTCACCAACTTAATAGAATTTGTACTTTTATTGTACAGTCCTATGGAAGTGTACAATAGGGGGAATTGACCTAATTGAAGAGGTCATAGAAGGCTTTCTAAGGGAAGTGTAATTGAACTGACATCTGTACAAATATTTAAAGGCAACTAGCCAAAGGGAGGGTCAAGATTGGGAAGACAATTCCAGGCAGATGAACAGAAGGCCTCCATGACAAGGGTGAGTAAGGAACATCGAAAACAAAGAAAGTACCAAACAACTAATCTACAAAGCTGCCTTTGTAAAACTGAAAAAGTAGTTTAGAGCCTGAACACACGGGGCCTGTGGATCAGGTAAAGAATTTAATGCTTAATCCTAAATGCAATGACAACCCTTCAAAATGTTTTAAGCATGGGTGGGACAAGGCCTAATTTGCATTTCAAAAGGATCACTCCAGTGAAGGTCAATAATGAGTGGATGGCAGGTACACCTATGGTAACTGCAAAGAAGTAAAAATATACCAATCATACTGAGGAAAATAACTGAAAATTTCAACAATTTGGAGATATAATCTATACCAACTAAAATGCACCTGTTTTGAATGCTATGACAATGTAGTCACTACTATAATCAGTCCATATACAGACCATTTCCATCACTCCAAAATTTTCCTTACAATATTTGTCAATCCATTCCTGGCATCTTAGCTTCTTCAACATTCTTTCCTCAATGTTTTATAGTTTTCAGTGTACAGATCTTTTACCTCCTTGGTTAAATTTATTCCTAAGTATTTTATCTGTCATGCTATCATAAGTGAGATGGTTTTCTTGATTTCATTTTTAGATAGGTCATTGTTGATATAAAGAAATGCAACTGATTTTTAAACATTTATTTTGTATCTTGCAACTTCACTGAATTTGTTTATTGCATCTAACAGTTTTGTGTGTGTGTGTGTGTGTGTATAATCTTGAAGGTTTTCTACATACAGGATTATGTCATCTGCAAACACAGATAATTTTATTTCTTCCTTTCCAATTTGGATGCCTTCTGTTTCTCTTCTTTTGTCTGCTTGCTCTTTCTTAAACTTTGGTACTTTTGAATATTGAATAGAAATCATGAGAGTGGACATCCTTGCCTTGTAGCACATCTTAGAAGTTTTCAGTTTTGTCCTCATTGATTATGATGCTAGCCCTGGGCTTTTCATAAGTGGCCTGTATTGTGTTACTCAATTTATTCACATATAACTGTTTACAATATTTTAATTTCTGAGGGACCCATTATAATGCCTCCTCTTTCATTTCTGATTTTATTAATTTGAGTTGTCTCTCTCTTTTTCCTTTTCCAGCTAAGGGTTTCTTGATTTTATGTTTTCTCAAAAAACAAACTCCTAGTTTTTAAAAAATTTTTTCTCTATTTTTCTATTTTCTATTTGATTATTTCTGTTCTGTTCTTTATTATTTCCTTTTTTCTTCTAACTTTGGGTCTAGTTTACTATTTTTTTCTAGTTCCTTGGGATTGTTGAGATTTTTTTCTTTTCTAACATAGATGTTTATTGATATAACCTACCCTCTTAATGCTGCTTTTGCAGCATCCCTTAAGTTTTGGTAAGTTATTTTTTTGTTGTTGTTTTTATTTGTCTTGAGATTTTTAAAATTCCCTTTTAATTTTCTATTTGACACAGTAGCTGTTAAAGAGTGTGTTATTTAGTTTCCAAGTATTCTTCCCAGCACCATCTGTTGTAGAGACTGACCTTTCCCTGTTGTGTATTTTGTAGCACCTTATTGATTATCAGTTGGCAGTATATGCATGGATTTATTTCTGTGCTTTCTATTTGTTCCATTTATTTATATGTCTGCCTTTATGCCAGTTCAATACTATTTTGATTACTGCAGCTTTATAACATATTTTGATATCAGAAAATGTGACACCTGCAGCTTTCTTCTTTCTCAGGAATCATTTTTTCTATTCATTAATGTGTGTGTGTTTGTGTGGTTCCATATGAATTTTAGAATTGACTTTTCTATTTCTGTAAAAAACATGCCATGGGGATTTTGAAAGAGATTGCACTGAGTTTATAGATTGCTTTGGGTAATATGGGCATTTTAACAATACTGTCTTCCAATCCATGAACACAGGACGTCTTTCCAGTTGTTTGTGTCTTGTTTAATTTTTTCATCAGTGCTGTGTAGTTTTCAATATAGAAGTTTTTTTTCACCTCCTTAATTAAGTTTATTCCTAAATATTTTATTCTTTTTGGTGGTACTGTAAACAGGAAGGTTTTCCTAATTTCCTTTTAGGATAGTTTGTTGGTAATGTATAGAAATACAACTGATTTTTTATATAGATTTTGTATCCTGCAACTTTACTGAATTTATTAATTCTAATAGTTTTTTTAACAGAGTCTTTAGAGTTTTCTATATATAAGATCATATCATCCGCAAACAAGGTAAGTTTTACTTCTTTCTTTCCAATTTGGATGGCTTTTAGTTCTTTTTCTAGTCTAATTGTTCTGGCTAGAATTTCAAGTATTATGTTGAACAGAAGTGTCAAGAGTGGGTATCTTTGTCTTGTTCCTGAGCTCAGAGGAAAAGGTTGTAGTTTTCTACCATTGAACATAATGTTTGCTGTGGGCTTATCATATGTTGCTTTTATTGTGCTGAGATATATTCTTTCTATACCTAGATTATTGTTCATTGAGAGTTTTTAATCATTAAAGGATATTGAATTTTGCCAAATGACTTTTTTTCGCATCTGTTGAGATGATCATATAATTTTTATCCTTCGTTCTGTTAATGCACTGTAGCACATTAATTGATTTTTGTATGTTGAACCATCCTTGTATTCTGGGGTAAATCTGTATTGATCACGGTGTATGATCCTTTTAATATGCTCTTGGATTCAGTTTGCTAGTATTTTCTTGAGGATTTTGCATCTATATGCATCAGGGATATTGGCCTGTAGTTTTCTTGATCTGGCTTTGGTATCAGTATAATGCTGGCCTTATAAAATGAATTTGGCTAAGTTCAAAAGTACTTATTTATCATCCTTTACAGTAGCCCCCAAATGGAAACTATCAAAAGTCCATCAGAAATAGAATGGACAAGCAATGAATCATGGAACACTACATCTAAAACTAATGATGTAATGTATGGTGATTAACATAACAATTAAAAAATTTTTTAAAAAAAGAACTAGAATGGACAAATACACTGTAATTCAGACAGTTGAATCCCAGACAGTAACTAAAATGAATAAAACATAGGTCACATGACAATGTGGATGAATTTCCCAAATAATGCTCATCAAAAATTCAAACATGCAGCAATTTCTACTGGACAGTTATTTAATATAAAGTCCAATGAGGAAGAACTAACCTATAGTCTTCAAGGATACATGCACATGTGGTATAACATGAGCAAGACATCAATTACTTTAGACGTCAAGATAGTAGTTTTAGTTGGTGGGTAGCAAGGAACTCTGATTGGGATGGGCTGAGGAATGCTAGTGTTGGTTTCTTCACTGGGTATTGGCTGTAAGTGCATTCCATGTATAACATGCTGTGGTATAGATTCTCATATTTTTCTGTGCGTATGTGATATTTTATAATTGACATTTTTATTTCACATTTAAAAAGCAAATTAAATGTAGGAAGGACAGTTAGGAGGTTATTGCTCAATTTTTCAAGGGAGGGAAGATGGGAGGTGGAAGAAGAATAGAAGTAAAAGGGTTTAAGAGATATCAAAAGGCATCTAGAGGGGGTAGAGGATAGGGGGAGTAAATTAAATTTTTGTGTTTCACAGTTCGAGTAGCTAACACTTAGACAGTGTGTATAGGTTTGATGTATAGTTCAAGTTTCATTTTTTTCTATGTGGGTACCAAATTACCCTAGCATCATTTATTAAGAAGTATTTAAACTTCACATCAATCCCATGCGGTAGGAGTTATTACAGTCCTGATTTTATGGGTGAACAAACAGAGTCAAAGAGCAGTGAAGCAACTTTCAAAAGAGCAGAATAACCTAATATAGCAACTTTGACTTTCATTTGCAACTAAGGGCTAACAGCATTTATTGAATAGCACCGTTTTGAGCTAAGTGCCTTAAATGCATATTCTCATTTAATCTTCCAACAAACTTGCGAAGCCAGTCCTACAATGATCTCCAGTTACACTGGGGGAAGTGAAGTCTTAAAGAGATAAAGAGCAAAATATTTGTAGGGGGGAGCCAGGTCTGGGACACAGATGTATTACTCTCTAAAACCCAGGCTCTAAATTATTAATCTGTACTGCTTTGGCGATATGCTAAAAGTGATCATAAATTTGAAATTATCATTTTTGCTTTTCTATTACAAAGCATTCATAGGTTTTCTTTGAGGGTTTCAACAAAGATAATCCTTGCTCCGTATTTCTTCTAAATCACAGAAGGAAGAGATAGGTTGAAAACAATCAAAAAGCCCCAAATTTGTGCTATTTCTTTTTTGACGTCAGCTTTTCACACGCTATCTCTAACTTTGACAGTTATCACCATACCATGGATCTTTAATATTAAATTGATCTAAATTCTTTTACTTCTGCTTTTTCTCTTTGCTGCAAAATTCTCTATCATGGCTCAAGATGCAAATTCAGAGAGAGCAGTTACCAAGATTTCACTGTATGCTTCAGCTACAAGATGTTAATATGCACAACTAGACTTTACTATTTTCTATCTCCTATTTTACTGGTTTTCTTCTATAACTCTGCTCCTTTGCCTGTTTTTCTCACAGAGTAAATGCCTGGCATTCTGATAACGCACTGATCATAATTCTTTATCATTAAATATGTTTTACTTCCCCAGTGACGTTTCTCCTTCTGGAACTCTGACCTTTGAGACCTTGCTGAGCTCATTATTATTGCCAGTAGCGGATACCCAGCCCTCATCAGAATGCTCTGATAGACACTTCCTTTTTTGCTTGACATTGGACATTTCACTTCCTGACATCTACAATTTTGTGAGAATTTCAGTGACTGCCACAAGCCTGCATTTCATCCCCACTGATAGTATCAGTGAGAAGTATGCAAGAATGTCTCTGTCTGTATCATTAATACATTAATGTGTCTGTTCAATACATCTTTGTTAGCTATGTTTGATGAGCCAAATTAATTTCACATAATTATTTACACTACAAGATTAGATTATTCTTCCTGTAATATTAGATTACTTTTCCAAGGTGTCCATTTATATATAATATTTGTGTTGCATATGTCCCTTTAATTTATAACTATTTATTTCTCTAGCAAATACTGAGCACCTTGTGATATAGCATGAAAAGTACAAAAATGGAATTATCAATAGGAATAACATACTAGATGCTCTAAAAACATTTGTTGAATGAATAAGTGAGTGGACGAACACAATAGTGACATAGATATTGAATAATTGCATACCTTGTCAAGAGTTTACTTGACCTTCTCATGGGAGAAATCCAGAAATCCATCAGTTCAGGGATATTGGTTACTGGCACTGATAAGGGAATGGGTACCACTTACCTCTGGTTCTGGACTAAGGAGCAAAGGGAATTATTTTTTTTTTTTAAGATTTTACTTATTTATTTGAGAGAGCATGAGCTGGAGAGAGAGGGAGAGAATCTGAATTAGACAGTGCACTGAGCACACAGCCTGACGTTGGGCTCGATCTCACAACTGTGAGATCATGACCTGAGCCAAAACCATGAGTTGGCTGCTTAACCAACTGAGCCATCAGGCCCCCTAGGAGCAAAGGGAATTACATCTGAACCCTTGTTGAGAAAGAATTTCACTGTCTGAGACTGAAGAAATGGAAAGAGAATAAGACTATGAGCAACTTGAAAAATAGAACAGAAAAAAAAGGAAAAAGTCCTGAAATTATCTCGTGATGGTAATGTGTGCAGAGAGGGTGTTAGTAGCTGAACTGGTAGAAGAATAATAACTGCTAATGTTGAAACTAATTTAGACAAAAGCAGCAAATTCTACAGCCCTTATAGCTTCCCAGTATCCTTAAATGACATATAACCCTCTTTCTTTGTTTTTATGTTATTACAGAGAGAGTGAGCCATTAGCAAGATGGCTGAAGCTGCAAAGTTTAAAATGTAATTTGAATCAAATAATGACACACAAAACATAGTTGATTAGTGCACAATAAGGTGGTGGGCATTACTCATAGTTAAAGCAACAGACATCAATTCCCATCAATGATTCTTTCCACAAGAGAGCCTAAGCCTAGCATTCACTTCTGGGCAATAGAGCAATTGCCTGACGGTTGATGAAAATGAAATATGGTATCTTCCTACTCTAAAATCTAATCAATAGTCAGGGAGAATATTTATTCACTATTTATGATACTTCCTCTGGTTGGATTCACTTCTAAACCTGCAACATCTAGCCCCTGATCCCAACACTTTGCTGAAATAGCTCTTCTAATGGGTTTCAAGAACTCCCTATTTGCAAAATTCAGAAACATCATCTTAGTTCTCATTTGCTTTGGCCTCTCTGCAGTGTTTGACACAACTGACCATTTCATTTTTCTTAAAACATTTGCTATGTTTGGCTTCCATGGTCCAATGATAGTCATCATTCTTTTTGGCTGCATAACATTGGAATCTTCTTCCTCTGTTTGGAGAAGTCTCACTTTTTTGAGGTAGTGCCCTTCTTCCATTTTGGACACTGAAAACACCAGACATTCATTTTATTGGCTTTCATGTCAGCTAGAAAGCAAAAGCATGTCCGATTCCTAAGTTCTGACATATGTCAGCCCTAGTCTTTGGATCAGTGATGCAAACCAGCAAAGAATACACAGAGTCAGTCCAGGTGACCAAGGACAGCTGAGGTAGCCTCTCTATGAAAGTTCCAGATGCAGTAATTGTAGAATTTCTGGTGGTGGAATGCAGTGTCCCGTGCTGAGATTTTGTTGGTGCAAGCTGGAGTGCCTGTGCTCAGTAGGATTTTCTTTATGGCATCACTATAAGTCTACTATAATTGTAATCATTCTTCATTTTTCCCCCCAAGTTACATGCCGTATGTCACACAAATTGTCTTAATGGACTCCAGGTGAAAGAATACCAAAGTATTCTAGAAAATTAAAATAATTGCATCTGAGGGTCTGTACAAAGAAAGTGAAATTCCTCCTCCTTTCTCTCCTATTTCTCTGCCCTCCTCTCTCTTTCATTAAACATTTCAACTATATTTTTGTTAAGAATTAGATGGTACATGTGAAATGGTCAATTATGCCTTAGTTAATGACTCATTAAAGAAAGGATTAAGAATCTAGTTTGGGTTAAATCAACTGAATTGTAGAGTTAGAAAAAAAAATCTCAAAGTAAATTTATGTCCACCTTACATTTGGTGTTTAAGTTTCCTATAACACCTCCAACACGCAGCGGTCCACCTTCTATGCAAATACCTCAATTATTATAATTCAAGTTTTAGATCATGAAGTAACCCTAAAAAACTATGCCAACACCACACTTTTTCAGAAGAAGAACACCAAGGCCAAGGGAGGATGAATGAGCAGCCTATGGCCGCATGTTCATTAGTGGTTGATCCCTGTCTCTGGGTTCAGTGGTTTCTTTGCTGTACCTCTGTCCTCACTCTTGAGGCATCTCTAGCTGACTCTGACTATTAGAACATTTTTCCTTATAATGAGCCCAAATTTATCTCTCTGAGACCTTCTTGGTCCATTGATTCCTAAACATGTAGAGACATAAAGAATGAGGTTAATCCCTCTTTGAGAAGACTATTTACTTTGCTCAGAGTTTCTGATAAGTGTTCTCCAGGGTAAGGATTTCCCTAATTCCTACAACTTGGTCCTCACATATTGGTACCCTCTGAGTCACCCTTACCATTCCTGGCATACCCTGGGCACACTCCAGTTTATTTTATTGGGTAGTAGCTAGAACTATACATGTTATTTCTGTTGTACTTTCACCCAGCTTACAATTTGTCTTATTCGTTCTCTTGAATAGGGAAACTGAGTCCGAAGTGACTCATAAAGTCTTGGAAGGAATCTTGGCATGTTGGAGGTGGTTTGGTAAACATGGTATTTGGAGAACTGTCTCAGAAGGAGGATAGTGAAAGCAGACCTGTAAAATACCAGCTTCCAGAGGCATGCCAGAAATTTTCTAACAACTTACAGACTTCAGGAAAGTCATTTAAACCCTTTGGGTCTCTGTTTGAACATGTGTAAAATAAGCCATATGACTTAAGTGATCACTAAGGAGTTAGCAAACTTGCTGGAGTGGGAAGAGCAAGAGGGCTTTGATTCTGAGGGTCTAATCCATTTACGTTATTCACTGGCTGTGTGAATTTGGGCCAGTAGCTCATGTATCTGGCCTTAATTCCTCTTGAAAACACATACGTGAATAGGGGAAACTGAAGAGAAGAGAGTCACTGGAATTTTATGGTGCTTAAGATTCTATGTCAACCAGCAAACAAACAGAAAACACCTCTTTTCTGCTATTACATAATCCACATCCCTTACTCAACTATGGTATTTTTCAAAGCCAGAGCCTCCACCTGTGTAGAATAACTGAGGTCCTGGTTTTCTGAAAAGGCATCATTTATGTCATAGGTGTTCTGCTCTTCCTTGGTTTAATTAGTCCTTTATCAGAACTGTTGGAGTTGTATGTTATGTAGCATTTCAACAAGCTTGGGAATAGATTCCCTTGAGCTGCTGTCATAAAGAGCCAGTGACCAAGACTTCTCAACATGACCTCTTCCAGTAATGAGCTGTTTCTAACTTTATCCACATCATTGGCACTCAGACCATTAGCTGGTTTTGAAGAGCAGGTTGGGATACCAAAGACCATTATATGTGATTACTGATTTTTCTAAAAGCTGCATCTGTGGATTATCAACCAAGCAAGTAGCAAGCAGACCACACTGGATGTCTTTCTTCAGTTGAACATCAAGATGACCTAGCTTGTAGCAGACTCAGTCAGCTGAAAGAGGGTGTTTTTGTATTTTTTAACAACTCAAAGTGACCTCCTCCCAACCATCTCAAATTAACTGCAGCACAGGGGAATGGTCCATGAATTATTTACAAAAAAGCACATGCACCACCGCTCATCTTTTCTTCAGCTGTGACTTGTCATGCTCCTTCCTAGAAGAAATCAGAGGATGAACAGTTTCGACAATTTTGTGTAATAATATCCTCCAGAGATGACCTTATTTTTTATTTTATTTTATTTTATTTTTTTGCTCTGAGAAAATTGACCAGAGAGCTAAATCCTTGAGCAAATATTGCCTTACTACTTGTAGTTGCAAGAAAATCTTTAACAAGGCATTTTTTGATGGCTAGTGCAATTATATGTTTCTTTGAGCCAAAAATTAAAATTAAAAATTAAAAAAGAAATCTCTGATGGAGATTAAGGTATGGTACACATTCCAGAGCACTGATTCTTCAGTAATCACAATTCAAAATGAGAGCTGATATTAATTCAGTGGAGACTATGTCCCCATGCTAGGTGCTAAGTATGTTGCATGTTACAATACATCCAGTCTTCATAACCCTGACCTCACAACCGAGCACTTTTTATTCTCATTTTAAAGATGAATTATTATCAGAGAGGTTTTCCAGTATTTCAACAGGGTCTGGTATTTTACAAAGTACTTTAATACAAGTGATCAATTACAATTCTTTTGTAGTCTGTAAGTGCAGACTTAAATAGCCTCATTTTATAAATGAGCAAACAGACTGAGAGAAGTTTGGCCTTGGATAGCAAGACTGTGCCTACACGTCTCTAATGCAATGGCTCTAATGACTGTTGAGAAACTTATTTACCAAAAATTATTCTAAGGACCTTACCTATCTTATTCTATTGATCTTTCAAGTAATCGTGCCAAACAGATACCTCCATTTTACAGATGAGGCAAGGTGAAATATTTTGCTCAGGGTTATCCAACTAATGTGTGGTAGAACCAGGATTCCAGTACAGGTTACCTGGACTCACTGCCTGTGGTCTTTCTCTAAAAATACCCTGCACCACATTGTAGGTAATGATGCACTTCTTGGCTTCACTCATGACTTAATCCTCTTGAAGTTAATGACACATTCATGATAGTGGTACACCACATTCTCCTTCTCCTGAAGTATAAAAGCAGATAATAATAATAATAATAATAATAATAATAATAATAATATGTACTGCACAGGGCTGTTGTGATGATTAGGTGAATTAATATGCCTAAAACACTTAGGGCAGAGCCTGGCAGAGAGAATTATAGAACGAAGGCTAGCTATTGTTTTTGCCATTGTTATTGTTGTTGTTTACTTTTTTCTAAGGCAACATAGGCTATGCTAAAAGTCTCACTTTCTAAAACCCTCCTTGACTCTGGTAAGAATTCTTGTTAGTGTACATGTTTCATGTGTGGGATCAAAACTCATATTCCTGTGGACAAATGTTAGAATTATGACCCACATCCTCCAACTTTCCTTCATGATATTCCCAGGTGCTCAAAACATAGAAGTTCTCGAGGTGGCCTTGTTATCTGCAACTCTTCTTTTGCATAGCTCCTTGCTGAGTGTCCAGTTGTCACGGTGACACTGACAAGCACTGACAGGCTTGTACGCTTCCCCCCCCCCAGGAGTCTCTGTAGCCAGCCTGGCCCCACCATTAACAATCACCGTGTGAGTGCTGTGTGTTGGCTCTCGCCTGCTGGTTATAAGTCAGACAGGCCCTTGCCTCGCAGTCAGAATTCCCTGGAGTCTGCAAACTGACACAAAAGAATGGAATACCGCTCTCTTGCCATGGCCTAATCAAGCCAAAGGCCCTAACTATCAAATTAGGATTCTTTAGGCCTTCAGCGGTAGAACTTATTTTTCTCTGCTCACACTAGGGCATTAACCTGCCTGTCACATTGATCTGCATGTGATATTTTCACTTAAGTGTCAGGAAGATTCTTTGGGAAGAGCTGAGTCAAACTGAAGGCAAAGAGGATGAGTGTTTGGGATGGTAATAGTCAAGAGAAATCCTCATTTACCTAGGGAGGTAGCAGGTTTTGCTCTTAAAGTCATGGAGTATCCTGTCTAAACTGGCCATTGTTGATGCCATCTAGAACTAATGCATTGTGACCTAGGTAACATGAAGTGTCAAATTATGTAGGTCTAAAAAGAAAATCTAATATTTTCTCTAGGTATAGTAGAAAAAACTTTTTGTGACATCTTAATCTATGCTATGCAATCACTCTTTTTACCTGCACATCACATGGATAAAGTTTAAGATTTAGCATAAACCAACCTAAGGTTGAATCCTGTTTCTACCCCTCATAATACAGTAACCTTGGGTGAGATATTTTAGCCCTGTAAGCCTCAGTAAAATATGAATTACTCATATTATCTTGAAAGGTTGTTTTGAGAATAAAAAGTGATGATGATTTCAAAGAAGTTAGAAAATGCTATGTCCTCAATTGACTGGCTCAAATCCCCTCTCAGTAGAGCCTTCCCTGATCCCACCTCATGTTGCCCCTTCTCCTTTACTCTGTTATTTCTGATTTCCCTGTTTATGTAGTTCATATAAACTATCACTATATGAAATACTCTTGTTTTACTTATGTGTTTGTTCAAGCTGGCTTATTGTTCTCTCCACATGGCATTTCTTTTTTTCCTGGAATTCAGAGCAACACCTGATACTGATCAGCAATAAAAAAAAAAATTGTGAGTGGCTATATGACTCTATTAGTTTCTAATGGCTCCTGTAACAGATTACCACAGACTTGATGGCTTACAACACAAATGTTTCCTTTTTTTAAAAAAGATTTTATTTATTTATTCAACAGAGAAAAAGAGAGAGAGAGAAAGCATGCATGGTGGGGAGGAGCAGAGGGAGAGTGACAAGTAGATTCCTCATTGAACGTGGAGCCTACACAGGACTTGATATCCTGACCCTGAGATCATGACCTGAGTCCAAACCAAAAGTCAGATGCCTAACTGACTGAGCCACCCAGGCGCCCCAACACAAATGTATTCTATTAGAGTTCTATAGGACAGATGACCAAAATCAGTATCTCTAATCCAAAATCAAGTTATAGGCAGGACCACACTTAATCTGGGCCTTTAGGGAAAAATTTATTCTTTGTTCTTTACATCCTCTTGTGGCTACTGACCTTCTTTGCTTGTACCGTATCATTCCACTCTGTCTCCATGGTCACATTACTTTCTTCTACCCCTCTGTGCCAAATTTCCCTGTTTCTCACTCTAATAAAGATACATGTAATTGCATTTCAGGCCCACCTGGATACTCCACAATAATCTCCCCATCTCAAAATCCTTAAAATAATATATTTCTGCAAAGTCCTTTTTAGCTATATAAAGCAATATTCAAGGTTCCAATGAGTAAGATGTGGGTATCTTTTAGGGGAGGATATCTTTTATTTTACCACCTGACTGCTTTTTATTATTTTTTTAAGAATACTTTATCCTTTCAACCCTTACGTTTGGACTTTCTGCTGTCTTATCATCTTATCATCTCTGCTCTTCCCTAACCTTTTTTTTCACCCCTTTGTCTCTCCTCTCTCTTTGCTTTCTCTCTTTCTTCCTCATTTTTTCCTTCTTTCCTAGAGGAACCACAGAAATTTAAATAATCAGTTTAAGTCCTTATTTGGTCTCAGTACTTTCCCACATGCTGTGTAAAATAAAACAGTATATAATATACCCCAATCAAAGCCCTCACTAAGTTTGGTGGCAGTTAGTTGGACTTTCTTTTGTTTCTTTTGATTTTAGGGCTATCATTACCATTTGATTTCAGCCTTTAAAGACCTCTTCTTAATAATGCTCAGTGAATCCATAAGTAATTATCAAGGACAATCTGTGTTTTGGTGAAGAGGGCCAAAATAATTATAACACTAATCTGAGATGCCAATTGCTAGGTAATTATTCAGCTACCACCTGATAATTAACTTGTGTTACCTGTATGATCAACCAGCTAACATTTCAATTAGAACCTGATATAGGTCACTTAATGTCCTTGAAAGCTAGAGCAAAATACAAAAACCCACCTACCCAAAGAGTCTTTATTAATATTTAATTGATTAATCATATTGGGCTTGACTCATAGGACTCCAGGTCATTTGGATGGCAGGTATCTCAGCTGATTTCAATTAATTTAGCACTTTTTTAACCTTGAGTAAACACAACACAGAAGTAGAATGTAATCAGCATTATAAGAAATATGGCAAACTCGAGACTGTCTTTTGCATTTAGCATGCTGAAGCATTTTCCTCATATAGAATGGTGGCAAGGAACTCCTACATAAAAATCTGAGTGGTCTCAGTATAAATGTTGATCACAAGTTTGTGTGTCCTCTGGCCAGGATTTCTGGGAAGGTGGCATCATTTGATGGCATATAATTAAGTCCACAAAAGTTTCTGAAAGGCAGCTTAATGTCACTCAACAAGACTAAGCTGAATTGGATTTGTCTATCTAATATAAAATGGGGCTTAAAATGAAAGTGCTAATCAAGCATCTTTTAGGTAAGCACCTCTTTCTCCTGTTTATTTTTGTCTGTTGGGAAATAGATCTGCAAAAAGCAAAACCGAAGAACTGTTGTTGCTTGATGAAATGTCAGGGGCCCTGAAGCTGCTCTCTTGTTAATCCAGTGTACTTATTTCCATTATAAGGGACTTACTTGGGAAGAGTAGGCAGTGAGAATGGGCAGCATGAAAAATAAACTTTAGCCCAAGGCAGTTGTACTGAACATAGAAGAAATGGAGGCTTTGGGTTTGCTGGAACAGAACTCTGAGAAGGATGGGGCAAACGTCATTTAGTTAGTTTCTGACTATTGCCTTTGATCAAAGGGACAAGAAGAATTGCACTGTTAAGGTCAGAGAGGGTTCTAAGGAAAATATGAGCCTAAGATTATTATCCAGGCAATTCAGGCCAATTTTACTCTTGAGTATTACAATTAAAGCTGTTTAATTCTATTTCTCTCTTACCCCTCTATTTAAATAATATCTAGCATGGCAAGCAGAAAATAATAGTATCTATCATGGTAAGCAGAAAAACAAAACAATGACATCAATGAAAAAATTTATAAGACTATAGTTAAACATACCTGAATTCTAAACACAGAATCCTAAATCAAGGAAGGTGATTTTGTGCATTTTACACAATGTCTGTGAGCCTCAGTTTCCCAAGCATGGGTTCTGGAGCTGGACCACAAGTTTCAAATTCCAGCTCTACCTCTTACCAACTGTGTGACCTCAGATAGATTATTGAACCTTGTAGTTTGCTCATTTATAAAATGTAGATGACAATAATACCTATCCTGTGAGGAGTAAATAAGTTAATGTGTAGAAAGTTAATACATGAGATCCAGTTTTAAAAAGTGTTAGTAAAAGTGCTAGATGAATGTTAGCAGCTGTTGTTGTCATCCTTGTTGTTACTGTTATTATTTCCTCATCTGTCAAAGAGGGAGCAATTTCCACCTCCCTGAATTATGACATATATGAAATATTGATCTAATTATCATAGAGCAAGAGCTTAATCCATGACATGCACTATATTTACTGACAAATGTATACATTTGTCCCTTTCCATGTATACACCTTTCTCCTGGCTTGGTGCCCTCTGTCAAAGAAGTCAATTCTCAGAGAAATTATGAACCATCTTATGGCTAGAAGTATATGTACGGCTATACATCTTTTCTAGTTCTCCTAACCTTTATTCAAAGAGTTTTTCCCTAGAAACTTCCCAGACAAGGCCAATTGATACAGTGATCTGAAGTCACCTTAAAATGCCTGGAAGTCGGGCGCCTGGGTGGCTCAGTTGGTTAAGCGACTGCCTTCGGCTCAGGTCATAATCCCGGAGTCCCGGGATCGAGTCCCGCATCGGGCTCCCTGCTCGGCAGGGAGTCTGCTTCTCCCTCTGACCCTCCTCCCTCTCATTCTCTCTGTCTCAAATAAATAAATAAAATCTTTAAAAAAAATGCCTGGAAGCCATAAGACTATATATTAAAACATGTATGTCTACATTTTAAGTTGAGGGGGAAGAGTTGAATAAAGATTTCCAGTTCCTCCTCCCAGTAACTATAACTCAAAGTATACACTGCAACTCCCATTTACCTGCAAAAAGAATTGCTGATGGACCAGAAAAGAAAATTGAAGTGTAAAGCAAGACAGAGGTGATCTATCCCTCTCTGTCTGCTGTAGTCCAAAAAAGCATGATAACTTTTCCAGTCCTCCAGTCTCGATCCAAAATAGGCACCAAATAGCTGTGGAGACCCAGAAGAGACTCCAGCTAAGTCCATCTGGGAGAAAAATGATGATGCTTGCACTAGTCTTTAATAAATCCAAGTTAAGAAGAGAGGGAGGATATAATGTTTAGTTGTGAAAACAACATAGTCAAAGCATAGAGGGCATAATGATGCCTTCCTTTATTCCACCTTGATCTTGGAGAACTTGTTATATTTTTAAATGTGAAGGAAGGACATAGACAGATGTTCCTGAAAGAGGCCCGGCTAGATTAAACATCTGTCATTGGATTATATGAACAACTTGGAAAACAATTTCCACAAGCCCCATTTTCAAGCATACAGTCTAACATTGAGTATAGATAGGCAAAAAAGGAAGAACAAAAATGGGTTATGGGTGTTGAGAGAAAGAAAATATAGCATAACAAGAGAACCAAACAGCCTACAAGTCAGGCAAAACCTTTGAAATAATTTATTTAAATTAAGGCCTTACTGAAAAGAAAAGTTAAGGAAAACCTTGGTCTGCTATTGATCAGCTTGGATGATATTTCTATGTACTTAGTCATATATTAGGCATTATGTATGAATGTCATGTAGGTGTATATACACCTACTTTTTTAAATTAGAGAAGTGAATTCCACCTGATAAATCCAATTTGGGTGGGCAAAACTCTAAAAAGCATTGTTGGAGAGCTAAAAAACTAAAAGTGGACTTTACTGATGTGCTCATTGGAAATAGCTGGAATAAGCAGTCTCTGAAGTTTCTTCCAACATTAAAATTCTACAATTCCTTAATTAGTGCATAAAATGTGACAATCATTTATGGACATTTATATATCATCTTATAGGCAATATCTCTCTTCTCTTTGCTTGATTATTTCTTGAAATCCTCTCACCATTAGTACACATACAGATTCCTGCTTGTTGTAGGGAATGGCCAACAATTGCTCACTTAAACAAATGGAGATGGTATAGCAGAAGGATTCAGCATCTTTCTCTAGAGTCAGGCTGTGTGGTTTGAATCCAGGCTCAGACACATTGTCATAAGGTCTCCAAGCCTCCATTTCCTTATCTATATAAAGGGAATGATAAACATATAGTGAACAGTAGGAACATCCATGTAGAGCTCTTATTCTATAGCTAGCCTATAGGTAGCAATTATTATTCAATCCCCCTACCAACTCTGAGCTAGGTGTCTCTGTCTCCTCTACAGATGAGGAAACTGAAAGTAAGTCATAGGTTATTCAAGTTCAGCGACTTGTCCAAAGTCACAGCGTACAGGAAGAGGGATGCAGAATCATGTCTTCTGCATCCAAGTGCATTGCTCCTATCTCAGAAGAAGGGCTGTACCTATCACAGAGTTGTGATGGTGTCTGATAAGATCAGGCATGCAGGAGCAGACCCAGCATGGTTCTTGGTACATATTCCTCACTCGGTAGTGCTTTACCAAATTGGGTGGAAAGAAGAACCTCTTGACTTGTCTCGAAACATTAAAAACCCCAAAGTACTCTGCCACAATACCATGATACAAGAGTATGCCTTGTTCTACTGGGAAGTGTGTCCAAATAACTTGTTACTGATAAGAGCCAGAGTAGTAAAATTTGTGAATATCATGCATTGTTTTAAGGGAAGCAGATTCAAGGTTATCTGCATAATAATCTCACTCCCCCTCATTTGCTTTCAGATATACTTTCTTGAGTAGTTGCAAAGGGGTGGTGTTTGAGCTAATTTGGGAAATTGAAAATGAGTGCCACATACACAGACATCATCTGTCAGGTGTGTCTGATGGAGAAAAAGAATGAAGTACTACTGTTCTAAATGGTGGTGAGTGGAGTCAACCTATTAGTGCTCAGCCTACCACCCAACCAGTACTTTTCACTACTTTTCTTTGCTCTTTGGGATTAGTGCTCCCCACTTTCATCTTTGCTGGGTTATGTGAACCCTCAGAAAAGCCATGGCTTAGGGCTGCTTACTCTGATCAAGCTGCTGCTGCAGTCTACTAGAGCGATGTCCTGTCAAAGCTCAGCAAGATGGGCACTCCCTGAAGACTCGTAAGCCTGGCACCCCTCGGCTCCCTGCAAGCCTGACCTGCAATGGCAGAAGCCTCTGGAAAAACATCAGGGAAGGGGGAGAAGAAAGGGAGGAAAACAGAGTGTTACACAATATGCACCAACTCAACTCCTTGAAATCCTGCTCACAGGTTTCCAGAACAAGATTGAAGTGACAAGGAGGAGGCTGTTCTGACATGTATCCAGAAGGTGCCTTGATGGTGACTGACAACTTGTTATGCAGAGGCTTAATTGAACCTGATGGCCTCATAAATGAAAGCCAAGTGCTCCAAGCCAAAGGGAAAGAAGTGGCTGTTGGCCTTACAGTCTTCATTGCCCCAAGAGTGGCCGACAAATTGCCATTTTACAGGGGCACCTCCTGCCAACTAGTTTCCTGGGTTTTGCTGTTCCTATAATTAATTCTTGACCCTGGAGTCTCTGGCATTTACTATGCAAGGTTCTCTGCAAGAGCTATATTATGTTAAATAAAGCTAAAAGGCCAGGGGCATTGACTGCACCTGCTTTAAGGGACTGTGCACAAAGAATAACCCAGATCAGCAAGGCATTCCAGCTCCCTGAACCACAGCCTTTCTGCAGAGGAAGCTTTTGGAAATTAGAGGCCTGCAGGAAAATCTGGGAGTAATCCTTTCATCTTTAACAATAGCTACCCAGAATTTATTAAATAATTGCTGGAATTGTGTTATGTGCTTTACATAAATGATCTTTACTCCCCATCACAAAACTGGAACCTGATCATTCTCAGAGATGAGGATGAGGAAACTCAGACATAGCAGAGATGCCAAGGATATTTACCCAAGGATAGTGAACAGTGGGATGGGGACTTGAACCCCTATCTGTTTGAGTTCCAAAGCTGTGCAGTTTGTTCTATAACAAACTGACATTTATAAAGTATTGCTCTTGTCTGAAGATTCTGAGAAAAGGTGTTAATAAGGACTCAAAGATTCCAGTGATTATGTCATTAATAACTGTAAGGATAAGAATGAGACGATGAGTATAATGATAACCACAATGATGGTAGCCTCATATTTTGAGATAGCAACTCATGTTTGTTTTACTCTTCTTGAATTTCTCTTTCCTTTACCCCTAATCCAGCAGAGAGTACCTCTTGTGCTTTTACCTAATGTACTGAAAATAGCAATCTTTGCACCTTTCATTTTAAAAACCAAGAACCAGAGAGGGGAGGAGATTTTAGATATAGACAAAAAATGTTTTAGATAGAAATGGGGAACAAGAAAATTCCCCACCGTATTAAGAAAGGGAAAGAAGAGAGAAAGCAGAGAGTCACTGCTTCAGGATAGTGTGATGGGGGTAGTGAGGGTGGTGGGTGTGTCAGTGAGACCTCAGAGAGGCAATGACCACTTAGGATATGTAGGTGGTGGGAAAAGCGACAGCCTTGGAAAGAGTTCCATACACTCAAGAGTGACATGGACATTGTAGAGAGCAAACTAGAGAGTCATAGTACATGTCTCAGTGACAAATGAACAACCAGTGACCCGGGACCTGATTGGAGACCTCCCTGACTCACCTCAACTACTTGTTAGCAATCAAAGTTTAGAGCCACAGTCCAACCATGGCAGAGGGTTGTGAACACAAAGTCAGCCTCAGCTCTGCAAGTGAAATCTAGAAAATAAAATTCCATCATATTATATTTTTGAGTAAAAAAAGAAAAAATGGTTGTTTTGCACATCTGAGTATATAGACTCACACTGCTTTTAAAATAGTCATAATTACATTTTTATTATTGATCACTTGTAAGTGTATCACCACCTCCTGAACCCTGTATTAAGTACTTTATAAACATTCCCCTCATTTACTTTTTACAAGTCTATAAAATAGATGCTTTTATTAACCCCATTTCATGAAGGAGGAATCTAAGGCTTAGTAACTTCCTTAGGTTATACTGCTGCCATATATGCTTATGGTGGCAACGTTTGCCACTTGCCATGGCCAGGTGATTTTCTTTCTTGGCTAAGTCTTACAATATGGACAATACCATCTTTACTTTACCATCATAGTTTTCCTGATCGTATCTGCAAGATACATGTGAAGCTGTTTATCATGTGAACCTAGGGGTATACAGTTAGATAGAGGTTAAGTGTCCTGAAAACAAATCTAAGTGGAATGCTAGAAGGGCAGAAGCATAATTAAACTCTAGAGCAGTCCATCTATGATTTAATTAAAGCAAAAGAAGGATTTTAATTCACTTCACACTTAATTTTCAGCCTAATTGTTGAAAGAAAGGAACCAAGGTTACATAAATATAATGATATGACCAGGATAGATCAGATCATCTTCAGCAAGTCATTTCTCTCTCTCTCTCTCTCTCCCATCTTTATGAAAGGAGTACACTTCTATGTCTATTGATCCACTGATGTTAGGCTTGGTTATATGTCTTTCTTTAGCTAATGGGATATAACCAGGCATGCTGCAAGCTTGTGCAGTTGTTTTTTACTGTCTTGGACTTCAGTGATTCTCCATGAAAAGAAGTTATCCCTCCCATATCCCAGGGTAGCCACTACCCCTGGACCTGGGCCCAGAATGAACAAAAGCAGAATGAACCAATCTCTACCCTAAACCAAGCCTGGATTAAACATTCACCCTAAAAGTAACACCACCCAACATGACCTATAGATATATGAGCAAGAAATGAATGCTTATTCTTGTATGTTATTAAGATTTCGTGGACAGCAAAAGCTATCTGACGCAATGACCAATATTAAAGATTGTCCAGATAATCGTCTCTTCATTTTTAGTTTATCTCTCAGGAATCAAAATTTGGTGAAGTGAATCATGTGAGTGATGTCCTCCAATGTGCTGGTATAGCTATGTATTTCTGGAGTGTGATGTACTTTATGAACTAGAAGTAGGAAGAGAAAAGTTTGACTTAGAACCCCAAAACTACACGGAAATCTGTATCTTCCTAAGTGAAATTTAGAGAAAGAGAGCAAAGATATCTTCACTGAGCAATAATTGTGAGCATTAATTTCATCCAGTGTGTGGACATTTAGAATAGGAAGAATCTGGAGAGAAGTATTAGTGCAAACATTTGGGGGAAAATGTTTAAGATACTCTTTAGGCTTTGATTTCTTCATCTAGAAATGCAAATAATTATAATGTCTACTTCACAGAAAGGTTCTTTATTCATTTTACAAATATTTATTAAGCATTAATACTTATTGATTCACTAGTCACTATGATACGTGTGGAAGGTACAATAGGGAAATAAAAAAAGAAAGAAATTGCTTGTGTCATGGAGTATATTGCCTGGTGAGCTATGCAATATTCATAAAACCAAATATTCACAATAACTAAATAAATGTATGATTAAAAGCTTCAGAGTGTTATAAAATATCAAAAGACATAGTGTACATAATGTACTTAGTATAGTGCTAAATTATTAATATTTTTTACATATTAATGTTCAACAAATGGTGGTGGTAGTCGGAGCAATGTGGCAGTTCTGATTGTCAGAGTGAAATTCTTGCATAGGTCCAATCTTATGAGGCTTGGGATTTTTTGTCTCTCTCTCTCTTAATTTTGCTATTTCTCTTGTTCTCTCACTGACTTTGCTTTAGGAATACCACTGACCAGGTTTTTAACTGCTGGTAGGTTAATGATGAACTACACGGTCTTAGCTATCTGGGTGTGTCTTTCCTAAGACCTCACCAAGAGCTCTTACACCGAACACAGTGATGGCCTTCATGCAAGAAGGCATCTATGTAAAAACTTCAAGCCTGACTTTTCATTTTGAGCTTAAGAATCAGTAAGGAAGGGGATTACTCTAGGAATGGTTGTCTACCATGTCTCTGACATTTCCCTGCCATTGGTGTTTATTGGAATCTGGTGGGCTCATAGCAGATGCCTCAGTAATCTCATGGAATATAGATTATACTCAATTATCATGGGTCTGATAAATTAATATATTATAATAGAGGAGCATTGAAAAGGAGCAGCAGAATGCCTACATTTCAAGGTACTGTTTCTATTCCTACTTTTTATACATAGGTCACTGTCTTTGGTTAAGTCACTTAGTGTTGCTGGGGTTTTATTTTTCTCATCTATAAAATAATGAGGTTTAAGTCTAGATGAACAGTTAGGTCCCTTATCTCTACAACCCCCCATGATTGTATGACTCTATTTCAATAACCTCTAAACTGGCCATATATGTACCAGAGATACATATTTTAGAAAATATTTAGGATGGGCAGAAGCCCAAAGATTCACACACCGTGTCTTCCTAACGTATTTTTGCCATGAAAGCCTTGATTTACATGATGACATTGATCTTGAAATTTCCCAAGGGGAAGAACTTTGAGTTAACCTGCTATTTTAAGTTTAAGACTACATATACATCCATTATAGAAAGTATATTTCTGTGGCAGCTGAACTTCTAAGTCTAAAAATCAATGAGGCAAAGCTGCTTTTATTGAGTTATTCCAATAATACCTATTTGCTTTTAAAAGAGCCTTTGTCTAATGACAGAATTGTATAGCTGAGAAGAGTAATAGGCTTCATCAGATTTAAACCATTATTTCACAAATGGGAGCATTCTTATATCCTTTTATTCTGTGCCAGCTTGGATTTGGTTTAACTTGAGATTGTCTTACTATATTACTGTCACTATTATTATAGGATGAAGGGAATGAGCATTTATTGACCACATACTATGTTAAATACTGTGATGGACAATTGCATGTCATCACATTTTTACTTCACAATTCCAAAGCAAAGTAGATATCAATACCACCATTTATAGATAAGGGAATTGAGATTCAAAGTTCATGTAAGTTGAACAAGCAAACCTACTTTGTTGGTAGCAGAGCCAGGGTCTGAAGCCACCCATGTTTATTTTATCTATTTATTTGATCTCCAAAACCCATGCTCTTTATATATATATTTTTTATATTCCTTCTGGAGAGAAGAGCTTTTAGCTTTGATCAAATTTTCAATGGGGTTCATAACCTGCACAATATTCAAGACCCTTGAATGCTCATTCATATTATTATAATTGTTAATATGATTATTAACAATCTACCTTATTGCAAAAATAATTTGAGAGAAATTTACTACATGCCTCAGTTAGGCTGGGCTGGATGGTGCCTCCCATATCCCAGTAACTTAAAATAGCAAAGGTTCATTTCACACTCAGTCTCCATGACCATGTGAGGAAGGTGATGGCTTCTGGGTGGGCTGTATCCAATGAGCCAGAGTGATTGAGTCTGATATCTAGGCTATCACAGGTCAGGAAGACAGAAAGAATGGAGAATCACTTAACTGGCTCCCACATGAACCTATAGTCTCTGTTCATGTTTGGTTAGAAAGCAATTAGCAACATGGCCACACCTAACTGTGGGGGGCACGGGGCCATAATGTTTCTGGATGCCCAAACTAGAGCAGTAATGTGTATCCCACTAGAATTCCTACATCTAAATAAAATAAAATATAAAGAAGGAAAGGAAGAAAGTATAAAGGGAAATTGAAGATAGAAGAGAGGAATGTGTATAACAAGCTTCTCTACAATTAATAACATTGACAAGAATATTTGACTGAGTTTCCTTGCAACTAAAAAAGCACAAGGGATATGTAATCATTTTAAAATTTACATTGTCTTTAGAGGTTGACAAACTTTTTCTGTAAAAGCCCAGGGAGTAGTTTTTTCAGCTTTATGGGCCATTCTTCTCTGTCATAACTACTCGCCTCCACTGTTATAGAGTTAAAGCAGCCATTGATGAGAGATAAATGAATTGAAATGACAGTGTTTCCATTTGGCTTGAGGGCTAGTTTGTGGGTTTCTCACCGATATGATCAGCATGCATTGGTTGGCTAACAATATCAAAGCTTTTTCTAGGTTAATGCCAAAGACAAATTTCTCCATTGGCTATGCAAAATGGAACTTTAGTGATGAACTGAGCATCTTCAATAAAATTCCCATAACCAATGTATTATTGCATGCTAAAAAGCCTTTCTAAATGCAAGCTATGGCATATCATAATTCTATGAGGTGAAAAAAGTGCTTAAATTCAAATGCTTCAGGTAGACTTGCTTAATCTAGGAAAAATATCTGGAATAAATAGAAGAAGGATATGGTACATCAATATTATTTCTTGTAATATAGCATTTGATTAAAAACCAAAAGTGGGCAGCTGATATTGAGCAAGAGTGGAATACAAATATTCCAGATGTAACAATAACACAAATTTAATGAAAAGTTAAAATTTCCTGGAAAGAGTGAGCTAACCTGCTTTAAAGAAAATTGAAGGTCCTTTCCTGAGCTGCATGAGACTGAAGGGACTCAAATACTCCATTAGAAGAAATGTTGATCTAGAAGCTAGGTGTTCCTTCTCCCAGGTTAGGCCTCTTTCTACTCAGCATGACCTTCCCCAAAACTGCATGGGATTGCATGTGAGGGAGTTTCAAAACCGGGCCTCTGGAAACAGGCATACCTGCTGTGCTTAGTTTTGTATTTATTGTATCTCCCTTACTTACTTGTCCTGTGACCTTGGACAAGGTATTGCAATTTTACAAATCCCAGTTTCCTTATTGGCTGAAATTAGGATAATGATACAACCTCCCACATAGAATTGTTCTTAGTATTCAAAATGATGAGGCATGTAAAATGCTTAGCACAATTTCTGGCATATAGTAACTGCTCAACAAAGAATAGCTGCTATATTTTCCTCTTACCATTATCATCATAGTCATCCTTGTAAAATAGCATGTGTTTGAATGCGATCCATTTGCAGGCTCTCTGCACCTCACTTATGCAGATTGACGCTCCCTCACATAACACACACTCTTCACTGCCTGGATTTGGAGCAAACACATTTTTTTGAGATAGTTGAGGATCTACCTTTAAGTCACTTTCTCTCTGGACAGAGACAGCAGAGGCACCCAAAGCATTTGCTTCAGCACTTCTCATGGATAAATGAGCAACATGAATGTGAGTGTTAACTTTTAAGTTTCTCAACTCAGCATCTATTACCAGCTTTAATTTCTTTCAGAGAAAACACGGGTTTGCACCCACATGCTCATAAGAGGACCTGTACATACACACACACACACACACACACACACACACACAGCACTGAGGTCAGAGGAAAGGTCTCAAATCCTTAAGTCCACTCAGCTGCACAGTGGGACAACCCTACTACCTTCACTTTAAACATCTGTAGAGCAGTTAATGGGTGCTGTCAATTTTTGCTGCCACCCAGGAGGTTAGACAGAGTTTCCATTTATTGTGCCTTATTCTTGGCTGTGTGTGTGTGTGTGTGTGTGTAAATGTTAAATGAAGACTCTGCTGGAAAGGAAACAAAAGTGCTCCTGTATTTCACATAGAAATTGAAGGTCAGATTTTTCTTTTCTCTAACAGTGGTTTAATCACTTTCCCAATGAAAAATGTAATTGGACACACAAAGCAGACTTTAAAAGTTGTCTTTGCCAAACACCATTTGGTAGGTACAAGATGAAGACAGGTTTTCTTTTTCCCCTCCCCTCCCTCCCTCCCGCTCTCCCTCCCTCCCTCCCTTCCTTCCTTCTTCCCTCCTTTCTTTCATTTTAGGAAAATAGGACAAAGATTTAGTCTGGTTCTCCTCAGTGTTTCCAAGTCCTCTGTAATATTACCTCTGCCTGCTTTTTAAAATTATTATCCATCTCTCCTCATGAAGTTGCCTCTCTTTCCACACTGAGCTACTTTTTATTCCTTTGTTTTGCTGCTGATACCCCGTCTTCAGATACAACTCCTCCCTTTGACACTATTACCACCTGAATAGATCCTGCACATTTAAAAAACAGGGAGAGGGGTGTCTGGGTGGCTCAGTTGGTTAAGCGTCTGCCTTTGGCTCAGGTCATGATCCCGGGATCCTGGGATGAGTCCCACATCAGGTTCCCTGCTCAGCGGGGAGTCTGCTTTTCCCTCTCCCTCTGCCTGCCACTCCCCCTGCTGTGCTCTCTCTCTCTCTGTTAAATAAATAAATAAATAAATAAATAAATAATCTAAAAAAAGTGGGAGAGAACTGCACAAATAGTCAAATAGTCACTCAGCAACTACAAGCTGGATATATAGAAATAGGATAAATGAGTTATTTTCTCTTCTCCAGAATATATATTTGAAGGAAAGGATCACATTCTTTCACTATAAACTCCATACTTTTTCTTAGAAAGTACTTAATAATTGTTGAGGAATTTAAAATAACTGCCCTAAAGAGTTCAGCCGTGAAAGAGACTTCTGAAAGTGGGGCCTCCGATTTGTGCCTAAACTTTAGGGAGCGCCATTCTGACACCTTCTCTAAGAAGTGAGAGAGGAGGAGTCACTTGGGCCGAGAATATTCACCCAAGTCACACGCCAAGCTGCCCGCTCACCAGCTCAGTGGGCTCTTTCCTAAGTTCTGCCCCCTCAGCTTGGGGTTCACTGCTGATGTGCATACCCTGGGCTTTAGGGGTGGCCATGGGACTGCAGTTTGCAGGAGGCATGGATGGAGCGTGGATGTGCAGGTGGTGGTGTCCACATGCATGCACATGAGGCCCTTCCTGCCGCAAGCTGGTACCACAGATAAGAAGAAAAGGAGCATGAAGCTCCAGGAGTCCATCATTTTGTTAATTGGCATGTTGTGGCAAAAGTATATTTGTCTAGAGACAATATGGTTAATTTAGATTTGATGTAGACCTATGTGCCTCTCCTTTTGTATTCTTGCCCCCCAGCACATGGTAGGCCTGGGAGGGATCAAATGCCCTACTCCCCAAGGGGCCTCTCTTGATCTTCTCAGCCACCTCAGAACTCCCATTTCTCTGGCTATAGGCCTAGCCCACTCCATGTGCCTCCTTTAGTTGTGAAAAGGGGATATTTATGGACAGATATTTCCATACCAGACTATAAAGTTTTGAAAGCAAGTTGGACATGCCAGATTCATCTTTGTGTCTTCACTGCACCCATGACAGTGTGTCTTAAAATTATAGATAATAAATATATGTTGAATTAACAGAAAAATAATTGTCTCAAACAATGTGTCAATTTTGCCCTTTTCTAGAATGTACCAGGCACATGATAATTGCTCTCATCAAGGCCATTTGGTTACAACAAACAACATTCAAGTTAACACAATAAAGAATTCAAGGAGACACCCAAGATCTCAAGGGGATGGAATAGGACTGGGACTCATAGGCACTAAAGTTGAGGGTTTGGGAATGTGAGTGGTTTTCTGTAGGGCTAGATGACTGCTCTGCTTGCTGATATTCATGCTCCACAGAGACTGGTTTCTCCTGCTCACCAGCTGTCTCCTCCATGTATTGTAACACAATCCTCGGTCCTTTGGTTTACTTCTATCAGTCAGCATTCAACCAGAGAAATAGAGCCTCTAAGAGATACGTATCGCGAGATGTGTTGCATGCAACTGGCTGATGTGGTTGTGGGGGCTGTGTAGGCAAGTCCGAAATCCCTAAAGCAGGCCATCAGGGAGGGCAGGCTGAGGCTGCAGTCCACAGTAGGTATTTCTTCTCCTTAGGGGAGCCTCAGTTCACCTCTGAAGGCCTTTCAACTGATTGAATCAGGCCCGCCCAGATCATCCAGGATAATCTCCCTTATTTAAAGTCTACTGATTTTGGACTTAAATCACATCTACTAAATACCTTTATAGCACCAACTAGATCAGTTTGATTGAGTAATTTGGCCTGTAGTTTAGCCATGTTGACACACAAAGAAGACCATTACACTGCCTCTGGCCCTTAACTAACCAGACCCTTTGCTTAGCTTCCCACATGTAGACAGTTCCATTCTTATAGCTAAAGTGATCAAAAGAAAGGATTATATTAATTTCTAGAAATTAATGGTGTCATCCGTGGTGACATGAAAGAGATCAAGAAAAAAGAGTATTTGATCTGTTCCTTCCAGATGCTATCATGGAAGTGTTCTTTAGCAGAAGCAGTATGCATGGACTAGCAAGAAGCCTGTCCTCTAGAATGTCCATCTGCCTTTCCTTGGCTTTTTCCTTAATACCATGGGAGTCGGGGGGCAGACCATGAGAGGCAAGGCATATTCACAGTTTCTGGCTTTTACAGTGAACATATTTACCCAAAATGGAGTTCTATATTGATGAAATAAATTTGAACCATACCCCAAAAATACATTCATGAGAAGTATTAAATATAAAGGCAAACCAATAAAACATAGCATGGTCATAAAACTCCTAAATTGTTTCATATGTAATAATAATAATACAATATGTGAGTGACTCTTTGGCTATATTTTTCCCCATGTGTCACTAACACAGCTTACATTTGTCAGTTTTTTTTTTTATTCAGAATTATATTTATTTGCAGGGTAAATACCAACTTGGCTTCATAATTTTGCAAGTATGTAACTTTATTGGACATGATAAAATTTTACTCACTTACCAATGGCAGCTCTTTCCCTCAGTATATCCAATTAAGTTTTCATCCTAAAGCAAAGTCTTACAGATCACAGTGGAAACAAACAGTTGTCATGGGCTGTGGCTGAACTGAATGCTAATCATGGCTGGCTTCCTTCTCCATGAAATGTTGTCTTACAGTGACATTCAGAATGGTATAAATGAGCCATAAATTGCATTTTCATTCTCTAGGCTCCATTTTGCAAATTCTATAAATGAGTCATGCATCTATTTGGTTTGCTTTTGATGCCATAGACTGCTGTGTGCTGTGGTTTTAGATGCTCAATATCTCTTGTTGGTAAGTCTCCTTGTCCTAAGTGTAAGACAGAAAGGACAGAGGTACAGAGGAGAAATTCTAAAAACATTCAAAGAGGATCCATGAGAGAGAATATTTAAGGAGTGCGTTCAGTGTCATTCATTCACGGACTCATTTGTAAGGATCCCCTATTTTATAAAAGACACTGCGTTAGGTACTCTGAGTCCTATATATAAAAGACAGCTCAAGTTCTAAAAACTCACTATCCAGTCTTAGGAGAAGGCACATACAGAGAGTATCACAATATTATTTAAAGCAGGAATAGTCAGAGAAAAAGCATGCAATGTGTTATGGATATCCAGTGGAGGACCAGATTGCATCCAGTGGAGAGGAAACATGACATCATGGAGGAGTTTTGAAGGACACTGAAGATGGGCTTGCCAAAGCAGTACAGAGCTGGGGAACAGCATGGGCAATGGCAAAATGTGGGAAAGCAGGTGCATTTGGGTACAAGAAGTCAGCCTGTGTGGATGCAGAGGAGGGCACAGCCAAGACAACATAGCAGGGTCCAGACTGTGACAGACCCTGGGTGCTAGGATAATGCGTGTCTTTATTTCCAAGGAATGCAGCAGATAAGCTGTGAAAAAGGATGATAAAGACTTTACAGCAGAAACACATCCAGTCAGAGACTTTCCTTCTAACACATCATTTCCCATCCTTAGAGTATGTTCCATGGACCTCTGCCAGTTCTGTTTGCTACTGGTTCATACTGAGATAGGTGCAGAAAATGAAATATTTAAGATTTTTTAAAAAAACAATTTGCTATGAAGTACATGATTTTGTATTTTCTAATACATAATGGATTGGAAAAAGGATTGATTCTCCACCAGAGATAATCTGAGAGAGATCCCAGTGCTTCCCCTGCAGGGTGCTTAGCCTACAGACATACTCACTTTACAGTTGCAGTCAGAATTTTGTGTCTGTTTTTCTCCTGTTCCTAATATCCCTCATCTACTGGACATTTTCCTTAATTGCATTTTGAGCTTGGCATTTTGATATTGCATCTTAATCATGACCTGTTAAAAGGGAAACTATCCGAGCACAGAAATTCACCCCATGTAATCTAGAGTAGGGGTTGACAAACTATGGCCCATAGACTAAATCTGGCTATTTTGTAAGTGAAATTTTATTTGAACACAGCCATGCCTATTTGTTTCCATTTTATTTATAGATGCTTCTGTGCTGTGACAGCAGAGATGAGTAGATGCTACAAAAACTGTATAGCCTTCTAATCCTAAAATATTTAAGAACTGGCCCTTTACAGTAAAAGTTTCTATGGAAAGTGATTGAGTCTTGGAATGGAAATTATTCACCAGGTACCCCAAATTCTTATTTTCCTGAAAGGCTATCCGGGAAGAAGTTTGGGACTATGCTGTGTTGCAGGAAGGCACTGAGAAAGAAGAAGGCTCCCAAACCACAGATTTGCACACATACCTAGAATGGATGTGAAAGGAAGCTCAGGGGACAGGTTGCATTAAGTAATCTCTTCTACTTATTTTTCAGTAAAACACAGATAAGAATGTGAGCTAGTGAAATTCGATGGGACAGATGTCACCCCTGTTACTGATTTTAAAAGATCATGTCAGGTATATATCCTAAAGATGATTAACACCCACATAAATTCACAGGCGAAGTTGAAGTTATTTCAGTTAAGAATTTCCTTGGAAATGTGTTTTAGTTTTTGCTTAGGTTTCTTTTTTTTTTTTTTTTTAAAGATTTTATTTATTTATTGGACAGAGAGAGACACAGCGAGAGAGGGAACACAAGCAGGGGGAGTGGGAGAGGGAGAAGCAGGCTCCCCGCAGAGCAGGGAGCCCGATGCGGGACTCGATCCCAGGACCCTGGGATCATGACCTGAACCGAAGGCAGTCGCTTAACCAACTGAGCCACCCAGGCGCCCTTGCTTAGGTTTCTAAAAGCATCAGGACAATCAGTAGAAGATTTGAGCCTGAAAGTAGTAGGTTCTTGTATTTGTGTATCTGGAATTATATAGGAAGGGAAACATGTTAAGTAAAACTATGTTTTTTTTCTTCTCTCTATTTTTCTTGCCACATATTTGTGTAGTGGTTATCAGTGTGGAGCACATCCACTGCAATATAAGGTGGACCATGGCACACATTTCCATACTCAGCTATATTCTGAGAAGAAAAATCACTCCAGAACTAAGAATAAAAGGAGGAGAGCTAACTCTCTGCTTAAATCCTTTGTAAAACAAGAAAGGGCATGTTGTTAATCTGCAAAATCTACTGAAGCGGTAGGTAGTATTACCCCCATGTTACAAATAAAGACTCTGAGATTAGAGAAGTTACATAATTTTGCCAATGTCACGTAGGTAGGAAGTGAGGGAAACTGTATTTAAATCTAATATATGTTCTTCCCACTCTCCTAGATAAAGTTTGATAAAAATAAATACCATGTCAGAATACAAATTCAGGTGGAAGAAAAGGAAAATGAGCAAGATTGGGGTCCATAGAGGTTAAAAATTCCTCGGCTCAATATAGACAAGATCAGGTGGGAAAAGAATGGAAGGAAGCTGATTATATACATGTGAGGAAAAGACAGGAGTAAAAAGAGTGATGTTGGGTAGAGACGAGGGTTAGAGGAATATTGAATATGTTTTGAATAATAAAACAGGTTCCAAATTTTCAAGTCTCTGCATACATATATATTTATGAATACATATTATGAACAATGAAACAGAACATCTGCAGCCCACACCTAGAAGAATGCAAGGGGGTTGGAATTAGTCCTGTGGCTCACTAGGATCTGCTGGCAGTCAGAAACAAATTCATGTATAAATGTTCTGTGGCTCATAAATCCAGCCACAGGTGAACAATGTTTGCAAATCACTAATAAGTTGGAAATGTATACTTATGCGTCAGAACCTAGACTATTCAAAGTCATTGCAAGGGTATATTTTATTTAAGAAACTTTTAGGAAAATGAATCTTTTTCTCTATTCAACTGTCTTAGGAAAAGGATTCTCTCTCCTTCTCCCCCCATCCAGCCTCCAATCTTTTTTTCACACAAGTCTTAGTCAAACCTTGATACCCACTTCTGTGTGTGAGTAAAACAGCAGAAATTTGTATGATTCTACAGCTCATGATTTTTAGAGAAGTTTTTGACTTAGAATACCATTAAAAGATGGATTTTGTTTCCTTCTTTGTTTCTATATTATATTAACAACTGCTTCTTGTGATCCTAAGGCCAGTTTCAAGATTAAAAGAAACAGACTGCCAAGCTCAGAGGTGAGTCATCAGGGAACCAGTCTGCCCTTGACCACCTTCCTAGGTACTAATGGAATTCAGACACTAGCAGTGTCCCAACAGAATTTGAAACTGTAAGAATTATGGAGCCATGGGGGCCTACAAATCACTCTGCTGGCATTCTAGTCCACCCATAGAGTCCTCAGACCCTACAACACAAACATGATTAAAACCAATGTATTTTTTTTCTGAATGAAATCCCCCACTATTCATGTTTCTCTGTTCCAGAGAAAGAATCTCCCATCCACTCAGTTTTTGAAGCTAGACACCTGGATTTCATTCTTGCCTCCCCCCACCACCTGTTTCTCCCCATCAACACCTAGTTGTTTGTCTATATGTTTTAACCAATTCCTAATGATTCTACCTTAGCACAGCTATGTCTGTCTATTTCCAATGCCCTGGCCTTGTGTGGGTGACCAGTTTCCCAGGGATTGCTGCAATTGCCTCAAATTGGTCTCCTTAATTCCATTTTTGTCTCTCTCCAATCCATTCTTCATCCAGTAACCAGAGTACATTTCCCTGCAATATTAGACTATGGCATTTATTTAAAAGTCATTGTTGACAATTTTTTTTTAAGCAAATCCTGACTCAGGAACTTGGCCCAGAATGCTCAGCCATCTGACCATCTCTCCTGCTTTCTCTCTCATCATGTGCATTTCTTTTTCTCTATTACATGAACAACGTGTCATGGTTCACCAGAAGCACAACCTCATTTACTTCTAAGCCTTTACTTCTATTCCTTCGGCCTAGAACACAACTCTACTCTTCTCCAAAGACTAACATGGATGTATCTTTGAGGATCCAGCTCAAAATTTAATTAATTGGGAAAGTTTTTTCTGAATGAAATCCCCACCCAGCCCCTGCCACACACAGATGCATATGCATATGCCTCATACTTTTGCCTTGCTTAGGTGTATCTCTGCATTTCTCCCTCAGCAGTTGGCATTTGTATTTGTTTCCTCTTACTATAACAAATCACTGCACACGCACTGCTCAAAACAGCAGACATTTATTATCCTACATTTCTGGAGGGTAAGATTCTAACATGGCTCTCATTGGACTAAAATCAAGATGTCAACAGGATTGTATTCCTTCTTGAGGCTCTAGGGGAGGATCCATTTCCTTGCCCTTTCCAGCTTCTAGAGACTGCCTTCATTCCTCCTCCATCTTCAGAGCCAGTGAGAAGGTCAAATCCTTCTCACATCTTCTTACTCTTGTCTCTTCCTCTTCTGCTTCTCTCTTCCATATTTAGAAATCCTTTGATTACATGTAGGCCCATCTGGACAATCTAATCCCTATGGTGAGGTCAGCTGAATAGCAACCTTAATTCTACCTACCATCTAAATTCTCCTTTACCATGGAAGATAAATATTCACAGGTTCTGGGGATTAGGAAGTGAACTTTTAATGGTGGAGGGGAGATTATTCTTCCTACCACAAGAATTTTGTTTACTTATCTGTGAACACTGTCCCCTACACAGATCATATAAGTGTAAGTTTTGGGAAGAAAGGAATGGTATTTGTCTTCTTACCAATGCTTCAGTGCCTAGCAAAATGTCTGGTATGTAGTAGGTCAATACCTATCTTGAGAGATGAATTAATGACTGAATCAGAGGGCTTATTGACCATTTTAATTTTGTGCCAATTATCTTGATGAAAGACATCACTTTGTAAAAAAGAAAGAAGTGTCTATGAGCCCCTTTAAATTTCACCAACGATGGTGTGCTCCTGATTGTTGAAGTATTAAAGTGTTCAGCTCTAGAGGAAGCAGGGCAAAGATCTCAGTGGTAAGATAACTGTGACTTCTCTACAGCATCTTCTCCAATTTGATCAAAAGGAATAGTTTTCTTTTCCTTTGTTAAAATAGAAATGTTGATGATTATGGCACAGCATTATTCTGTGAAGTTGAGAGGGGACACAATCTGACCAGGCCCCCTTGTCCGTGTTGGATCTTTACCCGAGCTATGACATCTTAAGATTTCTTTCTAATACCTATTAATGAAAGTTTGAGATTCTTATATGGTGTGATGAAATAAAACAGTGACCTATATTTCACAAATAGCTGATTTTTGTCTACTATCATATATTTCATGGATCCTCAACTTTGGCACTACTAATATTTTGAACTAAATAATTTTTTTTAAAGATTTTATTTATTTATTTGACAGAGAGAGACACAGCGAGAGAGGGAACACAAGCAGGGGGAGTGGGAGAGGGAGAAGCAGGCTTCCCGCTGAGCAGGGAGCCGGATGCGGGACTCCATCCCAGGACCCTGGGATCATGACCTGAGCCGAAGGCAGACGCTTAACGACTGAGCCACCCAGGCGCCCCTGAACTAAATAATTTTTTATTAGAGGGGAACTGTTCTGTGCATCATAGAATGTTCAGCAACATCCTTGGCTTTTACCCACTAGATGCCAATAACATCCTCCTCAGTTGTGACAGCCAGTAATATCTCCAGATATTATCAAGTGTTCCCAGGAGGTGGGAGACAAAATCAACACCAGTAGAGAAACACTGATTTAATGGGTTAGATCATATTTAAGACAGTTATATCATTTTCCCCTTGAAGCCTCTTCCATATTATATTGGGAAGGAGAAACTTTGTGTGTGTGTGTGTTTAAATTGTGATGTGGGGTGATCTGTCCTGAGCCCCTGCTCGAGGGTGCTTTGCCTGACCACGATAAGCATCCAAACTGGAGAATTCTGCCTCTTGTTCTTTCTTTTTTTTTTTACTCTTTTTTAAGAATAAAAATTCCTTTATTTCTTATTAACATTTCTCAGCTCTTAGAACCATTATTTGCCTGTGCTTACTACATCATGGAAGCTATTATGACAGATTTATAGATGGAGCTCTTCTCCTCTTCTCTTCCCTTTTTATACCTTTCAATGTGCTAGTGAGGGAATTTTGATAGCCTCTCATATGAACACATTTATGTGTGTGCATCATGTAAAATAACAGCTGCTTTCAGAAACTGACCCAGAAGAGCCGGTCCTGTCCTGGATGGCTCCTCCTTATCCACATGCCACGCTCCCTATACTTATAGGAGAAACAGGTGATTGATTCTGGACCATGTTATTTGCTTATGCTGATTATCTAATGAGCAACACAACTGCCCGGTAATTGGTTTTATTGGCTTTTCTGGAGTGCTGCATGGAGTGTAACCATCAGAGAGTGTCTCTCTGTTTCCAGTGCAAATTGCTTTTTAATTTTTTGGTTGCCTGATAAGCCAGTGAGAGAGAAATGTGTTAAGCACATAATCCTAGAGCCCACTGTTACAAGTGATTTTATTTTCTTATCTGCTAGCATCCATTTCCAAGCAGTTTGTCCCCTTTAATCAATAATTTATAATTCCACAGCAAAGAAAAATCAGGATGATTTTTGTTTGTTCGTTTGTTTGGATCTACTTTCATTTCTTTGCAAGATAAGCTTGCTGGCTTGGTCTTCAATGTACATAATGTCTGGGAACTGCAAAGGAACTTTGACCTCATCTTACCCCCAATATTTTTCTTTTTTTTTTTTTTAAAGATTTTATTTATTTATTTGACATAGAGATAGTACAAGTAGGCAGAGAGGCAGGCAGAGGGAGAGGGAGAAGCAGACTCCCCGCTGAGCAAGGAGCCCGATGTGGGGCTCGATCCCAGGACCCTGGGATCATGACCTGAGCTGAAGGCAGCCGCTTAACCGACTGAGCCACCCAGGCACCCCACCCCCAATATTTTTCTAATGTTCAACTTAGAGATTTATTTCTTTGGCAAATGTTTTGGAAAATTAATCAAGTCTGGATGGTCTGTCTTGACTTAATATCAATTTTGTTATTTATATAATCAATAGAGTACAAAAAGAGCATAGATCAATTATTGTAGGAACAGAAGAGAGTTCTGGAGAGTACTGAAGATCATCTTTCCCTACTTAGCAGTTTGTCCCCAGTGAGTTCCAAGTATTATGTTACCTCTCATTAGGCTAAATTGAGTATGTGTGAGAACATAGATCTGTAGCTCTCATAGGTACAATTGAGTAGCAACCATATACTTTTAATGGATGAGTATTACTTACATATGAGAATTATATTTGACTACCCCTACTAGAAAATAGAAAAATTCTCCCTAAAAGTAGGTAATATGTCTGTTTTTTTCTCATTATATTATATTCAATGTGTAGAGTTCTTAGCAAGTTTGTAATAAATGAGTGAGTTAATGAATGAATAAATGAGTGATAAGAGAAAGAGATACAATAGTTATTCCTCTTTATTCTCTTTAAATTGCCATTAAATTTTGTAAGTCCCCTGCCAGGATGGTTGTCCATCAAAGTCCCATTTCAGATATACAGTGCACCCACAAGACTTAATTGGTTTTCACAGTAGTTTCAGTACTCCAGGGATCTGTGCTGTGTTTGACATCTGGGCCTATACGCGTAAAAGGCTGTTTGGAAAGTGGGAAGTGTATAGGCTTTTGTGTCCTTTGATATTAGTCTGTATCCTACATCTACTTCTCACTAGCTTCAGGACCTTAGACTTCCTGAGCCTCCATTGCTTCCTGTAAATACAGAGAACTAGCACAAACTGTGGCTCCCTTTTTCCAAACAACCTCAGAGAAACAACAGATCAGGGAAGAAGGTTTGGCTCTAAGGGTTTTTGTGCAAAATCCCTGGGGATACCAACCACTTGTATGAACTGATGTGTGGCAAGTGACAACCTTGCAGGATTAGAGGTGGGATACCAAGAGCAGAGAGGTTGTGGAGAGTATTGAAGGTCTTTTTTGCCCCCTCACCACTTGAGGATTTCTGGCTGCCCTGATGCCCCAGAGAGTCAATGGTCAGTAGCAATTGCTTGGGCTACTTGGTGTCCATGATGCTAAAGCCCAGCTCAAACCTATGGGAATATATGTGGATGTTTTGTCCCCTCCAACACTCCTCCCCCTTCCACATCCCCAGCCATGGTATATTATAGTCTAAAGGGAATATTTCCTCCTTCAGCTAGCTTGATGTTCAAAGGGTTTAAAGAGGATTCCCTGATCATATTATTTGTCTAGTGGAAAGGCAGCAAAGGAGGTGGCAGACAGAAGCTCTGAGGTACATCTCCTCTCACCTCCTTAAATGCACAAGAAGAACACAGACTACTAGGGCCTTGGCTTCGGCTACTCCTTTATACCCAATATATCCAGATTTTTCACCAAAATAACCAGATGCTTGGGAAGTACAACCAGTAAAGGAAAACATTAGAGCAATATTTATTACATAAATTTGAAAAAAAGAAACCAATGATTTAAATTAATTAAAAAAGTATATATAGGGACATAAGGGAGAATGTTCATAAATTAAGCAAAATAATAGACAAATAAAAAATGTAGTAGTGATCGTCACGGCCAAGAGACCTCTAAAGAGACTTGATGATTACATATAATGTGGTATTCTGGATGGGATCCTGGAACAGAAAAAGGAAATCAGGTAAAAACTAAGGGAATCTGAATAAAGTATTGACTTCATTTAATAATAATGTGTTGATACTGGCTCATTACTTTTGACTAACATACCATATTATTATTATTATTATTATTATTTTTATTTGACAGAGAGAGACAGCTAAAGCAGGAACACAAGCAGGGGGAGTGGGAGAGGGAGAAGCGGGCCTCCCGCCCAGCAGGGAGCCCAATGCAGGGCTTGATCCCAGGGCTCCGGGACCATGACCTGAGCCCAAGGCAGATGCTTAATGACTGAGCCACCCAGACACCCCTTAACATACCATATTAATGTAAGATGTTAGCGATAGGGGAAACCGGACATGAAGTATATGAAAACTCTATATCCTATCTTTGCAACAATTCTATAAATCTAAATCTATTCTAAACTAAGATATTTATTAAAAAAAAGTAAGAACTTACAGTTTTAAGTTCAACATGCAAGAAACACAGAACCATCCATCTAACAGTAAGTAAAAAGCTGAACATACTGAAAAGTCAATAACTCTTCTTAGATCCTTCAGAAAAATGAGATTACATGGCAAACCACTGGCTCTAAAATTGGAGAGACAAAGAGAAAAATACAGATAATCACAATTTACCATAGCAGAAACTCAAGAGAAGACATCTGTGTGAGAACCAGTGGCAGGATAGGAAAACATCAACTGTAAGTAACACATTTCTTGAGGCTCAGTGTGGACAAGTCTGGGAATTAAAAACTCCAGAGCATCCCAGTTATAGAAGGGCCTCCACACTTTTGCAAATTTTATCTCCAGGAACTTGATCAGATTATTACAGCAAATATTGGAGAAAAATCCTCTTGTGCTTTTTGCAGGGAGAGGGGAAGGTAACCATTTAGAGAAATGCACGAGATCATTCTGTGGTTTGTCTGGGGTTTTTTTGTTTTGTTTTGTGTTGTTTTTTAAAGCTTAGTCTCAGAAGAAATGATTTTATCATAGTCTAAACTATTGGAGTTTTATCAGAGCCTAACTGATCTGGGGAAAGGGAAATACCCAACTCCGGCTCCATTACAGCTATCTTGGCCCATTGACGGGAGAGAGGGGCTGAAAAGTTCTTGTCAAGTTCACAGCCCAAGGGCAGACTCATTAAAAACTAAGACCTAATCATAGAACTATAGAATACATCCCTTCCCCTTTTCCTTACCACCAATCACTAAGGGCCTATTTACAGCAGTTCTTTAACCCCGTATATAATATCAAGCTATCATGAAAATATTACAAAGCATACAAAAGCCAAAATCACAGTTTGAAGAGACAAAACGTGTAAGAACCAGACTCAGATATGACAAGGAAGTTGGAATTTTCAGACCATTCATCTAAAACAGCTATGATTAATATGCTGAGGGCTCTAATGGGTAGATAATGGGCTCTAATAGGCAGCATGTAAGTAAATCTGGGCAATGTAAGCAGAGAGATCAAAATTCTAAGAAGAAAAAATGCTGGAGATAAAAAAATACTGTAACAGATATGAAAAATACCTGTAATAGTCTCATTAAACTAGAAGTGGCTCAGAAAAGAATCTCTAAGCTTGAGGATAAGTCAATAGAAACTTCCAGAACAAAACAGCAAAGATAAAAAAGGAACAGAATATCCAAAAAATGTGGGATATATATGTAATAGGAATACTAGAGGAGAAGAAAGATAAATGAACAGAAGAAATATTTGAAATAATAATTACTGAGAATTTTCCCAAATTAATGTCAAACTATAGGTCCAGGAAGTTCAGAGAAACCAAGCAGGATAAGTACCCCCCCCCCAAACTACACCCAGGCATATCATATTCAAACTACAGTGAATAAAAGATAAATATCCTGAAAGAAGCCAGAAGAAAATAACACCTAACCTATAGACAAAGGAAAGAATTATTTCTGACTTCTCTGGAATTTATGTAAGCAGGGAGAGTGGAATGAAATATTTAAATGTTGAGAAAAAAATCCAACAACCTAGAACTCTGTCTCCTGTGAGATTATCCTTACAAAATAAAGGCTAAATAAAGACTTTCTCAGACAAACAAAAATTGAGGGACTTTTTTGCCAGTAGACATTCCCTGCAAGAAATGTTAAAAGAAGTTCTTCAGAGAGAAGGAAAGTGATATAGGTCAGAAACTCAAATATGCATAAGAAAGAAAGAGCATTAGAGAATGCGTAAGTAAAAGTAAAATAAAAATCTTTCATTTTTTCTTATTCTTAACCTAACAGAATAGTTTCTTCAAAATAATAGCAATGGCATGTTTGATTATATATACACACACATATATATATATATATACATGTATACCTGCATATACATGCATGTATGTGTGTGTGTATGCTTAAGTATGCTTATTTATTAGCAATAATAGAAGGAAAAGAAGGAAGAAATTAGGATTATTTTATTATTATGAAATATTTGCACTACTTGTGAAGTGGTATGTTATTTGAAATTGGACTTGGATTAATTACAAATATATATTGCAAAATTTAGGACAACCACGAAATAAGAAGTATAATTGACATACTAAGAAAGGGGAGAAAATGCAATCATATAAAATGCTCAGTTAAGACCAAAAAAGGCAGAAGAAGAGTGGAAAAGAAAAATAGGAACAAAGAACAAAGGCACAAATAGAAATCATTAATAAATATGGTATATATTCAACTCTATCAATAATCATTTTAAATGTCAGTGGTCTAATCATACCATTAAAACACAGAAATTATCCGAGTGAATCAAAAACAAGACCCAAGTGTATGTTGTCTACAAGAAACCCCCTTTAAATATAAAAATACATAAGATTAAATGTGAAGGTATGAAGAAAGATATATCATGCTAACTAACACTAATCAAAGGGAAGTGGGAGTAGCTGTATTAATCTTAGACAGTGCAGAACAATGAAAGTTATCAGGAATAAAGAGGGACATTACATAACAATGGAGTCAGTTCTCCAAGAAGCTATAACAATTATTAATGTGTATATTCCTAACAATAGAATGCCATAAAAAGTGAGGCCTAACTGATTGAACTGCAAGGAGAGATACATGAATCCACCGTTATAATTGGAGAATTCAATGCTCCTCTCTAAGAAATGGCAGAAAACAGTAAGGACATAGTTGAACCTTACCATAAATCACTTGTTTATAATGGACATCCATAAACTACTTCATCCAACAAGAGCAGGATACACATTCTTCTCAAGCTCACACGGAACATTTGTCAATATAGATTATATTCTAGGTCCTAAGACACACCTTAATGACAACAAAAAAAGTCTACAACAAATTACTAGCAAATAAAACCCAGAAATTAATAAAAAGAATTATATGCCACAATCAAGTGAGATTTATCCCAAGTGTGAAAAGCTGGTTCAATATTTGAAAATCAATTAATGGGGGTGCCTGGGTGGTTCAGTCAGTTAAGCGTCTGCCTTTGGCTCAGATCGTGATCCCGGGGTCCTGGGATCGAGCCCCGCATCAAGCTCTCTGCTCAGTGGGGAGTCTGCTTCTCCCTCTCCCACTCCCCCTGCTTGTGTTCCCTCTCTCGCTGTCTCTCCCTCTGTCAAATAAGTAAATAAAATCTTAAAAAAAAAGAAAAGAAAATCAATTAATGTAATCCATCACATCAACAGACTAAAGAAGAAAATCACATGATCATTTCAACAGATACGGAACAAAAAATATTTGACAAAAACCCACACCCATTCATAATAAAAATTCCCAGTAAACTAGGAAGAGAGGGGAACTTCCTCAGCCTGATAAAGAACATCTACAAAAGCTCTACAGCTAACGTCATGCTTAAATGGTGAAAACCTCAAAGCTTTCCTGCAAAATCAGAAACAAGGCAAGGTTGCAGAATACAAGTTTAATATAAAAAAAAAAGTCAGTCATTTTTCTATATATCTGCAATGAATGGTTGAAATTTACAGTTTAAAACACACTACCATTTACAAGATAGTCTTTTCAACAAATGGTGCTGGAATGACTGAATATCCACAAAAAAATGAATCTAGACAGAGACATTACACTGTTCACAAAAAATTAGCTCAAATTGGATCATATACCTAAATGTAGAATGCAAAGCTATAAAATTCTTAGAAGATAACAGGAGAAAACCTAGATGGCCTTGGGTATCATGATGACTCTTTAGATATAACATCAAAGAAACAATCTGAGAGATATAATTGACAAGCTGAACTTCATTAAATTTAAATGCTTCTGCTGTGCAGAAGTCAAGACAATGGAAAGACAAGCCACAGACCGGGAGAAAATATTTGCAGAGGAAACGTCTGAAAAAGGACTATTAGTCAAAATATGCAAAGAACTCTTAAAACTCAACAAGAGGAAAACTAGCAACCTTGTTAAAAAATGGGCAGAAGACCTGAACAGAGATCTCATCAAAGAAGATATACAGATGGCAAATAAGTACATGAAAAGATGCTCAACATCATGTCATTAGGGAACTGCAAATTAGAACAATAATGAGATACAACTGTACAACTAGTAGGATGGCCAAAATCTAAAACAGTGGAAACAGCAAATGCTGATTAGGATGTGGAATAAGAGCTCTCATTAATTGCTACTGGGAATGCAAAGCAGGACAGCCACGTTTGGAAGAATAAAGATACCAAAATAATTAAAATTTTACTGAATAAAGATGGTAGTGTATTAAAACAAATGTAACCAAGTTATATTTAACCCAAAATGAAGTTTTGTTTTATTCATTAGAAAATGAGCACATGTTTATAATCTAACACTAGGAAAAGCTTTTTATAAACATAATAGCACCAAAGAGCAAAACTATGGCAAAATACCTTATTTATTTGATTACACCAAAAATTAAGAATTTTGTTATGTTAGGGAAATGTGAAGAAAGTTAAAAGATCATAGATTGGGAAAAAGGATGAAATAAAACTTAAAAACATTTATATCTAGAATATATTAAGAACTATGTAAAAAATGCAGGAAACCCTACTATGTAGACAAATGCACAGTAATATAGTATCTATTGATACCAATTAATGTACATAGATAGAATAGGTAAAGTTTTAATTTATTTGGCAGAAGTAGCATGGGCTTTGGTATCAGACATGGTTTATATCTTGACTCTGCATGGACCAAATGCCTTAACCTACCTATGCTTCAATTTTCTCACGAGTAATGTGGGTACAATAAAATCCACCATTGCATGATTTTGTTTATTTGTTCTGGTGAGGATTAGAGAGCCTCATCTAAAATATGGAGCCCGGTACATGCCATTTATGAAGAGCTCAATAAAAAAAGAGCTCAATATCCGCTATTATTACATTAAAGAAGTTTGATATGTTAAATCTTTTATCCAGAGAGTCTGTAAAATTGTCTTTGCATGTTTTAAAGCCTCTACCTATGATAGTGAGATCCTCTGATTTATCTGATGTTGAATCATTTAACAGAAGGCATGTATTGGAGTCATAAATTTTGGAATTATAAATGTTCCAAGGAGACAAAAAAGCTGTAGTTATTTTCACTTTATACACAAGGCAATTGAGATGCAAAATGTTCTTCACAAAATTTCAACTCCATAAATTAGAGGGAAGTCTCAAACTCTGATGTGTTTGCTGTCTAGTGTTGTGTTCTTTCCATAATATTTATTGTCATTATTTCAGTTTTGTTTAGATTCTATGCAAGGCTTTGCAGGTGCATCAGACAGAATTAGACAAAGTCTTCTCCCATAAACAGCATGTTAACAGTCTAGAAGGATTAAAAAGGCAAGTATACAAAGAATTCTAAAATAATAAAGACTTTGGTAAATGCCATAGGAAAGAGGTACAAAAGTTGCATAGAGACTCAAGTGTTTGCTAAAGGCTTAGTGGGAGAGTAAATATATCGAATGGCTTTAGAATAGGGGCTACTCACAGTGTTCATAGAGAACGAGAGGAAGAGAGTGTTTTGGGTAGAGAAAATGTGAGCGAGGGCACAGAGGTTGAAAAGAATGAAATATGATTAGAGTATGATAAATAGTCCAGTTGAGCTTAAGAAGCATGTATTAGACACTAATAAATATTTTATTAAGGAAGGAAAAGAGGGAAGGGAGGAGGGAGTCATAAGAAAGGAGGAAAGTATGGTGCAAAGGAGGGAGGGAAGCAATGAACAAATGAAAGCGATATCATCAAAGGTCTTAAATATCAGGCTGAAAGTTTAATATTAATTCAAAAGACAGATGGATTTAATTAATGCTGTTTTCTTTTCAAGACTTTATGCTGGCTTTTTTCTAGCAAACTCAGTTCAGAATTGGTGGTCATGGGTATATAGAGCATTGGCTTTCATCACATGAATTTATGATTCTTGCTGTTCCTTCCTCAGGATGATAATCCGAAAAAGCAAAAGCAAAGGCAGTGTGTGAGAGAGTAAATACATTATAAGTCCAGCCAGAACACAAGCAAAATAAGTAAGGTTTCTGAAACACAGTCGTGACCAAAAAGAATGGATGAATTATTACTCTGGCATTTCCTTTGTTATTTATGTCTAGAAATCAATCAACAGCTGAAGGAACTGAGTAATTTATAAGTCAGGTGCTGTCAAATACTTGTTGGTCTCAACTGGTATAACCTGTCCATGAATTCCTATGAAGCTTGATGACAAAAGAAAACAATCTTATTACAAGCCTGACATTCATAATCTGGTGCATATTATTCTAACATGATATAAAAATATGAATTAAAAATACAATAGCTGCTGAAAAAAGAAGTGCCCACTGACTATAAAATCTTTCCTCCATCCTCACCACACCTTGTTTAATAAAAATAGATGTAGGTGATGGAACATTTATTATGGAAACAAGTTAACCAAAAAAGACCTGTCAATTTGATGGAGGAGGTTATTTGTTCAACAAAATATCCAAGCACACGAGGCAATCTGGAAATACAATAGGGAAAGCAGGGGCACCCCTGTTTTCACTTTTTCCCACCTGCCTTCTCAACTAGAAATAAATGTCTGAAGATCACTGGTTAAAAGTGGAGACATAGTTTTATGAACATATTTTGCTTCATCAGAGGAAGAAGGACTAAGGGCTGGTTGGTCATCTCATGAGAGCAGAATTTAAAGAAGAATCTTGTTCAAAATAGTCAGACAGTTTCTCTCCCTCTCCCTGTCTGTCTCCCTCATCTCAGAAGCAATTGTGTGGCTCCCCAGACCCATTTTAGCCAATGGGCCTATGCTCATGTGGTCGGTCTCTCAGGGCCAGAGCTACATTAACCAAACTAACAGAAATCTGATGAATAACTCGGGGTGCCAAGGAGTTAGTTTAATAATGAAGAAATATAATTAACAGGCAAAGCAGATGTTTCATATTAGCCAGTTAGTGTACCATATTCCTGCAGACTACATGGTCAGAAAAGTTCTCATTGGAAGGCATTTCGGTAAGGAATAATCAGATAAAGATGAGTTAATTAGACAATGTGAATGGCTCATGGTACCCAGTGATTAGATGAAATTATTTCCATTCCTCAGGTTGACCTGAAATGGTCACACTCAGGATCCTCTGCCTTAAATAGTATCAGATTGGATTGCTTTTTTTTTTTCCCAGCATAGGCTGTTTACAATGACATTCAAGCCACCTCCAAATCTCAGTAGTTTAAAACAATGCAGTTTTATTTCTCACTGGTATCTCATGTCCATGTTGGTCATCATGGTTCTCATCAGGAACCGAGGCTGATGAGAGCCTCCACCATCAAGAGCCTTCCCAGTCATTGTGTCAGTAAGGTAAATTGTGCACTAAGTATTTTTTTTTAAGATTTTTATTTATTTATTTGAGAGAGAGAGGATAGGGAAAGCACAAGCGAGGGTGTGTGTTGGGCGGGGAGCAGAGGGAGAGAGAGAAGCAGACACCCACCCTGAGCAGGGAGCCCTGGGATCATGACCTAAGCCGAAGGCAGATGCTTAACCCACTGAGCCACCCAGTACACTAACTCTTAACTGCTTAACTCTCAAAAATGAAACACAAAGCTTTCTTTCAGATTTTGTTGGCTAAAGAAAGCTAACCGGTCACGCCTGACTTCAAAGCACAGGATATGCCAAACATATTCCATACCTTAAAAAACTGGGAACTGGAATATTATAAGTAGCCCTAATGTCTCCCAAAACACATGAACAAATTCATACTCTTTGAGTTCAGCTTTTCTAGATATATTACTCCATCTGCATATTAAATTTTATGGGTTGTCTATAATGTGGTTTTATATCTGATAATGATATGCATTCAGATTCTCTTAGATTTTGTTACTTTAACTGATACGTTTGGTCTCTAAATCCAGCAATATATTCATTGTTTAGTGCAGGTTACTTGGATAGAGAACTGAACACAATCATTATTTGTTGACTTTTTCAAGTTCCCATTCTTTGAGGGTCTTGCTGCTATTATTCCCAAGTGCAGACACCAAGAGTTAGCCCCTGAACTATATTGGATTAGAAACTAGGTGGGTCCAGGTGTCATTGTTCCAGGAACTGAAATCCAGTAAGATTATGTGATAACTATTTATTTGTCAGTTTTGCAAAGTTCTGGCTAATTTTTCAGAAAAAAAAATTATTACCTAGCCATAGATTATAATTTCAATTTAATAAGAGGCCATATGCTGTGATAGGTAAGGTCAAGGACTTTATAGCCAGGCAGATCAGCTGGGATACTTTGGGTGTCAGCCTCTCTAGACTTCTTCCTCAGATACAAAATGCAACAATGATAATCACCTTGAAGTTTTGTCATTAGATAATGTTGCATTTGAGGGCGCCTGGGTGGCTCAGATGGTTGAGCGTCTGCCTTCGGCTCAGGTCATGATCCCAGGGTCCTGGGATTGAGTCCCGCATCGGGCTCTCTGCTCCTTGGGAACCTGCTTCTCCCTCTGCCTCTCTCTCTCTCTGTCTCTCATGAATAAATAAATAAAAATCTTAAAAAAAAAAAAAGATAATGTTGCGTTTGAAATGTGATCAGCACAGAGGCTGGTGTAATAAACACTACCTCAGTTTCAAAAACTGTTTGCTGTAGCAATGTTCTGAATATCGTGCCGAGGACAGAATTTGAAATAGAGACTATTCTTCTAGGTATGTGTTTATTCACCTCTGCTTAGTACAGTACCCAGCACTGTGCCTGGCAGAGTAAATATTGAACAGATGTTTGTCTGGAAAGCAGACAAGTTATTCTGAATGGGAAGCCTGCACTCACCCACTTTGCCACTAGATGGTGAGTTGAGGTAAAGCAAAATACTTGCTCAGATTATTATTATTTTTTTCTATGTTCAAACTGGGAGGAAATTATCCACAAAGCAAAGTACAGGTGTTTATTGTTGTTTGTTGGTTTTTATGCTAGATGAGCAAATTAGGCAAATATGCAGTATCAATAAGAGGGTTTCTGTAGTAAGTTCTCACCTAACAATCAACGTGAGCCCTGATAGTTGGAACATAAGATCCATGTTTGTTAATGTAATTGATTGCAAATTATAAGGTTTGATTCACTGCTGGTGCTGATTGAACAATCTCAGTTCTCTCTCTTTTTGTTTGTTTGGGGGGTTTGTTTGTATTTGTGTATGTGTGTTTGTTGTTTTTTTGCTTGTCAGTAAATTGTTAATCAACTAAAATGAAACAAAAGCAAATAAACAACTCCTAGAACTTCTTTTCTTCATCATCACCACACAGCCACAAATATTTGCTTCTTTGGTTAGGGGAAAGTAGGGATATTTTTTGGTCTGAGGTCTCTCAGAAATTGGAGTTTTACCTGTACTTTCTTGATATGTTAAAGCTCTTCATTTCTGCCTCTTGGGTAAGAAATTTATAAAAGAAGACAATCTTTGAATTGCTTTTTTAAATTTAGGATCTATCTTCTTTCTTCTCTTTTTTCTGTCCTTCCTTTCTCCTTTCTTCTCTTCCTTCTTTTTTTCCATCCTTCTCGCCCTTTCTTCCTTGTTTATTCCTTGATCAAGTATTTTTTCAATGTCTTATATGCATCAGGAAGTGCTCTAAGCACTAGAAATACAGCAGTAATATTCTGCCCTCAGGGGATGGGAAGATAGATTATAAACTGAACATAGCAAGTGATAAGAGCTGTGAAGAGACACCACGCAAGTGGCAAGCAGGATGTCTCGAGTTTAGATCTGTTGGTCTGAGAGGTTGACATCTTAGAAGAAATCTGAGTGAAGCCTAGAGGAAGCCCTTAGAGTTTCTGAGAAAGAACATTGTAAGCAGAGGCAACAAGAAGCACTGTGACTCAAAGCAAGAACTGTTTATAGGCAGAATCCCAGTTTGATGGATTATAGTGATTGAGGTAAAAAAATGACATCAGAGGAGTGACCAAGAGCCAGAAGCCAGCTTGGGTAACATTTTGTGGACCAGACAAAATTCTGGATTTTATTACGAATGTAAAGTAAAGCTATAGAGGGTTTTGAGCAGATGGGTGATATGATCTGGTTTACTCTTTAAAAAAACCACCTTAGTTGCTCTATAGAAAAGAGACATTAAGGAGAGCAAGAAAGAAAGCAGTGAGACAAATCAAGACATGAACGCTTCCATCCAGGCAAGGAATAATGATGACATGGACTGGAGTGCTGGCCATGGAGGGAGTGAGGAGGCATTGGATCACAAGATCTATTTTTCTAGTTAAATAAAGATACTTCATAGGATCTGAAACAGGGGAGCATGGTCCTAGAGTGATTTCATGATGTGATATCCCTTGACAGATTGAGCTGTATAAGAACTCCACTGATCAATGGTTGATCCAAAAGGAACTCCTTGACTTTTCTTCTGCATTTCTGTCTGCCTATTGAGAATATATGTTAAGCAGTGTTTTGAGTTTTGAAGATCTGACAGTTTAATCCGGATTTCCTCAATCATCTCGGGAGATGGCATTCTCTAGCATAAAATGTAGTTTCATCTCCAAATGGGAAAGGGTAGTAACCTCCAATACATTTCATTCACAGTAAACAACTAATGATAAATATCGATTATTAGGACATCCAGTATGCAGAACCAGAGGCTTGACATATATAGCATTGTCTAGAAGCTTTGAAATTAGGGACCAATAGTAGCCACTGGTCTAGTTAATGTGAATCTTCCCATTGCTGACTTTCCAGAGATAAAACCCTACAGTATTGAGGGAGGTAGAAATTAAATCTTATTATAAATTATGTGCTCTCTGAGGCTGTATTCTGCTATGATTCCACCCAGGCTGCCAATAAATAAATAGTTATAAAACAGACTCTGTTAGAGACCCAGAGTTCTATTGCCTACATCCACTCTCTGTTTGCTCCTTTCCATTTTACTTTTCTCTTGAGTTCTTTAAAAGGGAACAATCCCTGTTGAGTTCTTTTTATCACCATCCATTTCTTTTTAGAAGTTAACAATTCATGCAAAATAGGCTGTAATTTTTTTCCTAAGTATTTAGCAGGACAACTTATCTTGATTTCAAAAAAGCTGTCTAGAGTCTTTTTCCCTTTCCTACCAGTATGGACCGATTTAATTAGTAACTATAACGTAAAAATGCCAAATTTTCCTTGCCTCTAGATTGGTGTGCCAATGGGACACCTTGGGATTACCTCTGAAGTCCTAAGATTGAATGGTCACTAGATTTATACACAAGGGGTTTAAATTCCAGGTATTTTTCTAGAGACTTTCCCTCTATTCCTCTTTGACATTGCCATCCACTGATTTCCCTCTCATTCCTGCTCTTTCTCACTTAACGTAAGACAATGATAGCTGCCCCAGCCATCCTCCCTACTCTAACTCATCATCATCCTGGGTGATTTTGCTCTCTACATGTTGAATACTTCTAGCACCTTAACCTCTTATGTTTTTAAACTTTCAATACTTCATGTATTGAAATGCTACATATGAGACATCATTGAGTATGCTAAGAATCCATGTGCTAGAATTCCTAAAAATGCTACATATGAGACATCATTGAGTATGCTAAGAATCCATGTGCTAGAATTCCTAAAATGGAGATATCCATTAGGCAGACATTGTGTACATTTTACAAAAAGAAACATGGAAGATTCTGATGTGTTGGCTAGATCCTAAAACCCAATATACATCTCCAATGAGAATGACAGTTTGGGTTCAGCTCAGGGTTGCTTTGATTTCAATTCACTGCTGAAATGAGAAATATTACAAAGGAAATCCATGAATTAAGGATAGGAATAGATGTGGTCATTCCCCAATGCTTTCCTGGTTCCTCACAGAGATGCACTTGAAAATCAGTGGTCAAGGCAGCCTGCCAGAAAAGGGAAAAATGCTTCTTCAGGAGGTCAGAGCTTTGGATTCACTGTCTTTTGCACCATTTGGTTGGCTTAGAGGTTACATCGATACTCAAGAGTCCACACTAAAACCATAAAATGTGTTCCTCATGATCCACAGTTACATACATCTGCATAGGCCTGTTTATAGACTTCTACACTGGGCCATAGGCTTCCAAATTTTTGAAGGCATTAGGTAACAGTCTATGATAAATTATAAAAATGCTCATATGATACGTGTCTTTCTCTGTTTGACTTATTTCACTCAACATAATACCCTCCAGTTCCATCCACGTCGTTGCAAATGGCAAGATCTCATTCACAAACTGAGGGTTGCTGGAGTGGGGGGCGGGGTGGGAGGGATGGGGTGACTGGGTGATAGACACTGGGGAGGGTATGTGCTCTGGTAAGCGCTGTGAATTGTGCAAGACTGTTGAATCTCAGATCTGTACCTCTGAAACAAATAATGCAATATATGTTAAGAACAAAAAAAGAAGAAGAAGAAGGTAGCGGGAGGGGAAGAATGAAGCAGGGGAAATCGGAGGGGTAGACGAACCATGAGAGTCGATGGACTCTGAAAATCAAACAGGGTTCTAGAGGGAAGGGGGGTGGGAGGATGGGTTAGCCTGGTGGTGGGTATTGAGGAGGGCACATTCTGCATGGAGCACTGGGTGTTATGCACAAACAATGAATCATGGAACACTTCATCTAAAACTAATGATGTAATGTATGGGGATTAACATAAGAATAAAAAAAATGCTCATAAACCGTCAGTGTTTTGGATGCATTGTGAAAATTGTCTCCATCAAAGCCTGCTTTCATTTGCTTACCACTGAAACCATAATACTTAGCAATGCATTGGTAATAGGTAGTACTTACCAATATATTTTTTAAAATTTTTAATAAAATAAGAGAAAATTAGGCGAAAATAGAATTCATTTCCATTTCTGAAAAAAATTTGCTAATTTGGTCATATAAAGTTTTATTTTTTCACAAAGGCATTTAGAACAAACCTTCCAGATATCCATGGGGTCAGGATGGATAAATATGTATCATTTAGTATTAGATGGATTTGTAATCTGACATTTTCCAAAGTATATTTATAAAGCGTGCTGCAAAAACATGCTTCAAAAAATGAAAAAGTGGATATGAAGATGTTTTTATTTCCTCAACAATTGTTTCAATTTTCAGTAGTTTTTTATTGTTTAGTGGGTTTTTTTTTTCATTTTTTCTATCCTCCTTCCCTCTCTAGAATATAAGCTCTATGAGGTCAGAGGTCATATCAGATTTGTTTACTGTTTATTCTTAGTTCCTAAAGCTCCATGTAGTTTATAGATGGTAATCAACAAATAGTTGTTTAAATGGATGAGTAAATTCTGGTTTAGACCAAATATGAGAGAAGGAAATTTTCAAATAATTTAATATGCTAATGTGGTTTAGGAATCTAGAAAAGTGGGTATAATAGGTAGAATCTGTCTGAGTGTCCATTGTCTGATGTGATCCACTTATAAATAGGAAGAAGAGATGAAGAAGATTTGTATTTTTGTAATATCCAGAGGCTCTAGTGAATGAAATTAATTATTAAAACCATAAAGAAGAATGAAACTTGAAAGGAGTTGGTGGAGTTTTGCCAAAGAAAAAACAGTGAATGGCTGCCATGATGTTCCAAGCCTCATGAAAAGGCAGAAACAAGATGGATCCATACATTCAACAACTATTCATCAAATCCCTATTATTGCCCACATTTCTCTAGGATCTGGAACCACCCAGATAAAATCCAGACTTTCTACTCTCAAGAAATTTATATTTCAATAAGGGAAACAAATGGGTAAAGTTTATGCAAATGAGAAAACTGCTCTTTAAATAAAGGTTTCTATAAAAATACATGCAGTTAAAAAAATCTACAAAATCCCCCAAAACCTCATTCACATATGTATCAACAGCTAAGGCCAAACAAAAAAATGTACATGGAAAGTTAGAGACTTTATAAACTTTTTAAAGGAAATACAGGGTCATGAATACATATAGGAAGAACAAGTTATACTCCTGGTCTAATTATACCATTTTAGACAAATTACTTCATCTCTGCATCTGTAAAATTAGGCATTAGACTAAATGATTTGCTAAAATTTCTTAGATTTCCTACCATCTTTATTATAACCTTTATTTTTCTAAACCTATGTGGAAAACCCAACTAATAAACTAAGGTCAATTTATGCTTAATTACTTTCTTTTTCCCCAGAGGTTTTTACCCTAATAAACAAGAAACATCTAATCTTTAAGTTGGTTGATTCGTGTGTTTGGGAAGTTTGACAATTTAATTCAGTTACTGAATGCTTTATTACATATAAGATTGACAAATAGAATAAAAATATAACCACCTGCCATCTCTGAGATCTTCTTTCTTAACATCTCCTATTGATATAGGTGGAAATGACCCTGATTTCAAAAATGAGAAAGGGAATAAAGAGGCAGAGCTTCAGTACCTACTGTCAGTATCCTATGAAAATCCCATAAACCATATCAATTTTACAGGAGAAAAATTTAAGACAGGTTGAAAAGTTCCATGCATCTCCCCATAAAAGAATGATAGCTGCTATAATTGAATATGGACAAGGCAGATGGGCAAAGCAACCAACTTTCTGATGAAATATTTAATGAGATGATTACTTAATAGGAAGAATTGCTGATCTGAAGATACAAACTCCACTGAGGAACAGCAGCATGTGCTCTGGGCTGAAGCAAAAGGGACTTAGAAGATTTTCTCTCCTACAAATTAAGAGGGAAAATGTAATACCTAATTTAGGAGAACAAAATTTTAACTCTATTCTCTTTTTCTATCTAGGATTCTTGTTTTTTTTCTTCTTTCCTGTTTTTTGTTCAAGGGAATCATTTAAATTACAACAAAAAGAAAGTGGAAATCCTTCATGTATTCAGTAATAAGGATAATTTTAAGTATGCCTTTAACTCTTTTTAAATGCTAAATTATATTCAATGTTGATTCTAGGGGAAACTAGTAAGTTTCAGCCCATTCCCCTCCTGCATAACTCCTTTACTATTTATTTTTCTTCCTTTAAAAAAGTTCTTTGGACTTTTCTCCCCAGCGTATAGAACTATTCTGTTGCTTCATGCTCTGAGTCATCCTATCCTTATCCTCCATCAGTTTGTCTATGTGGGATCCGTTCTCTCCAACAGAAGCCCCCTGCTCAAAGGCATGTCACCTCCCCACCCTGCACTCATCACTAGACCTGGAGTTTTCAGTCATTATCACCTGTAGACGTCTAGCGTGGGCTGCTTTAAGATTGATGGTCTTCCGAATGAGTAGGATGTTGTGGATAATGGGTGTTTTTGCGTTGGAGCAGTCTGCCTTTGAGATGGAGCATGCTCATTCATCCCTTGCTATTTCCACTGTACATTCCTTATGCTGCCATACATGTCTTCCATGTGTTTGGGTCTCTTGGCTGCAATGTTATATGGTTAGAAGGGTAGACTCCATCCAACAACATAATAATGATATGAAAATTAGTGTGGCTGCAAAGATAATAGGGTCAAAAGAGTAGAATCAATCAGATACAATGTGTTAGGGTGGAATTCACTCAGAATTAGGTAAATGTTGTGTTTATGCTCTCTTCTTAAGAATCAGGGAACTGCAGTTACAGGTTCTTCAAACTAGGCAATATTAGTGTCTTCTATTTTACATTTTCTTTATAGTTATCTGTGTGTGTGGGTGTGTGGGGGTATGAGCACTTAAGATCTACTCTTTTAGCAGATTTCCATTGGTGAGAATGGAAATTGGTACAGCCATTATGAAAAACAGTATGGAAATTCCTCAAAAAATTAAAAATAGAACTACCATATGATCCAACAATCTCACTTCTGGGTAAACACCCAAAGGAAATGAAATCAGTATCTTGAAGAGATATCTGCACTCCCACATTCACTGCAGCCTTATTCACAGTAGCCAAAATATGGAAATAACCTAAGTGTCCATTGACAAATGAATGGATAAAGAAATTGTGATATCTATTTATCTATCAATATAGATATATATCATGATATTACACTTTCTTTAATAATAAATAAGTCTATCTAGTAGTACTGTGCATAAGATATGACTCTTCTACTTATATGCAACAGAAACTTAGTCCAAACTGGTGTGCAAAAAAAGAACTTTAAGGGGTAGCTGGATGTCTTAGTTAAGTGTCGGACTCTAGATTTCTGCTCAGGTCATGATCTCAGGATCATGGGATCAAGCCCTGTGTCAGGCTCCACACTCAGTTCAGAGTCTGCTTGGGATTCTTGCTCTCCTTCTGCCCCTCCCCCCACCCACACCCCTGCTCGTGCTTGCTCTCTCTCTCTGAAAAAAGAAAAGAAAAGAAAAGAAAAAGAACTTTAAGAAATTTCTGAAACCATGACTCGGTTCAGGGACTTGAGCTTGATTCTGATTTCCTGCCTTGTTTTTGTTTTTAGGTACATTCTTCCAAAATGTTAGCCAAGACACTTAACCAAGAGCTCAAGTTTATGCCCTAGCTTTTAGCAAATGTCTTAATATTGACAGCAATTTCACCCCTTTTGGATCCCATGTTGGGGCGTGCAATTCACATGGATGATGATATCCTTAGCACAACTTGGAAGTATATACTGTAGTGTTCTGTTCCCGCACCTCTTTCAGGTCCTTAGTCAAATATCAAGAGTTCAGGAAAAGCCTCCTGAACACCGTAAACTTGCGACACCACCCTTACCCACCTTCCTTGATGATCTGTTCTCCATAGCACATGTCACTATGTGGTACAGTACATATGTTACATGTCCTACTTGTCTGTCCATGTTCTGCCACCTACCACTGAAATGTAAATTCCATGAGGAGATTTTTTTCCTGTTTTGTTTTTTGTTGTAACCAAGTACCTAGAATAGTGCCTGACACTAATATGTTCCAAATGAATGAATTAATAAATGGATTGATACTTCTGAAGAGATCATTTGGGGCTATCAGGAAATGAAGGAGGAATGAATGATAGGCTACAACAGTAGTTGTATGCTCCAGATCTTTATTCATTTTGTGTTAGAATTTAATTGAGTGGAATCCATATAATTCTAAGTACTTCTCAAGCAAATTCTTACTGCTGAACGTTACATATCCTTTAGATCTCGTGTGTAAAGTGTCACAAGATGTCAGTCTCTTAATAAGGAAAAAATACACATATTTCTGCATTCGGGACAAAGTTGGCAGAGATAAGCCGATTCATCTCATCCTTTAAGATAATGCCTGTCTCCATGCAATACAATGTGAGTGCTCACCATACCATCTTAGAAGAGGACCAACATTTGAAAATCATTTATTCATTTTTTTTGTAGTATAAGGGGGTTGTGTGTGTGTACATGTGTGCATGCCTTTGGAATCCATTTTAATTATGTCATTATCTGTGTGCCAGGTAGCTCTCTGACTTCTTCCATTATTTCAGACCACATTGGTCTTTGTTTTCCTCAAGATAAGGAACATGAACTGGGGGCATGAACTGTAGATCCTGGCACTGGGGACATCAGATCACAAACCTGATTGCCTTCACCTGGCAAGAAGTAGTCCTGTTTTCATTCTCTCGTGCTTCCTCTCAACCCAAAGCTGATTCTGTTTCTGTACCAATGTGGCCCACTTCACACTGGTCTGAAGAATAGCTCCTCAGATGCAGCCTTAGTTGGTTCTCACTGTGGTATTTTACATACAAAGTATTTTATTCCAGCATCTACGGACTCTTGACTTGAGGAGAGGTACATGTTGACAACTTGTTTTCCAGTAAAACTCAGAATTAATTTGAAAAAGAATTACACTTATAATTATTTTTAAGCTATCTCCAAAGACCCAAAGTATTAATCAGTGAATAAATCACCTAACCAAATTTATACATCTAAATGAGCCAGCCTGTTACCTTGTACTTATCTTTGGATATAAGACTCTGTTTTTCTGTTCCTCTTAGCCACATTCTCTCTTTTCACCAATGTCTTAGAGGAAGGGAGGGGGGAGAAGAAGAATGTAAAAATAATAAGAGGAAACAATTATTGAGAACTTGTTAAACACCTGGTATTTTTTAAATGCTTTAAACAAATTAACTCCTTTAGTCTTCATGAAGACCCTCTGCAGCAAATGCCATTATTGTTTCTACTTCACAGATTAAAAAATGGAACAACAATAATGGTTTAAATAACTTGCCACCAAAGGTTACACAGTTAGTAAGAGGAAAGGCTTATTTAATAAATATTTACTTAAACTCTGTCTGGGAGCCAAATCCAATCCTCAAAATCATATTCCCATTTATATTCATTCATTTATTCCTTTAACATTTATTTAGATTCTACTATGTATTATATACTCTGTTGGGTACCTGGAATCCAACATTAATAAAACATTTCGATCCCAGCTAAAATGACATTTGCTTATGGACACTATCATCTAAGCTGAAATATTTTAGATGTTCAAAATGCCCAGCTGTTTCTCCTTATATTTGGTTCATTTGTGAAAAACAATCACCATTTCATGATCTTTCTAAGTGCCTGTGGAAGATAATCCTTCCGTGTACTAAAAAGTCTCCTTTCCCCCAAACTTCTTTGTATAGCAGCATATATGTATGTGGTTAGAAATCAGTGATATAGGATATATACGTATGTATATGTGTGTGGTACGTATATGATAGTATATATGTATGTGGTTAGAAATCAGTGATATAAGATATATACGTATGTATATGTGTGTGGTACGTATATGATAGTATATATATGTGATTAGAAACCAATCAAGTATAAAAATATATATATAATATAATCTATATTTCTCTGTCAGACTTTTCTCCTGGTCTCCCTTTCACCAAAGATACTTGCTAAACTTTAGTTCTGTTACTGAAAAAAAATTGCACATATATATCGTATTATATCCTACTTGTTCTAATGACTTCTTGTACCTCTGTCTTTTCTTACATTTAACCGTGGCCTTGTTCAAATAAGTCGATCCAAGCAAGCCAGATGGAATGGGGATGTTAATTTATTTCAGAGAGGATGTGTCAGTCACTCTCAAAAATATGTGTTGTCTATTTTGCAAATGATTCACAACAACCTCCCCATTTAATACAATTATAGGGTTCTTAGACTGTATCTGTGTACACAGAAAACATCTGAATTTTGTTTGTTTTGATGTCTAGAAATTATGATTTTGATTAAATGAAAAACAACATCTACATGTGGATTCAACCTCATAACTGATCTCATGAAGCGTGAGTTCTTACTATGTGTATCATGTTCCTCCCCAAGATTTAGCTGTGTGTTAAGCACAAAACAGAAAACAAATACTTTTCCCATTTCCTCTTCTTTTTTCTTGGCTTTAAGAAGTATGTCCAGTATTTATCCAAGATGGAAAATTGCTAGTTGTGACTTTTGTTGTTTTAACCAGTAATATATTCCTTTTATGAAGAGTGGGGCTCCATTGCCTACTCTTTTAGATAGTATTGGATAGTTATAATCTCTTGATGAGATAATGTTGTAACATTAACATGATATAAATAAGTAATTTATTTTATAAATTATTTTAAAACATTATGTAAGTGTTATAATATTAAGTTATAATTTCTTTGTTAGATGTAATGATCCTGAAATTGCTGTCCTGCTCAACTTCTCTCTGACCTTCTTTGGATAGCTCTGGATTCCAAATGCTGCTTTCTCTTTCATTTTCTAATGTATACAATAGAAGCTCTGCTGCTACTGCTAAATTACTACAGACAGAAGACTGACAAGATTTAGGACTTGAGATGGGGGTCACAATTGTCTTTCCACTTTTCAGGAGCCAGATGGCCTTACAAAAGAGTTATAGGGTGGTCTTCATCCCTTAGATCAGGGTCTAGAACAAAACAGGAGGATCAGAACTCTATTTTAACACCAAATACTAGCACAGTGCATAGCGCATAATAGATGCTTAATTCATGCCCAATGAATGACTCACTGGCAGTATGACTGCTCATATTTATGATGGCACGACTGACTAACTAAATAAATAAATGAAGGAAGTAAATAGTTCAGTGACTGCTTGCATTTCCTTTTTTTTCCTCCCCTCCAATAAGAGAACGGGAGGGGCATGGGCAAGAGAATTTGCTGCACAAAAGAAATAGTGTTGGGTAGACACTTACCACTTGCAGATATGTCATAGTAAAGCTTTATGTGGCCATTAGGTCAATAGATCTTTTCAAAGAATTGTCTTCTGGGATCATCCTGAGCACAGGGCTCCTTTTATATATAGATATTGGTATTTGTTGGATTTTATGGTAGAGTAAGGACTGTGAGTTCATAAAATCCTACATCCATAGGAAAACTACTTTTCCTAATCTCCCTCACAATTATATGGGAACTTTTCACTGAATTGTTGTTGATTGGAATGTGAATAAAACTGGTTAAAGTTTGGTCCCATAAAAACAAACAAATAAAATCCTTCATTATAGCTTCTCTCTTGTCCTTTACTTTCTGACCAGTGGTAGACTAGCAAAAACATCGTGGAAGGAACGCTGGTCCCAAAAGGACCCTGTGAGGAAGAAACAGCATCCCTTCCATTGTCCAATATTGCACAATAATGTAAACAGGGTATAAGTTTTCACTGTTAAGCCACTGATACTTTGAGGTTGTTTGTTAGAGCAGGTAGCTTATTCTGACTCATGAGAATCAAAGATGAGTCTAAAAATCATCCCGACTCATAAATATGCCTTCCATCTCCTCCTATACATATTGTTCTTAGGACCTGAGGTAACAGTTTTAGTGTCGTTTCTTGAAGACTGTGTAGCAAGTTGATTGGCACATTATCAGTGACTGGTTTATATTATTAGAATACTGGATAACTGGGGGCAGTTTGCACAAGGTTCATGGCCTCTGAGTCAGTTAAAAAGAAGTGTAGTTAGTGTATATATGTAAAAATAGAGAAACACTCAAGACAAGTTTTGATATTTATAATTTCATTCCTTTGTTCATTCAAGGAATACTCTATAACCTTGCAGTGTACTCCTCACAGATTTGCTAAGCAAGATTACTCAGAACTGTTGTGGCTCAGTGACTGTTGCCTACCTTTCATTCTCCCTCTGTCCAACCAAGAGTCTGTGTTGTGCCTAATCTGTTAATGCTCAAACTCTGTATGTTGGGTAGGAGGTAACAGATAACTTTTTTGTTGCTGTCCAAAGAGTCTCATGATCAAGAGATAAGATGTATAAACCTCAGTAGATCATGATACCTGGACTTTAAACTCGATGCCATGATTATGTACAAATTGTAAAATATCCTCCTTGGGGAGGGTCTATCAGTTTTCTGTTGCTGTATGACACCCCCAAAATTTTGCAGCTTAGATAATAATAAACATTTATTATCTCACACAGTTTGCATAGGTTATGGATTTGAGAGTGGCTGAGCTGAGTGGTTCTGGCTTGCAGTCTTCATTAAGGTTGCAGTCAAGAAGTGAGCTAGACCTGCAGTCATCTGAAGACTTGACTAAAGCTGTAGAATCCACTTCTAAGATGGCTCAAACACAGGGCTGACAAACTGATCTTGGCTTTGTCAGGAGGTCTCCATTCTCATCACATGCCCTTCTCTGAAGGGCTTCTTAAGTGTTTTCATGATGTAACTGCTGGCGTCCTCTAAAACAAGTTCTCCAAGAGGAAAAATCTGCAGTGTCTCTCATGATCCAGCCTCAGATCCATACAGCATCAAATCGGCAACTTCTTAATTGTTGATACAGCTCAGCCTTGTTTATCTATGGTGGAGGGTACTATACAAGAGAATAAATAGCAAAAAGTGGGGATCATTGAGAACCATTCTGAAGGCTGGATAAGGAGGGTTTGGGAATACTTTGTGTTTAGGAGGGAAATGTGTATTTGTGGCTAAAAGGAGAGACTGGTAGATTGTATCATTTTTTCCTTAAAATCACTCTTTTTCTGGACCTGTATTTACCAGCTTTGCTATAAACAAACCCCAAACATCATATTTCTTTCTTACATTACTTCTCTGGCTGTGGGTCAGGCTACTTTCTCCACTTTATTATGTTCTGCTCTGCTCTGCTCTATGTATTTTCTCACACTTCATATGCCAACAAAGTCACATGCCCAGGCCTGATAATAGGGTATGGAAAGATCTTCTGCCTACAAAGCATGGAAAGGGAAGGAATACAGTCTTCCTTATCTCCTGTAGTAAGCAGAATATTGTCTCCCCAAAGGTGCCCCTGCCCTAATTCCTGGAACATGTAAGTAAATTATGTTACATGAAAAAGGAGAATTAAGGTTGCAGATAGAATTGATGTTGCCAATCAATTGACTTGAAAATAGAGAGATGAACCTGGATTTTCCAAGTGAGCTCATTGAAATCAAAGGATCCTTAAAAGTAGAAAAGGCAAGCCAAAAGGAGATTCAGGGAGATAGCAGAATGAGAAAGACTAGGCCCAAGTTTACTGGCTTTGAAGGGGATGGAGAGATGCAATGAGCCAAAGAACGTAGGTGGTATCTTGAAACTGAAAAAAGCAAGAATATTGATTCTTCTCTAAAATCCCAAGAGGAATACAGCCTTTACAACACCTTGATTTTAGCTCAGTAAGAGCCATTTCCAACTCCTGTCTTCCAGAACTGTTAAAATATTTTAAAAAATAAATAAACACTGTCAAATTAAAAAAAAATCTGAACTTAGTAAGAAGAGATTTTATTCAAAAGGATGATGGCAGGGGAGGTGAAAGGAGCTACAGCAGAGAGAAGGCTATTGTGATAGGGAGAACATTCTGAACATAAACTCTGCAAGCCTCTCAAGAGTTAGGCAAAAAAGGTTTTTTTATAGTGAGGAATAAACAAGGCTTGAAGGAAGTGGATGTGGGAAAGTGTGATGAAGAGTGTGACCTGGGAGGATAGTAGATCATAGAATATATTACCTTGAGTTCTTCACCTTCACTCTTTCCCAGAATCACAGGGCTCAGGCAAAATTTAACATTTTCAAGAATAAATTTGTATTGTTTAAGCCATTAAGTTCACAGTAAAATTTTTGTGGCAGCAATAGGAAAGTAATATACTACCCTTTGCCATGTGACTTGCAGTGCTTTTTTTTGTATCATAGCCACAGCTGACATACAAATACCAACGTTTAACAGAAGTAGGAAATAAATCTCTATTGTTATAAACCATGCTGATTTCTTTTTTTATTGTAGACTTATGTTGAGGGCTGACAAAGCATTATCTCACACAATATCTCCAACCACTGTGCCACATGCTCACACACAGATACTTGTATGTCATATAGAATATTGCCCTGAACGTAGTAAGTGCTGAATGTTAGCAATTATTAATTTTGTGAAATATTCTTACTTTCGTTGTTATTAGAAATTCAAGTGGTGATACCAGGTCATTGGTTAGATTCTAATGTCGTAGTTGAAGGGTGGAAAAAAATCTGAGTTCACAGCATATACTGTCTCCATGATATCACCTGAAGAGTTAAAGTAAATAAAGATAATTTCTGAGGCAAAAGAAGAGGATCAAAGAGTGTGAAGATAAGGGCCAGTTAAATAAAAGGAGAAGCAAGAGCAAATAATGATCCAGAAGCCAAAAAAAAAAAAATCAAGAACAGAATGATCAATTGTTTCAAATGCTGCTGATGGCAAGTAAGACAAGAACTAAAAATGGACCATTGAATTTAGCGAAGTAGAGATCTTTAGTGATCTTGGTAAGAGAAGTTTCACTGGAGTGTTAACATCATAGTCCAACTAGAGTGGTTACAAGAGAGAATGATGAAAGAAGAACCAGAGAAGTAAATATAAAAATTCTTGTAATGATCTTTACTGTAAGAAGGAGGAGAGAAGTGAGGGAGTAGTGGCAGAGGTATGTGGAGTCAAAGAAGTCTTTTGTGTTTGTTTTATTGTTTTATTTCCTATGGAAGATACAGAGAGCATATTTATATTCAGACAGAAACGATCTGGTAAAGTGGGAGATTTTGATAATGGAGGGAAAAAGAGTGGAGAATTGCTGGAAAAATATTCTTAAATGGGTCAAAGGGATATCCTCCACTGTAACAAGAGGGAAAGGGCAGTACCAGAATGTAGATGCAAATGTAGTAAAGAATTTGATTGTGGGAGCACATGGCCATTTTCTTCTAATTGTGTTTATTTTCTCAGTCGAGAATGAAGACAGAGGAGGGAGTGCAGTTGTGCAGCAAGTCAAAGGCAGGGAATGGTCACTCAGGAAGGTGGACTAAAGAGGGAAATAGGGAAATGCAGTGGGATTGCTGAGCAGCCCTAAGGACCGACTTGGTGTTGGTGGCCATTAATTTCAAATGAGACCAGTCAGCCTTGTTGTTTTCCTTTACTCACGTCCATCTGGGTAAATGTGTGGACAGGGTAAGTAGAGGATTGGATATAACCAGGGTTATATCAGGTAAGTGGTCGAATGAAAAAAAAGGAAAGCAAGTACACACTAGTCAATGGGTATAATGGAGCATGGTATCTAAACCGTGCATGAAGGAAGTGAGGACTTATAGGAGAGACAGCTGAAACTTGTGAGCAATGGAGTCAGCCTTCAAAAAAGTATAAAGACATGTTGAATTTATGATACTAGAAAGAATGTATTAGAAAGAGGTGAGTGGGTGCTCAAAGTGGAATGCCTAAAAATGAGATTATGGGGAAAGCCAGTCATTGGCAATAACAAGGGAATGAGCATCTGAGGCAGGGGGTGTGCATGAATGTTGGAAAAAGTGTCAGGGCATGAGAGGCTAGGACTTTGAAAGAATCATCCATTTGGACATTAAGATCTTCAAGAATTATGATAGCAGTATTATTGGAGAGAGTGATACTTGGCAGAGAGGAAGTTATAACAAAATGAATAAGAACAAAATAAACAAAGATAAAATATCTCATCTCGTGGACTTCCCAGTCTTGTCCTCAGCTGATTCTTCCTGAGGAGAAACAGATAGTTGGGTCTCAGCTATGATGGGAAAAGTCTTTCTCCAAAAGAATTTCTATTGATGGCTCTTCATATGACCTAGGTAACTATTGGGCATCTTTATCTCTTTGTTCTCTGCATTATTCATTTCTTCTAGTTAATTAAAAACTGTAAGTATTCTTTACTTTCATTTATATAGAGATTTTATTTTGGACATCAAAACCAAAAGCAAGTCAGAGTTTTATTAGATATCCTGTTAAAATCTTAGGTTGTGAGCACCTGGGTGGCTCGATCTTTAAGCGTCTGCCTTTGGCTCAGGTCATGATCCTGGGGTCCTGGGTTGAGCCCAGTATTGGGTTCCTTGCTCTACAGGAAGCCTGCTTCTCCCTCTCCCACTTCCCCTGCTTGTGTTCCCTCTCTCGCTGTGTCTCTGTCAAATAAATAAATAAAATCTTAAAAAACAAAACAAAACAAAAAAACTTAGGTGAGAGGGGAGGAAAGAAGGGGTGCAAAGGACTGAAAAGTTTGTGCCCCCTCTCTCCTCAAATTCTTTTTTTTTTTTTAAAGATTTTATTTATTTATTTGAGACAGAATGAGAGAGCGAGCTCATGAGAGGGGGGAGGGTCAGAGGGAGAAGCAGGCTCCCCGCCGAGCAGGGAGCCCGATGTGGGACTCGATCCCAGGACTCCAGGATCATGACCTGAGCCGAAGGCAGTCGCTTAACCGACTGAGCCACCCAGGCGCCCTCTCCTCAAATTCTTATGTTGAAATCCCAACCCTCAATGTGATGGGTGTTAGGAGGTGGGGCCTTCGGGAGGTAATTAGGTCATGAGGATGGAGCTCTCATAAATGGGATCAGTGTCCTTAGAAAGGGACCCTCCCGATAGGGAGGCTCTCTCCTTCTTCCATGTGAGGATATGGTGAGAAGTTGGCAGTCCAGAACCCAGAAGAGGGCTCTTACCAGAACCCGACCATGCTGGTACCCTAATCTTGGGCTTCCAGCCTCCAGAACTCTGAGAAATAAATTTCTGTTGTTTGTAAGCCACACAATCTATGGTACTTTGGTATAGTGGCCCAAACAAATGAAGACTTGGCCGCGGTGTCAAAATCCCACATGCAGTAAGTCGGTAGTCTCTAATCCTTTGTGGGTCACAGAATGCTATAAGCAATGAATGCAGATAATCCATTTACGTGAGGGATTTTAAAAATGTAGGCTTCCCCTAAGTCTTTCATTTAGCTAAAATGTGCTCTTGGTGAAAGAATTAGCTATAGGAAAGACTTTTTTTTTTTTTTTTT
>NC_138379.1:16774036-16812761 GCF_054177405.1 Leptonychotes weddellii
ATAGGAAAGACTTTTACTGGGTGGTGTGCGCTTAAGGCATAGCTCTGGGTGATGTAAGTGAAGTTGAAGCACACACTGGAAGAAAAAAAAACAACATCCAGATAAAATACTTAAGGAAATAAACAAGAAACATCTGTCAAAATAAAACAAAACAAAAAAGGGATCCCCAGGGCATATAGGCTCCATCCATTTGAGGGAAACAAAAACAAACAAAACAAGCCGCCTTAACCTCAAATAGGTATTTCCCTGGACAATTTCACTATAAGTCTCTGCAAAGGACAACACCTTCCTCCTCACCCCTCCCCCAAAACACACACACACTCTTAATTCAGCCCAATTAGTAGCAGACAGAGCCCAGGGAGAAAAAAGGCAGTGGGATTATATGATTTGATCTCCCGTCAGCCCCTGTGCGCTGGTAAATGTGGAAAATAAAGATATGTGTGCATATCACAGAATCAGTAGCTTTTGACGAACAGAGGCTTCCAGATTACTAAATGAAATGGAGTCACTCCTGCCCTCTACTGGGAGAGATACCCCTCTGATGTTAATTTCTAACATTATTCAAGGGGTTGGATACATCATACCAAGAGCGATAGTGAACTAAATCACACATTAACTTGCTTGATGAGAAAAGCAAAAGTTACTTTCCCCTGGGGAGCTTAATTGTCTTTTGCTACAAAAGCACAGACATTAAGTGGAGTGAAGAAGAAAGTTAAAACACACTACACCTTCTCAATAATAAAATTAAAAGTCATAAAAAGAAATTACATGCAAATTCACCAAAACTAATGTTCTACCCAGCATAGCTGAGTTTAGCTATGTTGGATAGAAAACTAACTTTTTAATAGTATGGAAATCCATATCAAGGTTTTGGTGGGGACGGGGTCTGGGATACACTGGAGAAAGGGGGACAGGGACCATGAGAAAGCAGAGTCACAAGGAAGGGCTTATGAGAATCACTACTTAGTGAAGAAATAGAAAACCGTCATTTATTTTTCTTTCTTTATCCAAGCCACATAGATGGGCGTATGTGTGTGTACACATAGACATTTAGTATATATTGTGCATGTGAATATATGTATGCTCGCATGCATACACATGAATATTCACATATGCACACGTGTATATTTCTTCTGGTTATGTGAATGTTTTGTGGTGCTTGTTGTAACCAAGTGTAAAGAAAATCTCATCATACTCCCGATGAAGCTTACCATTTGCCAAAGTGAGACTTCTGACTCTGGGGCAGATGGATATGGTCACTAGTATAGAAAAGCGGTGCTATTGACACGCAACAACTAGGGCATAGACTTAGAATTGCTAAACTGAAAGATTTTGCACGCTTTTACAAGCTGACATAGGTAGCTTAACAGTTAAAGTTAGGGTCAACTCCTAAATAAACCAAGTCCACATAATAACAATAGCTAATATTTTTTTTCAGACCTTACAATATGCCATGTATTATGCTAAATACTTCAATTTGAATTTTTTATTTGATTCTCCCAAAAAGTCACTGGAGGAACTATTATTATCTCAGTTTTATAGACGAGAAAACTCAGAGAGCTTACGCAATTCCCTGCGATGACACACCAGATAGAGAGAGTGGCAGAGGTGTATGCAAATGTGCCATCTTGTTCCAGAGCCAATTATTAACCACTACACGACACTCCAGATGACCCTGGGCCAAGTGCTTATTGAGATTAACCTCCATTAAAAACCTCAGGTACATTCTCTGATTTATTAAGATCAGGATACATAGTTCATAAACCTACTATTCAGACAGAAAAAAGAAGGTTCAATATATATATATATATATATATATAGAACCTATATATATAAAAGCATACAGCATTCATGACAATGCAATGACATTGCCCAGGGAAAAAAATGGAAAAGCCTTATCAGCATTCACAAATTTCCTAAATATAATATAAAAATATATTCCTTGTCATACTTAATGACTATCTGCTGCCACTTGGAGTGATTGGAGCTTCATTTGCAGACTTTTTTGTTTGTTTGTTTAAAACTGCTCTCTGTCTCCCTTTTTTTCTTTTATCAAACCCAACAGAATCCACAAACAGCATTAGATCCCAATTCCCAATGTTGAAGCATGATTGAGTAGCAGGAGCAAAGTAGGAAAGGCCAAGATTGCACCGCCCTGAAATAGCAGGCAGACGCACACTGGAAAACCGGCATGTTCCCATAAGACATAGATTTTGGAAAGCCTGGCCACTGCTCCACGAAATAAAGCACTCTTTGAAACCATATGTATGAATGTCGATGTCCTTTAAGACACTACTTATGAATATATTATAAAATATGGGCAAATCTTGACTGCAATGACTTTCTCTAACACTGCATTAGAAAGCCTGGTTTTGTAACCTCTCCATCTTAAGACTGTGTCTTAACTCTTCCTAAATCCAGTACCCAGGCCACATCTGCAATGGGCATTATTTCTTTCATAGCTACACAATTCACATCACTTTTGTCCTGCACTATATATACATATATTCAGATATATGTATGTGTATGTATGTCCATGTGTGGATATATGTATATATGTGCCTATCTATCTTTGAATATCAATGCTTTAGAATAATGGACATGCACAGACTCTTTGCCATTTTCCCTTTAACACATTTAGATTGCTTGCTTGGTAGCCCTGTGATCACACTTGAATTTGTAATTGTGACTTTATATATTTCTCAAGTAATTTCAATTATAATATTTTGTATCCTTTACTAGGTAAGTTCAGGATAGGCATTCTCTCTTTTATTTCCTTCAGAGCACAGGTACATCAACTCTAGAATTTGAGAGCATATTTTGTGTGCTTATACGTTTTTAGAGAATTGATCAGATCCTCAAAGGAGTCTATTACCTAAGGAAACTTTAAAAGTCCAGTAAAAATCTCCAAGTTCACATCCCTTATTTTATAACCTCCATTAATTAATAGCTAGGAGAGAAGTTAAGTGTTTTGGCCAAGATCTATACTATAGTATATACTATGTTAGTTAGTGCTAGACTGGACAAGATGAGGTCACGTGACTGACAGGCAAAATGCCATTTTCACCACATCAATCTATGTTTAGATTCTTTTTTTTTTCAAAGATTTTATTTTATTTATTTGACAGAGAGAGAGAGACAGTGAGATACAGAACACAAGCAGGGGGAGTGGGAGAGGAAGAAGCAGACTCCCCTCTGAGCAGGGAGCCCGATGCGGGGCTCGATCCCAGGACCCTGGGATCATGACCTGAGCCGAAGGCAGACGCTTAATGACGGAGCCACCCAGGCACCCCTATGTTTAGATTCTTAATATTTGCTTCAATCCTGTGTATCCTATGGTTTTTGAGAAACATGAGATAGAAGAATGATTGGAAAACGTATTCTCCAATTTAAAAAAGATGCAAATCTGAATTATTTCTTCCAGAACTCTATCAGAATACTGAGATTGCATGATTCTGTTCTGGATGCATTGATCTAGGATCATAGCATAAATCTTCAGTGATGATGATGACAAACATCCCAAGGAAATGATTCTAGTTTTTAGGAAGAGTGATGCAAGGTTGTACTTACTGCTCGTGTTTTGCTTGGGAATGCTTTTCTTCCTCCAAGTTACAGTGGTCAGTCCCATCCTAACTTTTCCATAAATAAAAATACAATTCAGGAAAATGAGAGGGTAGGAAAAAGAGTGAGGACCGCTGTCCGTTTTAGAGACCATCTGGTGCAATCCCAGATGCCATCAAATCTGTTGACTTAGAATTTTTACTTCAAGTGTAGTTTTTTTCCCCTATAAATCTTTTCCTAAGTTCCACTTCATTCACCTTAGATTGCATGTACATTGGATTGTTCCATGTATTTTCAGGAAGTAGTTCTTTTTCAGCACTTTTAAATCCCAAGATGAAATAAACTCCACTTCAATAAGCTTCAATCTTTAAGGCACCAGATAGTTTCCTGAGTGCAGAGCCTTCTTTTCTAAGCTCGTCCTCCCACTTAAGAAAGTAGATTTGGTTTCACAAGCCCCACCCATCTATTGTGTTTCCTTGAAAAGCACCAAGAATAAAAAGAAGTAGATGATCTCTTGAGAAAACTGTGAGTTTGTAATCTATTTCCTGCTGAAAATTACTTCAAAAGTAAATTTGAGTCGATTTTGAAAAGCAAAGAAAAATCCCTCCGTTCCTTCTCAGTCAATAGTACTTGTGACTTACTATCTCTTATCTTATGCTTTTCTTATTTTTCTTTCTTCTTCCACACTCAGGCAACCTTGGGGATCAAACTTCAATCAGTCAAAAGCTACCAGGGAAAGATACTTGACAATTCCAAAAGAAAAAAAAAATAGAGAATAAGAATATTGAGAGGATAGAAGTAAGACCAGATAAAGCACAGTTTGAAAGAACATAAAGGTGATATTTTGCATATTAGCAAAGAAAAGTCTCAAATGTATTTCATTAAAAAAAAGTAAGTGGGGCAATTTTAAAGCACTCAAGAGTTTTATTGAGTATCTACTATGATCACCGCTCTGTAATTATATCGAGGAAAAACACAAGGGAATATAAACTAGACTAAATCCAACCATTAAGTCACTTACCATTTATAGGTAAGAAATAAAACATGGATTTTTGAAAGGTAAACTGACAACAAAATAGTAAGTGATTGCTATAGAAAAGAAGAATTCCAGAAACATCCCTGCTTGAAGAGTGTGCAGTATTTTTAGTATTTGTAATCAATTTTTTTCACTTATGTAACCTTAAAGTTATGGGAGATTTTCACATGTATTATCACCTATTATACCTAGATTAACATATTAAAGTAGATAAGTCTCATTTTGTAGATGGGTAAAATGGGGCTCAGATGCTTTAAGTAACTTGCCCAATGTCATATGTTCAGAGGATGTTAGAGCCATGACTTGAACTCTTGTCTTGTGACTCATGGTCCTAAACTGATACAGGATGATCAAAGTAAGTAAAATGCTGGAACTTAAAAGAGGAATTCTATATTAATCACTTAATTTGCCATTTATGTACAGAATGATCAAAATATTTCAGCCACTTTGCTAGGCATTGAGGATATATATGTAACTAAAACGTAGCCCCTACCTTCTCAGTGAAGGCTAGCTAAAGACAAGTAACAATGCCTATTAAACATGACACATGAAATAATTGAAGGAATAATATCAAATAGCATTTGCTGAAACCCTTCAAAGTCTTGGATTGTTGTCCTGAAACTCCCTCAAAGCAGGCCCATGTGTAATACAGTCATAAAAAGTGGTTCAGGAACATCAAGGTTTGAGAGTTAGGAAGAAATAAGTATCTTGCTCTTAAAAGGGTCACCATTTGGGAAGAGAGAAGCTTACCATTTGAGAGAAAAGGAGGCAATGCCACAGTCTGGTTAGGAGCCCAGTCTTCAAGAGGGAAAATCTGCTTTTAAATCCCTGTGAGCAAATCTCTGTATATTAATAAACTGTTGGAAGGAAAAATTAAGAAAACAATCCCATTTGCAATAGCATCAAAAAGAATAAAATACTGGGGCACCTAGGTGGCTCAGTCGGATGAGCATCTGACTCTTGATTTCGGCTTGGGTCATGATCTCAGGGTCATGAGATCAAGCCCTGTGTCAGGCTCTGTGCTGAGCATGGAGCCTGCTTGGGATTCTCTCTCTCCCTCTTCCTCTGCACCACCCCCTCTAAAAAAAAAAAAAGAATAAAATATTTAGGAATAAATCTGACCAAGGAGATGAAAGATCTGTACACTGAAAAAAAGAAATTGAAGAAAGCACAAATGAATGGAAAGTTATTTCATGTTCATGGATTAGAAGAAACAATATTGTTAAAATGTCCATACTACTCATAGTGATCTACAGACTTAATTTAATTCCCATAAACATTCCAGTGGTATTTATCACAGAACTGAGAAAAACCATGAGTAAGGAACCACAAAAGACCTTGAATAACCAAAGCAATCTAGAGAAGGAAGAGTAAAGCTGTAGGCATCACACTTCCTGATTTCAGACTATCTTACAAGGCTATAATCAAAACGTTATGGAATTGATTAAAAAAACCCACAGGACTCATAGATCAAATGGAAAAGAATAGATAGCCCAGAAATAAACCCATGCATGTAGTCAATTTATTTCTACAAAGTCGCCAAGAATAAACAATGCAGGGGTGCTTGGTTGGCACAGTCGGTTAGGTTTTGGCAGGGGTTGTGATCTTGGAGTCATAGGATGGAACCCCGTGTCAGGCTCCATGCTCAGCTTGGATTCTGCTTGGAATTCTCTCTCCCTCTCCTTCTGCCCCCCACTCTGCTCTCTCTCTCTCTAAAATAAATAAATAAATCTTAAAAAAAAATGCAGAAAAGATAGTCTCTTTAATAAAAGATGTTGGAATGACTGGGTGCTCACATGGGAAAGAATGAAACTGGACCCCTATCTTTACATCTACACAGAAATCAACTCAAAATGGATTATGGACTTACACATAAGACCTGAAACCACAAAAGTCCTAGAAGAAAGCATAGGGCGTAAGCCCCTTGACGTTGGTCTTGGCAATGATTTTTTTTGGATTTGATACCGAAAATGAAAGCAACAAAAGCAAAAATAAACAAGTGATGCTACATCAAACTAAAAATCTGCACAGCAAAGAAAGCCATCAACAAAATGAAAAGGCAACCTACAGAATGGGAGAAAATATTTTTAAACCATATATTCAATAAGGAGTTAATATCCAAAATATACAAGGAGCTCAGAGACACAGGTAAGCTGCACAAACAGTTGGCCCAGATCCCTAACACATCCCCATTATTGCACTGTTGCTGCTCCCTCAGCTCAAACCCATGGTCACATGGGGTTCTCTTTTGATCACGTGAAACGAGGAAGAAAAGTTCTGAGCTTGGTTCATGTATGGGTAGTGCTGATGTATTGTCTGAGCCTAAAATGGATGGCAGCTGCATTATAGTTCCACTTAGGAGTGGTACTTAGAGACAGCAGAGATGGGAAATCCTCCTAAAGGGCAGAGCTTCCTGCAGGGTACCTTCTTATCTGCTTTATATAGAAAAAGAAGTGGCCAAAAGTAAGAATAAATATGAATTCATGAGCCTTGTCAAATGCCTTGGCTGATGATGGCTGATTGATCAGTTGTCTGAAAGGAATAATAACGGGGACAAGAAAGTCTGGGGAAAAGCATGTAAATAGGCTATAGAAGTGAGTATCAAATGTGAAGATCTTTATTTCACATATAAACGTCCACTAGCAAGCTTCTATCATAGAATAAGCTTTAAATGACTAAGAAGTTAGGAAGTCAGAGTGATTCAGCAAGTTGACTGCAGTCAGTCTCTATCATTGTCCATCCCAGTGCTGGTACAATGTGCACATTAATGAGGTAAGCATAAAGCTGGGGATGAAAATCATCCATAGCCCCAACAGCATGGGCTTCCAGTGGTCAAAGCTAATGGAGCCACCTCTGCCACTGAATGTCCCACCTGTCAAATAGAAATGAACACTGAGCTCTTGATATGCATCATACTTTAACTCTATCCACACCATTTAGGGGGCAGTGGTTATCTTTGTTGAAATAGATACATACCCTGGATAGGAGCTTATCTTTCCTACTTGCAGAGCCTGAGCCAGCACCACTACCCAAGGGCTTACAGCCATGAGCTAGGGATTAGTTAGCCAAGCCTTGATGGCTGTGCATCTTTGGCAAAGAGAAAGAATGCAGTATCAGATAAATTCTAACAGTCTAAAAGTATCAGGGGCTTAAGTTGGAGTCCCTTCTTTATGAATGTGTATGTTTCCATTACAACCAATGCATTTTAGATAAATGAACAGATACCCTGTTCAAATTATTTTTGCTCTTGAAAAACTATAGAAGGAAAAGATTAAAGTATCCTCGTAGATGAAAGAGAATATCAAATATTGTTTTTGTCCCACTCTCTTAGAGTAGGTAAAATTTGAGAGGAATGATACAATCCATTGAATAAAAACCCCATTGGGGCACTAAGAGATAGTCACTATAATCACTTTCTGAGTCATGCTATGGGGCATGGCACTTGTACTATATATGGTTTGGACTTAAAACGTGGTCATGGGTCTCATGGATGTGTTAGTTCATCAGTAATAAATAACGGTAATAGCTAAAACATATAGGGCGCCTGGGTGGCTCAGTTGGTTAAGCGACTGCCTTCGGCTCAGGTCATGATCCTGGAGTCCCGGGATCGAGTCCCGCATCGGGCTCCCTGTTCAGCAAGGAGTCTGCTTCTCCCTCTGACCCTCCCCCCCTCTTGTGCTCTCTCTCTCATTCTCTCTCTCTCAAATAAATAAATAAAATCTTTAAAAAATAATAGCTAAAACATATAAACATCTGTTATGTACCTGACACTATTATGTTTCCTTTACATGTATTAACTCATTTGAGCTTTACCTATAATCATTGAACTATTATTAAGTAAACTTCATAGTATGGGGAACTGAGACACGGGGAGGTTACAAAGTTTATTCAACTAGAAAGGTCGACATCTAGGGCACTTGTTAGCAGTAGTCAAAAACCTCCAGAGTCCTTGCACTGACTTTAGCTACACAGAGAGATCATTGTGTCTTCTTCAGGAGTTGGATGGGAAAAGAGAGCAATGTCTCTTGTATAACCCAGCTAACATCAGCTTGTGTAAAGTTCTACACCTGCTATAAATGCTGAGAGTCACAAGTTGAAATCTATGATGTCAGAATATTGTTTAGTGTCCTGTCTCAAGCCAAGCCTTCAGAAAGGAACTTCATATCCGCTTGTTCTAACTCCATTCATTCCCTTCTCCATCTTGTGTCTGTACTTTTACCATATGATTCTTCCTCAAAGTCTGCTTCTCCTCCTTCCTCACACTCCTCAAACTCATACTTTCTCTCTCAATAGCTTTGGGATACATGCATGATAGAGCTTATAAACCTTCGCCAGACATTCAAGATGCTTATGTCTTTACCAAATTTCGGAAATCAAATTCATTTGCTGAGTCCCCTGACTTGGTCTTCACACTTTTACCTAAGCAAAGTCAATAAGGCAAGGATTACTTTGATTTTGGTTTTGTTTTCTTTATAAGCTTACACAAATTATACCCACCTTTCAAGATACAAGCTAAAATAAGGCTTTCTATATAAAGTCTTCCCTCATCATTAATGCAAAATGTGACCTCTACCTCTTCAAAAAGACTGGATAATTTATTTGGCAATTTTAATGTTTATCTTAATTGGTTGTATATATATGTGTGTGTGTGTGTGTATACATATATATATACAGCAATTATGTATTCAGCAATTATGTCTTAAGTTTCTTTTGAGCTATACTCCTACATTTGACATTTTGTGTTTTTGTTTGTGTTAAATATCCAGTTTCTCCATAGTATTTTGTTATATTTGATGTTTTAATAATGCATGGACTTCATTATTCCTTTTATATTTCTCCATTACAAAAGCCTAACAGCATATTTGGTCACTCGATTTAAAATGGAATACATGAATAATGTTTATTAGCAGATTGACTACAAAGTAAAATATGCAGCCCTTTCTGAAGGTGAGGCACTGACTCTTATTTGGTAAACTAAGCCTCACTTAGTATTTCCTGAGAGAAACTGAGTCACTTCCTTGCGTTTCTTTCAAGAAGGGGAAATCATTTCTACAGAGAAGAAATAATCATTTTCTACACAATAAGGTTATTGAACTACTTTGGCTGAATAAATAGCTCTGTTTTCTCCATGGCACATCCGGAAGAATTCTCATACTTGTCAAGGATTGGCGGGGGTATTCTCTTCCTGATAAAACAACAGAAAAGGTACATCTGGAATTTTAAGTAGTTTCCAGTGGGGAAGTTTCCAACATGTTGATTTTCCCCAGACTCCTGCAGGGTAAGCTCATCTACCTTCTTCATTGTTTGCGGGTGATGAACTATATAAAATAATTTATTTAATTCCTTTTCTCTTTTCTCATTCTACTCTGCCCTTTCACAATTTTGTCAACTTCAGAACCATCCTGTTGCAAATGAAACTAAAACATTGAAGTCTCTGCTGAGCCACAGTCTTGGATTTATGACTCTTCAAGGGACATGTGTAACAAGATGCCTTGTCAACACTTTAACTCATTCCAAATCAGTGTGTCCCTTTTCCATTCATCTATCCCTTCCTCCATGCACTCTATCATTGACTCTTACACTACCTTACTCTAGTCTTACAGATTACTGTTTCTTACCTGGAGCATTGGAATCGTCCTCTAAGCACCCCCCTTCTTCAGTTTTTTCTTCACTGCTCTATGAAATCCCTGAGCTCTTTTTCCAGATTATCACTCATTATAGAACATCTCTCCTCATTTCATCACCACAAAAATGTGAACCTCCTAACTTTTGTCTTTTGCATCCCTTTGTCACCTGTTTCCAGAACAGTGCCTGACACATGGCAAGCACATAATAAATACCTGTTCAAGAAATTGATGCATCCCATGCTAAAATACCATCAGTGGCTCCCTACTACTTAAAAAGTTTAAGTTGTCATTCAAATTTTTGATGATGTTTATAATTACATGCTGGCAATAGATGGAAACTATGACTATAGCAAAGTGAGGATTGGAGAATACCATAAATAAGTTATCACCAAAAACTGAACAAAACAAACAATCTGAGACTGAGACACACGGAAAATATTGGTATTTGTATCTTTTCATTAGGTTCCATAGTCTAATTCCACACTATTGCACTATGGAGTTCCTTGAATTTTATTAATAAGAACATTAAATAAACCATGGTCTAAGTGATTTGTTCAACTCTTTACAAGTGTACAATCCCGTGATTTAAGTTTTCTTGGACACATTTTGCTGATAAGGAAATAGACTTCAATCACCTAACTTCGATCACTGTCATCACCTGACTAGTACAAGACAGAGCCAGGATTCCAGACATTTTTAATTGATCATTTGTTATTATATGTTTCCTCATTTTCTTTGTAGAGAAGAAAATTAATATGTTAGTTGTAAAGAATTAACATTTCATAGGATTCTCTTGATAAGAACAGTCTATTTGCAAATAGGCACCTTTCTCTCTTTGGGTATAAAGATTTCCATCTACCTCAGAAGATCTGAGGGACCCTGGGGGACCTGGAACAATGTCTCATCTGCAGGTTGAATTGAAGCCTGGTGTCAGGCGCTGTGCCTGTGAACCCCAGGACAAACAAAACACAGTCCTCTGTCCCTTGGAGTCCTAGAAATGATGAAGTGTTTGATGGAGTTCAGTAATACCCAGAAATACTTCCATTTTCACATAATTGCTGCACCTACCCAGGGACCCTTTCTGAAACCAAACTGGAGCTACCAAGTTAGCAAGGATCTTCCACATACCCTGGCATTTCATCTCCTCAACACCTTTCACCTCGTCTCTCTCCTTTAATAGACTGCTCATGAAAACTGCTGGGACTTGAGGGGCCTGGAGAAGCTGCTTCCCCCTTGACCGCACTGCTCCTTTGTGCACTGCTTGATCCTTGGAAATTGCCAACCCTGGAGAGAAGCAGTTTTGACTTCCCTTCTGGCCTGGACAAACCACAAAGGGAACTGAAGGCAAGAAATATTTTAATGTATTTTCCCCTTTCTTTCAGTCTCCATGATAGCTATCTAATCCACAGACTGAGGGCTAATGCACGTAGAAGGGGAGAGAAATCATCTCTGCGTATACGCTCCTCGACATTTTGGTAAGAGCACAGAAATGCGAAGGCGGCACATTCCCCTAAGCTACCTTTTTCAAAGACACACCTTTGCAGTGCTTCTCACGAAGCTCAGTGCCCCCTCTTTTCAGTAGGCAGGGAAGTTAACAAAAGCTTGTAAGAATAATCAGACCCACAGAAACATATTTGTCAGGCATGGCTATCATGTCATGTATATTTTTACATTTTACTTTAAAATAATTCTGTCCATTTCCATTTATCTTTTTTAAAGATTTCACTGATTGATTTGAGAGTGAGAGAAAGAGCATGAGCAGGGGGGAGGGGAGAAAAGGCAGAGGGAGAGGCAGAAGCAGACTCCCTGCTGAGCAGGAAGACCAATGTGGGGCTCCATCCCAGGACCCTGGATCATGATCTGAGCTGAAGCATGAGCCGAAGGTAGACGCTTAACTGACTGAGCCACCCAGGCACCCCTGTCCATTTCCATTTAAAGAAAATACCATTCTTTAATTTAAGTTCCTATTGGAGGATATTTATCTTGGTTTATTTGCTTGTTTATAGAATTAGAATTTGCTTTAGACTTGAAAATAAATCTAAAGATTTTTAATATTATCACTTTGTAATTAATATTAATAACATTACTAATATATTTAGCAGAAACCTTTCTTTGAATGGACGCTTATTCAGACTTCAACATGGCAAAATAAATTATCAGGACTGCTTTAGAGGAAACGTGGTCAGAGGGTCTGGTTCCTTCCCCATCTCCCTGGTGCTTGGAGACCCCTGAAGGTGTTCTGCAAAGCCCACCCTGAGTACTGATGGATTTATCCGAACTGATCTGGAGCAAAGCATGGAGGAACAAAGTAGTTCATAAGGCCATGCCACGAGTTGGTGGCAGACCTAACTCTAAACTATAAATTCTTGATTCTCATTACTGTCTCTGAGGTTGGGTTAATTTGATCTAGGGGAAAGAAAATAATTACTTAAAATGAAGCATGTTGAAGAGAAAACAAAATGAATAGTGGCTACAGACAGTTATCTTGTGACCGAAAAAGGCTTTTCATTTATGAATAGGAATGTATTAAACCATAGTGGAAAAGTCTTGCCAACCACAGGCATTTGTCTTGCTTCAGTAAATTTGTTTCTGACTTAAATGTTGTCCCTGTCCCAGTGCACACCTCATACCCATCCTGAGAGTCCCCTGAAATGCCCTGGGATGCCCAAGGTGACACCTGCTTAGCCTGCTCTGCTTTGCGTCCACCCCAACCAGGGCTTCTCCCACTCGTGACAACACGTGGGGAACAACCAGAGAGCCCCGGGCACGCGCGTAGCTGGGGAAGCTTGCCTGGCCACGGGAGGCGGGCAGCTCTGTCCCTTGAGAGAGAAACCAGACTTCCTCGCTATCATCCGGGATGTGCTCCTCGGGGCTCAGTCGGGCAGAAATGCTTTTCTGTGTTGGAGAATAGAAGCAGGACAACAGTTTCAGTTTGTTTAGGAAAATGGTTTTTCAACATCCTTTTTGTCTCCCTGCCATTGTCTCTGAAGTCACACTTCTACTCGGAATCAGTCCTCTTCTCCCTTTAAAAAAAAAACTAAAATCCGTCCTTCTTTCTTTTCTTGCTTGTCCCCTTGTCTCTTCCTCCTTATTTCCTTGTTCTCCTTCCAGTCTTTAGTTTCCTCTTCATCCTTTCTTCCGTTCTGCTCATCTTCCTTTTTTCCTCCCCCTAGCCTGCTTTTCCTCTCCCTAGCCTGCTTTTCCTCTCTTCTTTTTCCTTTCTTTTCTTCTTTCCTTCCTCCCCTCCCCTTCCCTTCTTTCTTTTCTCTATTCCCCCCTTTTGCTCTTTTTCTTTCCTTTCCCCCCCTATTTCTTTATTTTTACTCTGTCATTCTTCCATTTCTTTCTTCCCTGACTGTTCTTCCTCTTTCCTCTTTTCTGTTCTTCCTCTTGTACTTCTGTTCTTTCTCCCTCGTTCCTTCTTGTTTTCTCTCCCTCCCTCCTTCTCTTCTCTTTTTTTACTTCCCACATTGCCATCTCTACTCCTTCTACCTTCACATGTTCCCCCTTATCATCTTGTCTTAGTTTGGATCCTCCAAAAGGACACCCTGAGAAAGAAATTTAAGCACAAGTCATCCACCTGGGAGGTGGTCCTAGGAGCACTGTGCTGAAGGGCAGTGACAGTGGGCAGCCAGGAAAGCCAACGAAATGCGCCCCGATGAGCGTGTTTCCAGAGTGCCCGAGTGAGGCTGTGCCCTCTGCGGAACCGTGTGAAACCCCCTCTGGGGGGTCTTGATCCACAAATTTGAATTTCTCATTGAGAGTGTCTCTGGGGCTTTAACTCTGGTCCTTCTGACCTCCCCAGTTTGGAGGACAAATACTCCCATGGTTAAAAAAACGCCCTCAGCCTGAGAGATGCAGACACCATCGGCGTGATGGGACTGTCTGCACTGACCCCCTGCATATGCCAAGCCGATGGCCGTGGTACTGTTAGCATTTGATAGACCTCCTTCCTCCCATCTCTGTATGTTCTTTCTTTCCTTCCCTCCCTCGTCAAACAACTGTTGAGCATCCACGATATACCAGGTACGATGCTAGACACTGGGAGGGTAAATATGCATGGCCTCTCGGCATTCTTACAGATTACAGTCTAATCTATTCTGATGGAGGAAAGTAATTGTGAATCACATAGCCATAAAAGATCAGTGCTTCTTAAACCTTGCCACTTGCATTCCCCTTATTCAGAGTGGAAGATAGGGAGGAGTTATTGTTGGTTATCTGAGGGAACATACTTGAAAATTCTTTTGATGTTTCCTTTTTATGCTTTATTTTTAAATCTATACAGACTTAATGCAGTATATATCTAAAGACACCAGATTAATTTATATCAACCTTTCTAATGATACGAATACAGACTACATTTCATTTTGAAATGTTGACACAGGTAAAACCCCAGGCAACGAAACTGGTGGCTATTTCACTAGTATACACAATGGTTAAAAGCTCAAGCTTTAAAGAAAATAGGGAAATCCGGAACAAGTATAAGCTTTTTTTCTTGCCAGTTGGATGGCCTGGGACAGCTTTATTAAACTTTCTGTGACCTGACGTATCCTCGCCATTTACCTAACTCACAGAGATGTTGTCGGCATTTAATCTGAGAGTGGAACATTTGGCACAGATTCAACACAGTGAACACCCTATACATGAAACTGACTGTGGTTATTATAACGATATCACTTTATGGTTGTATTAACCATTGTTACTATGATTTTTATTAATGTAATTAATTTAGGCTGTGGCCATGGCAGGGAGCAGCAACTTGGGCATGCTAGAGGGCCACATGAGAGAGTGAAGGCTCAGCTTTCCTAGACCTCGTGTTCATACACAAGGAGATATCCTAACATTGCCTCCAACCCAGTGTCTAATGGGCCTGGACATCCATTGCCTTAGGGTCCAACAGTGCTGAAACCCAACAAAGCTGGTGCTGAGCTGACAGCAGGATGAATTGCCTCCGGCACAGCAGGCGCTAATGGAGAGCACTGGTAGGCTGAGAGGAGGGGCGGGCAGGGTGAGGATGTATTAATGATGAGCCTCCTGCAAGAAGGGGAGAGATCAGGGAGAGATGAGCTGAACTGCTGATTGTGCACAGGGAGGCCAGCTGTGAGAGGTTAATGGAACATTAGGAAAAGAGAGAAATCCAAAGACGGCAGGCTGCTACCTGGGATGGTGGCTTTGAGTCATCAGATTCCAAACCACCACACAACAGACAGCCACCGCTGGAGGTGGCGTTATGACCTCAGCCCTGCAGGGTTTGCTGAGAGGGCAGTTAACACAGGCGTGAGGGGACCAGACTCCAAGAGACAATGTGCCAATTCATCAGGTGCCATGATGCTTCCTCTCTTTCACTTTCCTGAGTAACAGGCACTCCACAGGATGGAAGGCAGTCTAGAGGACTTGCACTAAAGGAAGGGTTTTCAGGTGTCCTGTTCAGTCTCATCACATCTCCCCTCCCAAGACCTAAAATCGTCAACATTGATCCAGAAGGAAAATGAGGAAGATTCTCTGGTCTCTGAAATCGGTTTATCATAGGCTTTTCAGTAATTTAAAGAAGCAATTCTCAAACTTTTGCTTGCCCCTCTGCACCCGACTTAGAGAGATGCCTCTACCCCAAGCATGGCAACCTTCATCAGATAGAGTCAATGGAACTTTGCTGCTTGTTGATTTGTCAGCATCCACTTCTTCCTCCCCATGAGACCATAAGTGCCTTTTGAAGAAGTATTTCATTGCTACTGGATCTAGTTCAGAAAGACCATACCCGGTTATGGCCGTCACTTGGGTGAGGACCAGTGTGTGATCCAAGGTAGGCTATTTCAGGTGACTGCTTTCTGGAAATTAAAACTGAATTAGAGAGGCACGAATACTCATAATGTTTGAGATTTCATTGTGTCCCAGTGGAGACCAGACTATACCTACGAATAAACCACTGTTGTACGTTTTGCTTCATTGTCTTTTTAGCTGCCTCAGTTCCTACCAGTTTTAAAGCCTAGTTCTCCAGTCTCTCAGGAAATTGTGGGTTGCCAGTATTCTTCCAAGGATATTTTGGCCTGCAACCAAAGAAACCTAGGATAACGAGTAATTCTCAAGACACTAGATACAATTCCACATGCCTTTCTACTCTAAAAAAAAAGTATCTAAATTCGAGTGAGTGAGAAACAATATCAGGATACAGCTTTGACTCTACTGTTACTCTTTTTGAGAAGTAAGACTTTCCTAAGCTTCATTACTTGATTATCAGGACAAAAGTAGATTTTTATAAAACAGCTCACAATTGATTACAATAAATCTGTGGTAGACTGATTTCAAAGTAAGTTTCAATAATTCCACCCTTGTATAAACATGACTTTGCAATTTGGCTTTGGCACACTTCTCGTCAAGAGAAAGGATTTATTTCTCCAAACTTTGAATCTCTGCTTAGTCATGTGACATGTTGGCCAATGAAGTATTAGCAAATGTTCCATAAACAGAGGTTTGAAAGATCTTTGTGTATTGGGGCTTAACGTCTTTTGTTTGTAGTGGAAAACTTCAGACCAAGATGGCAATGAGCCTGACCTAGCCAGCTGGAAATTAAGAGAACAGAGATGCCATAGACAGCTTGACAAAGACCAGGCACATGGGTGTGGTCATTGTAGATTGACAGGTTGAAACTGAGTCAGCAAATAAATACAGCCTCATAAATAACCCTAGGTGAAACCAGCCAAAAAACCACCTGGCTGAACACAGCCCAAACTGCTAACCCAGAGAATCCTAAGCGAATATAATAGCTGTTGTTTCATTTTTCGCTTCTGGGGTGGTTTTCCTTTTTTTTTTTTTTTAAGATTTTTATTTATTTATTTGACAGAGAGAGAGAGACACAGTGAGAGAGGGAACACAAACAGTGGGAGTGGGAGAGGGAGAAGCAGGCTTCCCATGGAGCAGGGAGCCTGATGCGGGGCTCGATCCCAGGACGCTGGGATCATGACCTGAGCCAAAGGCAGACGCTTAATGACTGAGCCATCCAGGCGCCCCATGGGGTGGTTTTTCATGTAGCAATAAATAATTGATACAGAAATTAGTACCAAAACTTTCTTTTTTTTTTTAAAGATTTTTTTTTTTTTATTTGAGACAGAGAGAATGAGAGAGAGAGAGAGAGAGCACATGAGAGGGGGGAGGGTCAGAGGGAGAAGCAGGCTCCCTGCCGAGCAGAGAGCCCGATGCGGGACTCGATCCAGGGACTCCAGGATCATGACCTGAGCCGAAGGCAGTCGCTTAACCAACTGAGCCACCCAGGCGCCCAGTACCAAAACTTTCATTGGCTTTGAGACTGGTTGGCAAGAAGAGGCTGGGGGTGGAAAATTTTGCACTGTATTAACAAAGGGTGGAAAATTTTCAAATTGCTGTTGGAAAATGCAAAGCTAGCAATCCATCATCTGTGCCTGTGAACCAATTGGTTAAACTGTTGCCTATGGTAATCTTGGATCTGCCTGTGGATGACAGTTTGCAAATATGGATCCCATCAATTCCACCCATCTCTTACACCCATGGTCCTCTTTACATCAAAAATGGGAGTCTAACTCCTTTCCCTTAGAATTGTCTAGCTCTGTGTGTTAAGCTCTAGGAAGAGAGAAACAAGCTAAAGAAAGTACTATTCAATTTACAAGCAGAGATTAGAGAGAATGTTAGGAGCCAGGACTTGTTGGGTTGGAAAATTAAACTGTTCACAAATCTATTCTCCCTAAGTAGAAAAAGGTTCTAAGAGTAAGCCGTCATCTGAAGACTAAAGACCAAAGCAGTGCTGTGACTATGAAATCTTTTCGGGATGAACACACTTGATTCAGGTAAATATTACCATTCCCAGTTTGGAGATGATGAAAGCCAGATTCTGAAAAACAAAATCTGTGGTTTTCAAACTTTGTTCCTCAGAGCTTTTCTTTCCTGGGCCCAGTGAGATACAGAGTGGTGAGTTAGGCAGGATAAAAAGGAAGAACAAATGGGCTGATATCTGGGTCCTTCCCCCTGCTCTGAGGAGAAAATTCTACCATTGTCTATCATAAATATTTGATTTTCCATGTAAGATTTTGATTGAAAAGTGCTTTTCAAAGGCAACAAGAATCATGGAAAACCTTAAGTCAGGAATAGAATGAGGATTTGAAAGGACATACCCTTTGTTTCATGTCTTGCTGCTTAAAGTCCTGGGGGTGAGTGGCAGGTCTTGAAAATACAGTTTTCTCTATAGGTTGTATGAGGTTTATACACTGTGTTTCTATTTCTAAAGCCAGAAACTGAGACATATTTTCTAACATTTGATGTAATAATAGTACAGAACATTCAAAATCTGTAGTGTCCTGAAGAAATTAAGGTGTATAGTTGCCATATTATCTGACTCCTTAGGAAATACTAATAAAAGATCATATGATCTAAGCAGAACTGTTCAGGAGAGATTTCAGAACACCTTAAATCAGTTCATTGATTGATTAATTAATAAGCTAATTAATCTGTTAAAATTAAGCACCTCTGCTACCAACTGGAGAAAGGGAGTAAAACAAACAACCAAACCTGGTCTTTGGCTTTCAGGAACTCACAGTTTAGAAGGGGAAGCAGAGCAAGTTCATACCCATTCAAAAGGACGTCTGAAAAGAAAAGCCTTGAACAGAAAAAAGGGCAAAGCCCATGCTTCTCTGAATCACAGTATCTCTCAACTAACTGGGGTTCCTAATTGTAGAAATTATAAGGTAAGTAATGTTATATAAATTCCATTTTTCTTATGACAAAAAAGAGAGGTCTCTTTTCTCAACTCTAGAGGAAGGAAATTATACATTTATGAATCGATGAGGTCTCAAATGATTATTATTGCTATTACTATTTTCAAATATGAGAGAGACCATGGACACTTCTTCTTCCCCAAGTATCCTAACTCATGATTCAGTCATTGTTTTCATTTGGTAAAATATATAACCTAATGTGAAGGTGCCAGAGCCATATCATATGAGACCAAATATGTGAAACACCCAGAGGGAATTCCTGAACATAGGTGTTCAATGAATGTTAGCTTCTCTTTCTTTTGTCCTTTCAGCCTTTCAGGTCATTTCTAGCCTTAAAAGTCATAGCAAACGAGTATTTCAAAATGAGTACCTTTATTGTTAGCACAGTTTGATAGTTTTCCAGAAAGATGGCCACAGAGGGCATTCTGTCTGTTGCTGTGGTTGTGAATGTATCCAGGGCACCTGGGGTTGGCTGGTGGCAAGACAAGAGTGTAGGATACTGGACAAGTTGTTGGAATGTTACCCACAGAAGTACGCCACCGCATTCACAATCATAGGGGTGAGCATCATTGTTTCAAAGAGGAGCAGCTGATGAATTTCATCATTTGTAAAAGAATGTGGCTGTCATGACCATCATATAGATGGTCTGGAGTGGGGAGTGGAATAGGCAGCCATCTTTACAGGTATATAAATCTCTATAGAGAAGTAGATGATAAATATGCAATTGCTCAATTTTGTTTCTTAGAACTGGTTTCTTCTTAGTCATACTGAGGAAATTGATTATATTTATGTGATTTCTTGTAGGAAACACTTTAATGGAATGCATTCCATCAGACATCAGTTACCGATGATGACAGATTGGCAAACATTGATGGATAGTTATTATATGCACTGTTCCATGAACTCTCTCTCTCCATACTCATTTAATTTATATAATTACATACTCATAATCCCTGTTTTATGATTAGAAAACCAGATTTTAGAAAGATAAATAATTTGATTAAGATCACACAGTGAGAAAGGGCTTTAAATCCAGGATGCCTGGCAATATTGTTTATTGATGTGGTCTTTAGGCAAGTCATTTTTAATTTATATTTATCATCCTCAAAGGAAAACAAAAAAAAACTCTTTTATCCTTTCTCATTTATGTTGATAACTGTGGCAAAAGTTCTCATTTATCTTGAAATCATCATTTGTGAGAAGAAGCAGTTACAGTATATGACATTATAATGTGGTTTGGAAAACTCATTCTATGAAAGAAAGCACAAAAGATGAATTTGCACTACAATCTGCTAGTCTGTTAAATAAATATAAAATGGGGCTTAAAATATGAGCCTAAAGTCAAATACCTTATGTTGCAAACAAACTTGTCGCATCAGTGAAAACACCCAGCTGTTCTCCCTTTTTCACTCCTGACATGACCCGTCTGTTCCTTCTAGCCAGGGGTTGTACATTTTGCTGTCTGAGGGAGTGTTTCTTCAAGACCCTGAGGTATCATAAACCAAAGTCTGGCCAGTGATTAAAGAGCTATTTTGACCTTTAGAAAATATTTTTATGTTTTTTCTCTCCATTCTCTTACCCCTCATCTCCCACCCCCGACTCCATATTCAGCTATTTCCTTTAACCCTGGTCGAGTGGACAAAATATATTTAACAACAGCTAAAACCATATTTAGGGTTTACTTCTGTTTTAGGTACTTTCTATATGTTAACTCATTTAATTCTCACAAAAACTTATGAGGTACGTTATATTGTCGTATCTTTTTACAGATGACAAAACTGATATAAAAAAAGGTTAAGCTCACAGCAATGAGAAGACAATGAACAGGGATTTGAGCGCAGGTGGAGAGGCTCCAGCTTCCATATTCCAAAACACTCTGCAATACTGCTCCGTGGAACAGCAAATCTCTCATCTAGGTAGGAAAAGTTACCTATTGAGTCAAAATTTCAAAGTTTGTAAAAAGATGAGCATTGTTCTAATGATATGGCCATGGATTCACATGAATTTTTTCTATATGCAAAAAAAAAATGATTTGGGAAGATATCTTGTGCTTGTTTTTTGGTGCAGAGAAAGAGTTTTATTTGAATCTAAATTTTATTGTACTGATACCATTTCCTTCCTTGTGAAACGTGATTCTCCGATCAGTTAGTTAGCCGCCCTGTGCCAAGTTCAGCAACTCCAACATTCAAATTCCTCTGTACGTCTTGACTTCAAATATTCTGTCCAGTTATACCAAAACTGCACTCATGTTGGCCATTCCAGTGTCTAGTTCATAAAGCAGGTTGCAACATTCATACTCCCCATGATTTTGAATCTTTATTACAGTGGTTCAGTTTTTCTTTTAGAAGAAGAAACCATTATTTAAGCCAGAACTTACATGTATGACATGCATTTCATTTGTAATAAATTACTTTATTGCAGGCAAAAATTAAAATTATGGTTACTACATCATCAGGAAATGTATTCTATCCAGTCAGCCTTGGGCAGCAAGTCTGTGTCACATTCTGGAGTCATGATAGATACTCAGTAATATTTGTTTATTAATTGACTAATTAAGTTATAATGAGATAGCATCTGATTGTGCAGGACAATAATATATACATCCATTGCCTGTCTCACAAATGGTGAGACAAAGCATATTCCCACCTTATCACTCAGAGATAGGGCTCAAGTAATCAAGTGTGTTCAGGTTCTTATACACCTGAGAATTAACTATATAGGTAACATATGGCATTGGATTCATGGGGCCTCTCATCAAACCCCCTGTGCCTGGGGAGGGAGGAAAAAAGCCAAGAATGAGGAACATAAGGGAGAGGGTAGAAACATTTTAGGAAAGAGTCCTCCCTCCCTATTTCCTCTGACTATGGAACATTTTTCCTTCTTTCCTTCTACTTTGAAAATTTGAAAATAAGGCAAAAGTGGGAAGGAAAGAATGACCTAAAAAGCTCTTCTTTTGCTTTTTAAACTTTCTAGCCATTTTTGCTTGGTTTGTTTTACTTTGTTTAGTCAGACTCATTTTTCTAGGACTGTTTTTGTCATTCCCTTTCTTTAGATTTCATAAATATTAAGTTCTTATCTTATATATAAGATAGAAAAAAAATATACTGCCTTTCATTACCAGGAATTAATTTCAGTTTAGCTTTTCTGCCCTTTGTAGGATGAACAGGGATCTGATAAGATGGATAAAAGAAAAGGCTAATTTAGGGTGGAGATGGGGAAAGGGAGAGAGAATATTTGAAGCATAACAGGATGATGAGGGACAGCCCAGTCTTATTCCTCTAGAAAGACACTTGGCATTTTTCTGAACATGAAAATAAGTGACTACCTCATTTATTCCCTTTCAAATAACGAGTAAAATTAATTACACAGAATTTGAAAATTAAATAAATGGCAAAATCAAAAATTATTCTTTGTTTTGGATAGAATTTTGTGTTTACTCTTTGAGTCAACTAACAATATGTAAACAAGACATTTGTTTCCTTTTTTAAGATTTTATTTATTCATTTGAGAGAGACAGAGAGAGCGAGAGAGCATAAACCAAGAGGAGAGGCAGAGGGAGAGGGAGAAGCAGACTCCACACTGATCAGGGAGCCAGTCTCTGGGCTCCATCCCAGGACCCTGAGATCATGACCTGAAGGCAGGCACTTAACTGACTGAACCACCCAGGCACCCAGAAATTTGTTTCCTTTTTAATAGTTCAATTTTTTTAGTTCCTAGGTTTTTTTGTCCTGATCTTTTCATATTCAGATGTTTGAATCATTTCACAAGGAATAGTCAATTAAAGAGGAGTTTACCAAAACCACAATAAACAGTTTAATCAATTTTATAATTGTCTCATTTTTCCATTATGTCTATTCACAAAGTAGATTGCCTACATACTGCCCATAATTTTGGTAGCTTTCTTTCATGAAAAAATGGGGGGGAACCACAGTCTGAATTATGTGATTTTGTATTTTTAAGCTATAATATATAATATAGGTCTGCTAGTATTGCAAAAGGACATATGGGAAAAGTGAGGAGCAGTTACATTTTCCTGTGTCATGCAGTCAACAGACAGCTCAGCTCAGGAGTCAGACTGCCTGGGTCCCCATCTGGGCTTTAATATTTACTAGTGAAGAAAACATGAGCAAGTATCATCAATTCTCTGTGCCTGCCCTGGGTCACCTCTATATGTATTATAATAGCTTATTATATATTTACTATATTCATTTATTATAATAAAAATACCTATCCAATTATGGTTGTTGTAAATTGAGGACCATGCTTCCTGGCATATGGAAGCACTCAAGAAAAGTTAGCTATTATTTTTTTGCATCTGGTTATAATTAATAGTGATTAGATTTTATAAACAGGGGTATGGATTATGTCAAAGACTAGATGCAACTCGTAATAGATGGCTTATTCAGATAGCGGTTTGGTTTTTGTTTTTTTGTTTTTGAATAATGATTCATAAAAAGTCCATCTTGTTAAATATCAGTGAATGAAGCTGGCACTTTACTGGGTGACCTGAGGCAGCAACAAGAATTTATACTTGGTTGGGACCTCATGATGATTTTATGGCCCAGATGAAGAATGGAAGAATTCAGCACTAGTAGAGTCTGCTCTGGAATCACTGTTTTTTGATTGAGGATTTTTTTCACAGTGTTTTGCAATAAGCAAAGGGAGCCCTATGCCTTTTTGAATAGTTAGCATTCTCCTAGCTCTGGAAAAGAAAGTTTAAGCTGAATTAAAAAAGTTAAGGTGATTGGGTATGGATCTGAAAGCAAAACTTTCCGATTAAACAAAAAGAAGTTATTCATGCTGTTTTCATATTTTCAGGTCTAACTGGCCAACCCTCTGATCAACCCACCCACCGTCTTTGAAACCAGTTGTTCTCACTAGCATCTGCCTCAAATTGATAGCCTTCTTGTGCTATGGTGGGCAGCTGGGGGCCCTGGTGGCCTTAAGCATTGCACAACTCAACTATGGAGTCACCCACTGAATAATCTTCATGGCACTCAGTAAGCAGACTAGGTGGTTTCATTTACATTATATCTAATCCTCATCCCAAATTTTACTATATGCATTTTGTAGATGGAGAAATTTTTGCAATCTAAGATTAAATACACCACCACGTACAGCCAATTAGAATGGATGGTCTTCAGAGTTGCAAATAGCAATTTTCTTAGTTCCAAGGTCCATTCATGACAACAGCAGTGTCTCTGGGTATCAGAAGGAGAATGGAAGCATGTAATTAGAGAGAGAAAGAGTCACCTGGCCATTTGGCAATCATGGACCACCTATGCTCAGCCACAAGTTTTCATTTCACAGCACTTTACTACTTCATTTCCAACAGATCATGAACACAGCAATGTTTTCCAGCAATATTACGGCAAACAAGAGCATGTGTATTTTACTGATATCTATTGGGATTCAGAGTCCTGGTGGCTCCATATACTAAAATTTCCTAAAGCCCGGCCTCCACAATCAATACTTTGTTGCAATAATTGCCATGAGAAATTTTGAATTGCCTCGCAGTGCTTAGGATCTCAGTTTCAGGGTGTTCATTCTTTTTTGGCAGCCATCCATATTTTAAAAATAAATAGTTATGTCGCTAAAAGCCCAGGGTGTGCAATTGCAAACATGCACACATATGTGCATTTGTTGTTGTTGTTGTTGTTGTTGTTGCAAATATATGTAAAGCCTGTCTTGGTGATGACTGATATATAAAGTAGTTGGTGCTCAAATATGATTTTTCATACTTCTCTGAATGTTAAAAATTGAGGTGTTTGGAATCCAAAAGCATAATGATTATAACTAGACCACGAGAATCTTTGGAATATTTATTTCTCTCTTTAGCAATTCATACAGCGTCTCTCAGCTTAGTCTGACATTATACTGGCTACCACACTTGGAGCTTACCCTCTCTATGTGAGGCTAGTGTATAATGTTATTGCACCTGTGAGCACAGGAGAGCAGCATGATGCCATAAATTCACAACAGCATCATTAGGAGAGACCAGTATTTTCAGCAGACTCTCTGATGTAGAGAAGATGCAGTATTACTCTCTATCATGGCTCTGGTGTCACAATACCTGAAGTGGGAGGTGACATAACCTACGCATGGTTATGCTACTATAAAAAGTAGATTATTGGGGCACATGGGTGGCTTAGTCAGTTAAGTGTCTGACTATTAATTTTGGCTCAGGTCATAATCTCAGGGTCCTGGGATTGAACCCCCAGTCCTCGGGCTCCGTGCTCAGTGGGGAGTCTGCTTGAAGCACACTCTCTTTCTCTCTGTCCCAAATGAATAAATAAATCTTTTTTTTTAAAAAAAAAGATTATTTGCAGCTGAACCCAAGAAGGCTTTTGAGAATCATTAGGTGTGTTTCCTATTTTGTAAGAGAAGATGTTACATTTCTAATATGTATATTAGATTCATTTTTCCATAAGAGCCATTAAGATTTTAGGGGTTGCTAGACCAGGTATGCATTTGCCTGATGACATACACTATTGTTAAGTTCTCTCTCCAGGTTAAGTAACAGAAAACCCAATCCAAATCAGCAGCAGTAAGTGGAATTTATTGGTTCACAAAACTGAAATAGTTTAGAAATAGGGCTGATCCCTACTAAGGCTTGTAGCACAGCTTATTATCATCTTCGCCCAGTCGTGGCAGGGTCCATTTCATCTTCAGGCTCCAGAATGTTTTCCACACCTACCCATGTAGTGCCAAGGGAAGAGAGAGGAGAGCTCCAGCAGGCCTCTGCTCAAATGTTTAGATTCAGTCTCTTTCATTGGCCCAAAATGGATTGTTCATCTATTCCTGAACCAATTACTGTAACTGGAAGAAATAGAACCTAAGGATTAGCTTAAGTCAATCAGCCCCTTCCTGAAGTGAGCAGTGGGGTCAGTCCCCCCAAACTGTAAGGCTAACACAATGGTGGATAAGTAACTTACCAAAAAGAAATCAGAGTGCTGCTGGCCGAAAGAGGGGAAATAGAAGCTATGGAGGCAGGGATAAATGCCTATTACAGATGTAATCTCAGGTTTCCTATGAGAAGATGAAGTGTTCACCAGAAGTGAAGCATAGATAGCATCCCCTTCGAGCTACCCTGCAAATCTTGAGACTGACGACTCAGCATCCGAAGGTCAAAGAATCCAAGGTCCAGATCTAAGGAGAAAGGATTTCGATGTTTTCTACCCGGCAGAGCACCTGAGCAATATCAAAGGGCTTTGAAGATGGCAACTATCGTATTATTTTTATCATGAATCCGTGACAAGTTTCTGTTTTTCTGGAAAAGGGTTCTTTTGAGCAGAGGTCAGTGAAGCTCTGATTATTTTACTTCCTGTTGTCTCCTGACCACCCATTTTGGCTTTCTTCAGAGACTGAGACTTGCAGGCAAACTAAGGAAATGGAAACGCTTCCCATGCGTTATTCTAAATGAAGGATGAACCTAGAATCTGAGTATGGTGAGTATGCCATTGGTAAACTGAATATCATCAGAACAAATATTAGGACATTGGAGCAAGGTTGTAAGTAGGAAGACCCAGGCTTTGAGGTTAGACAGGCTTGAATTCTGATGTTCGTTTCATGCATAAGTAAGGCATGACTTTCCTCAGGTTCAATTTCCCAATTTGTAAATGGGAATCATATTACATGCATCATGGAGGTGGAGCATTAAATGTGATCTCTATATAAATATATATGGATTGGGGCAATATCCATTGTATAAGAAATGAGCAGTACTCATTTCTTAATCTTCCTTTGTCCTTCTCAGTTCCTAGGAAATGTTTTGACAGCGTCCTCATTTACTACCTCTGACTTAATGAATAACAGTAAAAATCATGCCTAATATGTGTTGAATACAGTCAGTACAGTGGTTCAGAATACAAACCATGAAGCTAGATAGCCTGAGTTTAAATGTAAACTCTCTTCTTCACTCTTTTGGCGACATTGGGCGAGTTGCTTAACTTCTCTGGGCCTCAGTTTTTTCATCTATAAAATGGTGATAAAAAATCTGACATTTATTGAAAGCTGACTCTATGTCAGGCATTCCTATAAACCTTACTATCTGTGAACTCAGCCATCTTCATTATAACCGCATGAAGTGGTGGCATTACCATGACTATTTTACAGATGAGGAAACTGAAGCACAGAAAGGTTAAGTAACTCACCCAAGTGATGGATCTGGGATAAGAATTCAGTCAGGGAGGGGCTCCTGGGTGGCTCAGTAGGTTAAGCATCTGACTCTTAATTTTATCTCAGGTGGTGATCTCAGGGCGGTGAGATAGAGCTCCCCCCAGACTCCGTGGGAAGGCTCAATCAGGAGGCTCCACAGTGGGTGGGGGCTCCGTCAAGAGGCTCCCGCTGTGTGTGAAGACTGCTTCAAATTCTCTCTTCCTCCCCCTCTGCCCCTCCCCAGTGCTCATACCTGCGAGCTCTCTAAGTAGAAAAAAAAAAATTCAGTCAGGGAGGCAGGGAGGCTCTGAAGTCACTATGTTAACCACTAATTCTATTATTCTATAGCTTCACTTGAAAACCCTTCTCATATGTTATCTCCTTGAATGCACCCAACAGGAAGACAACCTAAGACCTTTCTTCTATAGTACTTCTCATTTCAGAGAAGGGCTGAAATAAACAGGTCACCTGCACCAAGCTGCTCTGGGTTGCACCTGGCTTTGAAATCTATATGCTTAAAATTTAAGGCACAGAGCCTCTATTTTAATGATAGCCAGAGACTAAGAATTTTGCACAAATACACAGTCCCCTGGTCTAATTGGAGCATTTGGTGTTCAGCAGAATTCTCTCCTCTCCCATACAACTCCCCTAACATGCCTTGTTATCTCCATATGCATTTGGGGCTTTCATTACTGGATTCTCCCTTCATGCCCCACATCTCACTTTTCTCTGGCCCCGGTCTCAGACGGCTATTTGCACAGCCTGATTGGAGTGTTTGGCAAGGGTGGTTTATCACTGGCAACTCCCAAAGTTATCCTATGTCAAGACTTGCCTGACAACAAGAAGTTTTAAGTGGTTGCAAGGAGAAAATATACATAGTTGTTTTTTCTTTTTAACTTATCCATGAACTATACCTTTTGTGGTGACCCACTTACATTTTTTATAATTTTTTCACTGCCTTTAAAATTAATATATATACATCATGGAATGTTGAAGCATACAGAAAACTTTGTGGAAGGTATTCAAGAGTATTTATGGACCTTAGCACCTAAAGATAGCTGGGGCTAACATTTAGTATTGGTTATTGTTTGTTCAGCCTCTTTGATAAATATGTATTCATGTGTGATGTATATAAAGTAGTGTATTCTACTATAAATTCTTCCTTCCCCAACCTGAAATGAGAAAGTATGGCTCTAAAGTCATATCCTTAACAATGAAGTCTATCATTCTGTATCTCTCAACTTCTAAATTCTTTCCATGTATTATCTCATGTAAACCACTCAAAAGTAAACATTAATCATTGCTTCTATTAGTACTTCTAAAAACCTCTCAGGTTTTTGTTTTGTTTTATTTTAAGACATTTTATTTTACATTTAGCTCCTTTATAATGTATAATGGATTCACAGTGTATGTGGTAAGAGAGGTGAATCTCAATTTTTGTTTTCTTTTGTTCTTCTGGTAGTTAATCAATTCTCCCCAAAGTTGTTACTGAAAAAGCTTTTCTTTCTCATGAGATTAAAGTGTCAGTTTTACCTTCACTAAGATTTTATGAGCTTTGTATGTTTTCTTTTGTCTACTTGTTTGTTCCTGAGAAATATCACAAGTTTAAATTACAGTAGAATATACATATATAATTATTAAATACAAATATGTCTGTTAGTGACTTTAGAATTATTAGTTACCTCACATTAGTCTTTTTTTAAAAAAATTAGTAATTATTTCCTTTTATTATTTTACATGTTCTTTAAGACAACTTTGCCAGATATTTTTTAAATTACATGGTATTTTGATTTCAGTTGGTATCATTCTATAAGTTCATTAATAGGTAATGGAACATCAATTCTTTTTTTAAAGATTTTATTTATTTGTCAGTGAGAGAAAGCACAAGCTGCAGGCAGAGGGAGAAGCAGGCTCCCTGCTGAGCAAGGAGCCCAATGTGGGACTTGATCCCAGGACTCTGGGATCATGACTTGCGCTGAAGGCAGATGCTTAACTGACTGAGCCACTGAGGAGTCCCAAATGTCAATTAATTCTACAAGAGGTAACTAAAATATTAAGGCTGCTATAGAGAAAGTAGTTAAGTTTTTCCCCTCATTTATTTAAATTGAAAGTTTTATCTTTCAGTAAAATGTGTTTTAATATGTACACTGTTTGTTGTCTATGCTGTTGATGGTGAGAATCTCTGTCTAATTCCTGACTTTAAGGAAATAACACTTGGGTTCTTCTTCTTCATGTGTGCTATTGGTTCCTTGAGTGAGAATGTCTGTTTTACTCTTTTTACTCTACTTTTCATTTATAAGCAATAGCTATTTAATTATGTCAAAGGATTTCATGTGTGCGAAATACATTTAATTCTAACATTTATTTTATGTAAATTTTGATATTAATTTCTGTGTTTGTTATATTGTAGATCCCTTATACTTGTTGAGACTTCTATGGGGAGGTTTTGCATATGGTCCATTTGTCAAAATTAAATTGGTTGTAGGGTAAATTGTCAATATATAGTAATAAGAGTAGTAATGATAGTAATAATTAAAATATATTGCACTCCTATGTATCTAACTGTGCTAAACTTTTTTTTTTCTGCATTATATCACTTAATTCCACAATAACCCAGAAATCTATTTATTAGTTTCCATGTTGTACACATGAGGCTACCAAGTATTCCAGAGACAGACTAATCTGACCAAGGTGCTTCTACTGAAATTTATACTTATTAAATTGAAAGCTGGGATTTAAATGTATTTTTTGTCTACTTCTAAAGCTTAAATCTTTTAGCTAATATGTTGTTGATTCAAGCTTTGTGTCATTTTAATAATATTCCTTGATCCAATAGAAAAGTTTCCCAGGACCTTGCAATAACTTTCTGTATGTGAAACTCTTTTTTCTTTACTTATGTTGATACTATATTACTAGGTAAGTAATGATTTATGAGTTTATATCTTAATTTATTTCCATTTAATGCTTTTCTTTCTGAAAGTTCACATTATATGAATTTAATATTTGCTTTTCTTTTTAAAATCTGTCAAAAATTTCACTTGTTAAACTTTCTGTCTCACTTTGTTTTAAACTTATAAATAACATTTATATGACTTATGTTTTACTAACTGAAGAATATTTGTGTTTAAAATTTTTTAAAAGTATTAAAAAAATTAATCTATGATTCTATCATAGGTGGTAAAGTTACACTTACATATTTTATATTTATGTAATTTTTTTCCAAGTTTGACCTCATAGCCTGATTATTTTTGTCTCTTATAGTTTTACATCCTGCCTAGAAATTTTACTAGTAATTATATTTGCTTTTTAAAGTCATACCTAATCATATATTACATTATATTTTTATATTAGAAGTAATAATTATGGCACATCCTTATTATATATGGGAGATTTAGTATGCTAGTATCCCTTCTTCCTACCATGTCCTGAAGTGTAGTCATATATTTCAGAATTAAACCCCAAATGAGGAAGTTTTATTTTGTTTTTTTTCCCTTTGGCATGCTTTCTTGCAAAAAAAAAATTGGTTTTTGTATGTATCTAGAATTTGTGTTTACCTGATATAACATTATCACAGTCCTTTGGTGCCTCACTACTTAACTCAGAAGTTCTTACTTCATCTCTGATTGATTTAAGTAGCTCTTTGAATGAATGTTTCCTGAAGTGCAGATAAGCAGTAGGTTTCTGGGTTCTTGTACAATTGAGAATGTCTTTACAAAGGGACCTACAGTCTGGATAGAATCTGCGTTGAAGCCTGTGTCTCTTAAAACCATGTGTTCTTCACCCCCACTGGAGTTATCAGTTGTCCTGTAGAGGAGAACTATGTTACCAGCTTGATTTGTTTTTTTGTTAATGAAATTGTCTCTCTTCTGTAATACTTAGAGAATGTTTTATTCAACATTTATCTGACAGGAGACGACTCACTGGGTCATCTGATCCAATTTAATAAGGTGAGTGTGGATGCTTTAACCTACTCAGAACTCATTAATTTCATATCACTTACCATAAAATTTACTAAATCTTACCATAAAACAAACTGTAAAGAAGTATGTTAGAAAAAAAAATGTCAGGGCTGGAAAGCAAAGGAACAAAAATAAGGCACATACATCCAGTAAACAGCCATAACTAGATATGAAATAAAGATTAAAAAAAAAGAACTGTATAAAAAAAGCAGGTTCACCTCTTAGGAAGTTAAGGGTGTGAATGTCCTAAAAGCACAAAGTGAGGGAAGAAAGTAGACTACTAGAGGAATTTGCACTACTTAAGAAAAAGATATAGCAAACCCAAATGTTGCTCAGTGTGTGGACCATTCAAAAGTTGAAAACCGACGGTGTCTGAGGAGCATAAGCAGAAATGTTGGTCCTCAGGAAGCCTCTCATTGTCAAAACATCAACAGCATCTTGGGAGCTCCCTAAGAACCATTTCTCAGACTTTAGCAATTACATAGCAAAAGGCAAAAGCTACTGACACAGGATAAAATGCCTACTCACAGGAGAACCTGTGGATGGTTTTACCAGGCAGAAGCCCCTTCAGTTCACCATGAAGGTGCCAGAGATATGAAAATTGAATTGAACCAAGAGATTTTTAATATTCTGGATGAAAATAAATAATAACTTAGTAAGTGGCAGCCACTTTTGGAAATATTGAGGGTTCATAAAGTACAGCTATCTGTAAGGTCATTCTACATGAAGAGATACTATATACAGCCACCTCTTCCCCCCAGACACATAGGAAATAAGCAGGAATAACCTACTGATGGAAGAGTGTTTCCAACTGAGAATAAACTCCCAGTGGTGGTCTCCAGGGAGACCTACAATGATTGGCATTGTCCTATGAGAAAGGGTTTCCCTGTCTACCACCTCTCAAGCAAATAGACTTTGGCAACATTATATGCTGGAGAGATTCCTGGATGAACTATTGCAGGTGTTGGGAATTGACTTTTTCTTTTCTTCTGGGAGTTGTAGCAGTATTTTGATGATCTTGTCTGTCCTGGGATCATTTGGGACCCATAAGAGAGTTGACATGGAATTAAACTTCTACAATACTGAAGGATTATGATGTTATAGGCTAAATTGTGTTTCCCCCCAAATTAATATGTTGACATCCTAACCCCTAGTACCTCAGAATGTATGTACTTGAGATAAAGCCTTAAAGAGGTGATTAAATTAAAATAAGTCATTAGGGTAGACCCTAATCCAATATGAGTGGAATTCTTATAAGAAAAGGAAATTTGGACATAGAGAGAGACATCAGATATGTGCACAGACAGAGGGGCAACCATGAGAGAGCACAAGAAGGAAAAAGGCCTCAGAAGAAATCAGACCTGCCAACACCTTGATCTTGAACTTCCAGCCACCAGGATTGTGAGAAAATAAATTCTGTTGTTTAAATCACCCAGTCCAGTATTTTGTTATGACAGCCCTAGTAAACTAGTAGATATACCTATTCCAATGGAAGACAGTGACAGGACTGATGATGGCCAAACTTCAACTCTACCTGAGCATAAGGAAGCCATCTAGCTAAGAGAAAGCAGAATTTAAAAATTGGAATTTAATTTCATTGGACAGTTTAAAAATGTTAGATTATTTTTGTACTTTAATTTACAGAAACAAGAAATTTCCTTTGGACTTGAATTCACAACAGCAAAGAGACTTAATCTTGAATTTATTTATTCCCAGTAATTTGATTTGGGGAAGGAATTTAATTCCTACTTTGGGGCATCTCTATGTTGTTGGCATTTTATAGTAAGAGTATCTTCTTTTGCCATTTAATCTTACTGTATAATTTCCGAAAGCCTTTGAGATGAATGTGGCTGGACTTAATTTGGGATAGGAAGTTAATAAGATATACATTTTCATCATTGAATTTAGTGTCAAAATTGTGGGTGATTTAATTAATATATATGGAATGATCCATTCCATAGCTTTCTGGAAGCAAAACTGTACTCCATCAATAGTTCTAGAAGGATAGCCAAAGGGAGGGTGATCAGATAGACACACACACACACACACACACACACACACACACACATTGGAAATATAACAGGATGGACTTCTTAAGAATACTTTCAAATGGTTGGAAGGACTACTTTAGTAAGCCACTTATTTGGTGCAGGTTGGGGGAAGGGGGGTGTGGGCAATGGCAACATTCCAAGTTGTCTACTGAGAATGAAGACAGTTAAAACTTTCTTCTGAGACTAGATATGGTTAGCTGTAGGGTTTTTGATTGGTTAGTGAGTTTGCATCTTTGGAACCTAAGCTGAAATTCTCAGTATAATCAAAGAGATTTTGAAAGCTATGAATAATGATCCTTCTTTGCCACCTTCTTTCCTTATTCTACATAGCATTTATCTTTCTCTGTAAATAAATACTAAAAATATTAATGGAATATAATTTTAAGGGGATCCCGGGCTACTAGCCTGCCTGGGTACCCATATAGACTGGACCTTTGCTGACACTGAGACTGCAACAGACCAAGAGACCTGGTAGAGATCTGGAGGTCTTTAGGTATCAAAAGGCAATTTTTCCCTAAACATGTTATAATACCATGAAGTCTAAACATGACTCATGCAGACTATTCAATGCAAAGATAGGTAGCTAATGTTGACTGAGTTTGAATGCTGAGTGTAAGGATTTTTCCTTTTTATTAATTTCCAGGCAGGGGATCCAATGTAGCACAGAGTATGAGTCTCTGAGGGAAAATTACAGAGATGGAAAATGGGGTAGGTTATTTACATTCAAGAAACCCAAACCTGGGGCACCTGGGTGGCTCAGTCATTAAGCGTCTGCCTTCGGCTCAGGTCATGATCCCAGGGTCCTGGGATCGAGCCCCGCATCAGGTTCCTTGCTCGGCAGGGAGCCTGCTTCTCCCTCTCCCATTCCTCCTACTTGTGTTCCCTCTCTAGCTCTCTCTCTCTCTGTGTGTCAAATAAATAAAATCTTAAAAAAAAAAAAAAAGAAAGAAACCCAAACCTTCTCTGACATACTAGAAAAGCTAAAAGTGCTAATGTTTGGTGATTTCCAGTCTTATCTAAAAGGTAGGTCCTTGCCTGTATGGAAGCAGTTTGTCTAGCAGAAGACCTATCTTGCTTATGTGGGATTTATGATGTCCAGCTCCCTTTAGGCCATATCTGAGGATCTGCATTCAGGATTATTGTACCAGAAGCAAATCTACCTTACACAGCCAGGTCTGGGTTCAAATAACTGCTTGTTGAGGCCCTGCTTTGTTAGTCTTCATATCAATACCATGAGATGAGCTAATCCAATACCCCGTACTATAGATGAGAAACTTGTGTTTGAAGAAGCTAAAGAACATATCTAAATTCATACAATTAATAAAGGGCATAGCTTGCAAAAGGCAAAGGGGCTTGTTTGAGACAAGGGGCAAAACTTGTCTCAAGCTTAAATGTATCACTTAGAAGACACTGCTGAATCTTTTAGTAAAAGAATTTAGAAAAGTCATGTTTGCATTAAGTATCAGCTAATCTGGAGGGATAGTCCCAAAAAGGATAAAAAAAAAATGTTTATTAAATGAATGAATCAGAAACTTCATCATGTTTTAAAAAGAGGGAGAAGCCAGAGAGGTAAAGGAGAGATACTCAAGTAGGGCTATAGTCTTATTCTGCACTTGGGAAAGAGTGGTATTGATTCATGATTTATCTTGAGAAAGTCTTACTCAGTTAAAGTTTGAGGGCACAACCTTAAACTGCTTGCTCCAGAGGTATTTATTTAGCATATCCATTGAGCTTCTCTCTAGCTTTTCCTAAGAAAAGCTCAAGGTGCGTTCAAGGATCCTTTTTCTTTCTCTTAAAAAGTATGCCTCAAACATTATAATGAAGACGAAGATCAGGAGAATAGCACACTGAAGAACATAGGAAAAAGACAAAGGGGGGTTAGAAGAGGTCCTTTTGATTGGCAGTGATAAATTCCACTGAGATCATATATAACCTAACTTATCTCTTTTACATACAATCTAATATTGTAGCCACACATTAATTGAGGATTTTAATTTCAGTTTGTACTGTAAGTATGCTATCTAATAATCCCCCCCTTTTCTTTTTCCTTTGCTCTTTCCTTTCTTCTCTTTCTCTTCCTTAATTCTCACTCTCCAGGCCCAACCAGTGTTATCTGTTGGAAGGATATGAGGTTGTCTTCATTACCTATTTGATTTTAATATCTCAAAGTTAATCTCTTAACTTGGTGCCTGGACCTAGACACTAAGGGTTATATCTTTAAAACCGGTAATCCATTTTCTAGCATTTTAAATGTTCTTCAGTTATTTATTGTAGTGGTGAATCTCAGATCCTTTTGTGAGAGCAAATTTTAGCAAACAAAGACTAGTCACATGCCAGGCATCATCTCAAATTCTTGGACTGCTATGCACTGTGGGACAGAAGCAGCCAATAAGAGTGTTTGTCATTCCCAAAATCAGGACTCAGTTCCTTTCCTGAAAGACTGGTTTTGATATGTCTGGGATGGACGAATTCCATCGTGGCATCTCTAGGGATCTTGCTGTTCAAAGTTGATAAAACACATTTGCATTTTACAAATTTATACTCAACTTCTATAGCGCGTTCAGAATGATATAATGAGAGCCTAATATTTCCTCCTATGACAGAATAAAAAGAGAGGTAGAATGAGAACAAAAACAAGAGAGTGAGAGAAGAGGGAAGGATGGAAGGAAGGAAGGAAGGAAGGAAGGAAGGAAGAATGAGAGAGACTGAGACAGAGAGACAGAAAGACAGAGATGAGGGTGTACATTAGCAGAGGAGTGAATGACTCAACCAAATGATCTGGTCTTTTTTTTCAAAAGGCTTTTGAATTCACACCTCGCAATCTGTGTTCCCTGCTTTGTAAAAAAAATATTCTGAAACACTCTTTCTGCTTATGTATCATTAAAAACACTGAATGGTCATACTGGCTGATCTCGGTTGCATATATATAATTCCTTAGAAAGTTCCTTCTGCTTTATTTCTTGTCTGTTTCCTGCTTTAAAGAAAGAATGTAAAACACTCAGTGTTTCTCCCTCCTTTTCTCTTCTGTATCTTATAATGCTGGTTATATTACTGAGACAGTAATGGGTTACAAGCTATTAAGGTTTGAAAAATATCAAAATCTTAAGAAGTAACTATAAATGATATAAAATATCTTTCTGTAACATTGTTACTGCTCCAAGTGACACAAACTGGGATACTTTGCATTTAGATGTTTTGTTGTCCTGATTCCATTTTTGTGCTATGTTCTTCTCAAATATAAACCAACAAATTGTTTTTGGAATAAGGTGCATCACAGATAGGGAAAAGAGAAGTATAATGAAAGAGAGACAGATATAGAGGAGGAAGAGAAGAAAAGAGGAGGAGAAAAGAAAGGCATGAAAAGCAAGAACTCAACTTTCCTATCTGGTCAGCGATTGTTGTTGCTGTCACCTATTTTCTACTTTACTAGAAAGCACATTTTCTACTTTTACTAAGGCTAAAGTTCATGAATAGTCTCCCTGGGCCTCAGTCGTCTCATTTTAAAAACTATGGGTCAGACTAGACCATCCCAAGTCCTGAAATATTATTCAAATGAGCTTTGTGCCAGGTTTCTGCCATAATGTATTTTGTGTAGCAAGTATTCTTGTAGGGAAAGAATTGGTAGTACATCAAATGGTACGGTCGAGCTTGACCACAAGATAAATTAGGCCTCTGGTTCAATGTTCCTATGGCTGTTTGAGTGTTGTTGTTATGTGTAAGATGTGCTAAAAGGCTCTAATGAGTCCAGTTCAAATACATTGCTATTGAAATGTCAATAGGCAAAATAGTATCAAGTTACTATTTATCATTTAGATTTAATTGTGTTGTTTCTATATAAACTTTGTTTTAAAAAAATAAATGCATTACTTTATTCTTCTGTCAATACCACCACTAAGTTGCTAAGCAATCTCTACACATGACAGTTAGTAAGTCCCCCAGGACATCACTCAAAAGCCATGAAGGATCATTGATGCCCTTGTCATGAGCAAGGCATCTTGCAGATGTTCAGCTGGCCTCAGTAGCAGTACTTACTGATAGCTTAGAATTTTTGCCATTTTCCTCTTGAGAAATGTGAATCTAGTAGGAAATAGTTCCCATAACTCAGGGAAGCACACACATTGATTTAGCAACGGTTCTCTGTGACCCACAAAGAAATAATGATGGTGGATCTTAGCAAAGTGGGTGGCACATAATAGACACTTAGGGAATATATGTTGACAAGTGAATGAATGACCTTTTCACATCCGCCTTTCATTTTCTTGGAATATACATAAACTTTTAAAAACAATAATAATAATGATATGTCCTGTCTTCTAAAGACTGAAAACCTGAAATCAGAACCTAGATCAATTCAATTAGGAATTAGTCTCAGGCTCTATTCAATATGATGTTGCCCAGTGTGGAAGTCACTGCTGGAGGAAACAGATGTCTTACTGTATCATTTGATAAGATTCTACTTTTTCAGAAGAAACTGCAGATTCATGAAAAAAGTTAAGCACTTTTGTTATTCTCCAGGGATGCCATCCATCACCATGGCTGGAGTGGAACTGCTTTGCCAGAGCACATCATTAGCAGCCTCATCCAGCGCTCGGTATCTTATGTCTCCACAGTTCTCAGCTGCTGTGCCCACCTGGCACCAAAAATGCAACTCAAGGAAAGAAACAGCAGAAGGGAAATAAAACAAGAACAAGAAATTGGGATTGAAGCCAGATGAGGTGGAATGAGCACAGGGGATGGGAGAAATGGAATCTAAACTCTAATTTACCCATTGTCACAACCCATCTCTGAGAAAATGTTGTCCTCATCTCTTTCATCGTTTTCCTGCCTCTCCAAAGACTTCTGAGATGGAGGAAAATAGAGAAAAGGGAAGATGATGTGGGTGCTATAGAAATACCAATTAGGCCAACTGTTAACTTGAAACGAAATTGAATTAGCATGGATTATTGAAGGGAGCAAGATGGCGGAGGAGTAGGAGACCTGGATTTCGTCTCCTCTCAGGAATTCAGCTGGTTAGGGATCAAACCATTCTGAACACCTACAAACTCAACAGGAGATCGAAGAAAAGAATAGCAACAACTCTCTGAACAGAAAAGCGACCACTTTCTGGAAGGTAGGACGTGCGGAGAAGTGAATCCGAGGCGATATTCAGGATAGATGGTGGGGGAGGGGCCACCGTCAGCCACCTCTGGCAAGTGATAGAACCACGGAGCACAAAATTGGAACTTTTAAAAGTCTGCTCTGCTGAGGGACGTCACTCCGGTGGCTAAGTGGGGGGTGGAACCCTCGCGGGACAGTGTGGTCTCAGGACCCTCGGGGTCACAGAAAGACCGGGGGTGCCTGAGTGTGGCAGAGCTCCCAGGTAACGGAGCAGGGAAGCCGACTGCAGAGGCGGAGCCCAGGCATGGGCTCTCAGCTCGGGGTTGCCGTAAACTGTGATCCGCGGCACAGTCGGGCCCCTGCTCCTCCAGCAGGGACCCAACAAGCGGAAGATCCGGGGAGACTTACCTTCCTCCCCCGGGAGGAGCCGCGCGGGAGTGCACCGCAGGGATCTGCTGGGTTTGGAGACTCCACCCGGGGTCGGGTGCCAGAGATAGAA
>NC_138379.1:16813261-16835408 GCF_054177405.1 Leptonychotes weddellii
ACTCCAGCAACCCTCAGTTTGTTTCCTGAGATTAAGAATCCCTCATATCAGTGAGGTCATATGATACATGTCTTTCTCTGATTGACTTATTTCGCTCAGCATAATACCCTCCAGTTCCATCCATGTCATTGCAAATGGCAAGATTTCATTCCTTTTGATGGCTGCATAATATTCCAGTGTGTATATATACCACATCTTCTTCATCCATTCATCTGTTGATGAACATCTTGGCTCTCTTACCAGAAATAAGGTCCATGATGGAGGGACTTACTTATTTATACTTTATATTCATTTCTCCAACCACCTAGAACAGTACCTGGAATGTAGTACGTGCTCAACTAATTCATGAATCTTAACATTTAGTCTGTCAGTTGCACTAATTTGAGGATAACTTCTGTGGATTTGCACAGATCGAAGTGAATTATCAGACTGTGCCCTCTTCTTAGATCCTTTCAGTACCTTAATCTTTTTAGAGCAGGTTTTCAATATCTTAAATTTTTAAATTGTAGATTACAACTTATTCATAAAATCCATTTGGTGACTGTGACCAGTGTTTTTGAAAAATGAGATAGAATAGCAAATACTACGCGAGATCACACATAGTAATGTTTCATGAAATGTTGGATTTGTTTCACGAAATACTTGCTTTAGTTATATACATGTGTATATGTGTATGGAATAACGATGTCAAAATGTTTTTATTGGGGGTTGCAGTCAAAAAGTTTGAGAGCTACTCTAGTGAGATTTCATTGTAGGGGGAAATAGAATCTTTTCCCTTCTCCAAGGTTACAATGAACCCAACCAGCAGGGAAACTCAGTCTTTATGAATACAGTGTGGAGAACTTCTGATGTAGAATGACTTTTTAAATTGATGCTGTTTTTTTTTTTTCCTGTCCAAAGACTCAAAGGCTTCAAACCCACTGAACTTGTCTTGAGACTCCTGCATGCTACCGTTAGCACACTTCCCACATCGCCTTTTGAACTCATCCTTTAGTCAGAAGGAAATGAGAATCTCTCTCAGTCGCTTTTCTCATCATCCTCCCTGTGTTTTGAAAGATCAATAATGAGGAGCCTGGTCTTGTCCATTCAGATCTTTCTGATAAGTGTTCACTGCGATCTCAAGAAAAAGGCAAAACCACTCAGCCCAGCCATGGCCTCCATGTTGGAGCTCTTAGATAGACAACAAAATTGCTCTGCCAAAAATTTACTTTCTTTTTGGCGCTTTTCTTTGTTTCTCAGAAATTTGCAGAAATAGACTACTTTCCCATATTTCTCAATCTCAACTCTCTCGAGTGTCTTTTAGTATCAGCTTCAAATTGAAAGGACAGGAAAGGAAGATAACAAAGCAAGTGTAAGTGGTTCCTATTACCAGACCTCCAGGGGAGCTCTCCAATATAAATGGCAATATTTCTAACAATGCCACAAAATTTTACTATTTCCTGAAAGGAAAGGAACAGGAACATTTGTTAAACAATCATTATGGGCTGAGACCTCCATATATGCAGTATAAAGTAACCCTCATTAATTTTATCTGCAGAGTTTGTCTTGTGGTGTTTTAAATAAATTTGACTAGTTGCCAAGATCTAAAAATCAGATTTTGCACAAAATCCAGGTTTCTGACTTCTCTGAAACAATCTGAAGATGTAGTAAGAAAATACACGATCGCTCCTGTATTAGTTTGCTAGGGCTGCCATAACAAGATACCACTGACTGGGTGACTTAAACAACAGAAATTTATTTTTTTCACAGTTCTGGAGGCTGGAAGTCTAAGATCAAGGTGTTAGTAGGCTTGGTTTTTTTCTGGGGCCTCTCCTTGGCCTACGGATTGCCACTTTCTCACTGTGTTCTCACATGGTCATCTTTCCAACTGTGTCTGTGTCCTAATCTCTCTATATTACATATTACATATTATGTATATTATAATATTATATTAGCTATATTGCATGAGGGCCCACCTTAATTACCTTAATTACATCTTTAGATGCCCTTACTCAAAATACAGTCACATCTTGAGGTGCTAGGGATTAGGACTTCAACATATGAAATCAGGGACAACACAATTCAGTTTATAACAGCCCCCATCATAACAGTTGACAGCTTCTGAGGTATAGGGGTTTGCCCTCAAATTCACCATAATCTCCACTGCTCCCTATTGTCTACCTGAACCTGGGGCTGAGTATTAGTAACTATTTATCATTAAAATGGCTTATTTCTAGTATATTAAATGCATTTAGAAAATATTTGAATTTTGCAACCCAGTTTTAGAATCCCATTGGCCTCTTTTTGAATTCCAGCTTTAGCCCTTCCTTTGAGAAAGCTTTGAGACAGTTGTTTAACACGTCTTTACTTTAATTTACACACCTCCAAAAACAAGACAAAAATACCTATTATTGTGAAAACGAAGTGATTCAAAGAAATTTTTCAAGATATAGTCTTCCTTTTCCTTGCTCATATTACTTTAAAATGCTTAAATATGCTTAAATGCTTTAATATGCTTAACAGGATGATTTAGAATAATTGTTTTCATTGTGAGATCCCCTGACCAGCAACAGCAACATCACCTGGGGATCTTCTAGAAATGCAAATTGTAAGGCCCCATCCCAGACCTACTGAATCAGAAACTGGGCATGGGACCCAGGAATCTATGTTTTAACAAGCCCTTCAGGTGATGTTGAGGCATATCAAATTCTGAAAATTAAGGATTTAGAATGAAAATTCCTGTAGTAAAGTCCCTATGATTTCTCATTGGTTTCTACATTTATTTGGTAATCAAAAAATAATAGGTGCAAACACCCAGAAATTTTATTTCCACATCTACAAAATGGTTGTATCATAATGACCTATATCATAAATATTTTTCTAAATACTCATTATCATGTTTATTTTGTTGATATTAATAAACATTAACCAAAATTAGTGATGAAAGACAACACAAATGAATATTGTAATGAAAATGATTATTTACACATATTTTAAGATTGGAAATGAAAGAACATTTATTCACTCTACTTGGTTTTCCTTGTTAAATGATTGATCAGGTATCCAAGCAGCTGCCATACCTTGGAGAGAGAGGGAGATTTTCCATCAAAATTGACAGCAAATGGCATTTTCATTTACATTTGAAAATAGAACAATTCTAGAAACCCAGCCAAATTTAATCTCTGTCCGATATCGGAGCAGAGGGGAGAAATTTTTAACAAGGGATAATGAAATGATTTGGAAATTTCAATAGATGGAGGCAAAGCCTTGTTCTGAAGGATTTGCACTAGTAGCAAGTACAGAAAACGTTCTTCTGAGCTCATTTTCTGTTGCAATGAAGAGATGAAGCTGACGAGGGGAAAACCTAGTCCAGACTCCTGTCACTTCTGTAATCCCAGCTATGCAGCCTCACCTGGTAGCTCAGTGCCCAGAACAAGGGCTTGAAGCAATTACTTCCCAACTTTGTTTACTTTAAAAACAATTGTAGTTTCTAAATGTATTGAATGTTTACTTTCAGAAAGGCTCTGAGGATTTCTATGTATCACTTTGTTTATTCTTTTTTTTTTTTAAGATTTTATTTATTTATTCGATAGAGAGAGTGAGAGAGTACATGCAGGGAGGAGTAGTAGAGGGAGAGAGAGAAGTAGGCTTCCCGCTGAGCAGGGAGCCTGATGCGGGGCTCGATCCCAAGACCCTGAGATCATGACCTGAGCCGAAGGCAGACACTTAACCATCTGAACCACCCAGGTGCCCCCACTTTGTTTATTCTTAAAATATCCTTTAATGAACTTTATCAACAAATTGAGGGAGGTTATGTCTAAGGCCACCCAACTCATTCCTGATGGACTCAGAATTCCACCCAGGCTCTTCTGATTTCAAATCCTAAAAGAGAGAGATATCTACTATCTCTCCACATTTTTAGAGTTTCATAGTACATAAGGCAACCTCCTGACATTATCTCACCTAAACTTGTAAGATATATAGATATACCTTATACAAGATATAAATATATCGACACTTATCTTCTATGAGACACAGTTTCTTTAGTAAACAGACTATATATATATTTATGTACTGTGCTTAGGGGACAGTATCATCCAGGTAGTAAATTGTGAAACTAAGACCTGAAACTAAATTTGTCTAACTTCAGGAAATGTATCTATGGCATTACCACTCCCGGTTCACTAAGGGAAAATTTTAGAAAGTACACTGAATTTTTTAAAATTCTTACTAGATTAGGTTTTTACAAACAAATACACTCACTCCTTTTCATTCAGTCACAGCTTTTTATTATTTTAATGATGATGATGACTTGGTATACTCTATCTTTAAGAACTTTGCTTCCAAAGTGAGCAAAATTTCAGCACTAGTTTCAGCCAGGACTCAGACATCTCCTCCCCTGGTAATGAAATTCCATGGGCCTGCATCTCAGTCGTACAAGTTACTTTCTCTGAAAGGAAGTCAGTTTAAAATACGAAGGCAGGCAGGAAGTGACTAGTATTAAAACCCAACAGAAGGATGTACTCATAATTGGGACAGGAGGTATCCAGTGGTGGCAGAATGATGATCATTCATGAATAGGGGTCTGGCTTATTTCATAGACTTCACCTGAGCAGATGGAACCCTGGACTATTATCTTAGTCAGAATTGTCAGATACCAGCCTTAAGAATATGAATATTTGAAACTGCCTGACAGGGAAATAAAGGAGTTTTATATATGTTTACAGATATAGGATGCTTTTGCTATGAGTCACGTGGAAGTTATAACTGCCTGGAGACCTCGAGAGATGAGCCACATCTGGCTTTTAAGAGACCCAGCTCAGGTTCTGACACTGCCTAACTGTGGGCAAGTAAGTGTCTTTTTCTGTGACTCACTTTCAGTATCTATACAATTATATTTAAAATAATAATTACTACTGCCGCATATACTGTGCTTAAAATTGTGTGGGCACTAGGCTAAGTATTTGACATATAGCATCTCCTTTACATCCCATGGTCTCCTTTAACTAGACGTCAGTGTATTCATTTTATATAGGAGGAAACAAGGCTCGCAAATTTCATGCGGCAGTTAGGGATTCGGACAAATTATGATTAAACCCCAAAATTGTCCTTTTAACCACGATGTACTACCAGCCTTGGCAAGAAACTGAATGAGGTGCTGTATCATGTCTTTGGAGTCAGATGGCTCTTGGCTAAAGTCCCTATTGGTTAGTTAACCTATCTGTGCCTCAGTTTCTTCTTCTGTCAAATGAGGACACATACAGCATCTCTGACATAGGATTATTTATAAAATGGAATAATTTATGCCTTAAGTTCTTTAGCACAGTTCCTGTGTTTCATAAATATTATTGTCATTGTTGTTTTATTATCAATGTTAAGTTTCCATCCAGCCCTCAAAATCTATGATATGAAGAAAAAAAGCAAAGCTTATAGGAGTGACCCTGAAGAGTGGGTTTTTAATAATATCTTGGATTAGGAGCACCTGGGTGGCTCGGTCGTTAAGCGTCTGCCTTTGGCTCAGGTCATGATCCCGAAGTCCTTGGATCAAGCCCCACATCAGGCTCCTTGCTCAGCAGGAAGCCTGCTTCTCCCTTTCCCACTCCTCCTGCTTGTGTTCCGTCTCTCGCTGTGTCTCTCTCAAATAAATAAATAAAATCTTAAAAAAAAAATATCTTGGATTAGATCACAAAAGATGGCTTTGAAGAATTCTTTGTAGTGACTTACTAGCTACCAAGATGGGAATCAAATCCATGAAGTCAGGAGCTCTGTCTTAACCATCTCTGTAACCACAGAATCTTGCAGAGATTCTGTTTGAGTCTGGGCACTTAAAAAAAAAAAAAAGTTACTTGAGTTGTATTGAATTCAGTGCTTTAGTTGCAAAGAAATGATTGGATTTTACAAAAATGTTCAGCACGTGCTTTGGATTAAAAAAATGCAACCACAAAATACAAGAGCACTTGGTCTTAAACTACAAAAATACAAACTTACATTTCCAGACAAAAGCAATATTGAAGTGAAAATCACTCAGTGTAGAATTTTTTCTTTCTTTTCTAAAATACCATCTGCCTTCATTAATATTCAAATGTAGGTAAAGAGTATTTTTCATAAACACCTTGAAATCTCAAATATCAATAACTACTCCAGTGAAGGAATCAAAAGCAAATTCCCTGGTTTTGAAGTGTTGGCTTTTTTAATGTTTCATGTAAATGTTTTCACTGGACTTGGTCTAAAACATTAGCATAAAAAAAAAGTCTATGGTTTTCATTTGATGCCAAATTTTACTTGTCTTCAAATATCTACCTTATTTGTACAAGAATTCTCTCCTAAGTCTCTAAGCAATCTTCCACTGTCATTAAAGGAATTGAAATGGCAAATAAAATATGAGTCTTTCCCAGTTATCACTCAAACTTCAAAGGAAAACTGGGGATTTTAAGAGGTCAAGAAAAGTTCAGCAATATTATTTCATAAGAAAAGGAGAATCGCAACTTTAAATTTGGGTCTATTCTAAATATCCTTCCTTATTTTAGGTACCAAATTACATTCTTGTATTGTCTAACTAAAATAGTTTTATTTTATAATTACAAAGTTATATTTTTATTATAAATAATTGAAATCTACAAATGTATGATTTAAAAAGTGTAAGTTCTGTATAGTTGTACTCCCACAGATACTGTTGTTTGTTCAAAAAATATTTGTAAAGATCTTTCACTGCCTGAAAATGTATGTTTTTCAATTTATTAATTTTATGATAGTTGTATTTTAATCATGTGTATATACATATATAATATAGTCAAACATATCCATCTTTTCTTTGTACCATTTGTTATTTTAGAATTATTTCTCCCAGATATGAAAAATATTCTTCCTTTTATATTGTGTTTTTCTATTATTTGATCAATTTAGTTAATTCTTTTATGTATTCTAATTTTATTTGGATATGATATATGCTTAAATTTTCCTTAATTGCTACCCTTTTATAGCTCCATGAATTATTAAATGATTCTTTAACATAACTCTTTTAAAACCTGTTTTCTGACACATCTACCCCTTATCAAAGACCATTTAATTCTGAACAAAGAAAAGAAAAAAAAATCATGGACAATTCTTTCTAAATGGGGGTAAATGTCAAAAACAGCACCTCTTAAAAAAGCAAGATATTATTCCTGTTAAAAGCATCACAAATAATTTATTGATTTTTTCCCCTTCAAACAACACAGAAACACATATTAATTGAAATAAAAGTCAGGCAATCTGGCTGTAGTTAGGAGGTAGAAGCATGTTTTCTGATGGACTTAGTTTAAGTTAGGGAGATGAATATGCAAACTTCGCAGGCAACTTGACTTCTCCGTATTAAAGCCAGCACCACAATGAACTCATTGATTTAAAGAAGAAAAAATTAAAAGAAACATGACCAATTTAAATCGGTAATGGAATCTAGACAATAGTTTCTACAGAACTTTTCCATGAAAAATATAAAACACATAAAGACCGCAATATATCTTAAATTGAAAAGTCATATTTCAAGCAGAAGTTTAACTGTTTTAAGTGAAATCTGAACTCCTTTCCCTGATGGACTTTGAAGTCTTTTAGGTCTGATAATCTGGAATTTACAACTTGACGCTATCCATGCATATGGATGGCTTCTGTGGTTTCAGGAGCACCTTAGCTATCCATCCCCATTTGCTGGTTTCCTATGGTGCAAATGTCGGCCAGATGATGGTTACTCATTCCCTTTCCTTCTGACCTTTGAGATTTGACACCAAGGAGCAGGTGTGAACAGAGAGGAACAGCCTGATGAGAAAGAAACCAGAAATGAATTTAATAAGCTTCTTCTACTCTCTGATTAACTAGTGCTCTTGGGATAGCCTCAATCTTCCCAAAAGGGACAAAGTGACAACTTCTTGACTTTACAAATGCTTTGATAGGTAATGACCCCAATTAATCCTTGCCCACGGTTGCCCAGTTTCAACCACATTGCTGACTTGAACTAAGCAAGCAAGAGATCCAACATAACATTAAATCTATTAAGGAATAAGACTTTTCCTTCCCCCGTCCCCCCCGCCCCCTTGTGTAAAGAGGTGGTTAACATCATTTGGAATTCTAGGCAGATTAAGGATGCTTGAGAATAAATCTGAGAACACTTCAGAAAAAAAATTCAAAGCACCTTCTACCTGACTTTCTTAGAAGAATGTCTCCAATTTCCATGACTTTCATTTTCTTTCTTGAAAAACCATTTTGTTGTGATATGATTGACATAAAAAAACTGTACATTTTTAATATAAACAATTTGATGCATTTGGAGATATGAATACATCCATGAAACTGTTGTTCACTGGAGATGTGAAAAGTGTATATATGAAGTGGAAACATTTTGAATCATGTCTCTTTTCAGCCGAGGCTCTGAAGCATCTTCCATTTTTATAGGGTTTCTATGTTTCATTTGTGAATCGGTACAGGAGAGAGTGTTGTTTATCTTGAAATCTGTTCCTAATTCCTGTTTTGCCAAGACCATAGAGATGTTTTCAAACAGGGAGTCCCTTTGCATATGTTGTTTTTAGATAAACAGGAATAATCAAATCTGGTTTATAGTAAATTAACATTGATCATAGTAATCACAGATGTGCAATTAACAGTTGGTCTCTACCTTTGCCCATAAATGCAAAGAACTTTAAATCAGTAAGGAATTCATACTTTCTCTGCTTGTTCAGTTGTTTGGGGGAGTGGGTTGCTGATATGCATTTGAAATAAATTTCTGGCTTTTATATAAACATCAGTGATTTGGTTTCTAGTCATCACTTTTTAAATCTGTGGTTAATATGTAAATTCCTAATCTTAGCTGTTTGGGGAGGTAATCTTGTATCGGGAAATGCCAGAAGAGGTTTCTGAACCTATACTGATTTTTCTTCAAGGCAAATGTGAGCCATAGGACAAGATCCTGTGGACAAGCATTTAGTCACATCGTTTCATTTAATTTTTAACAATTCTGTGACAATTGTTATTTTATTTATGATAAGGAAATCGGGATCCAGAAAGATTCAATAAGTTGTCTGAGGCTACCAGCAAATGGCAGAGTCAGGATTTGAACTTCAAAGGCTATAATTGTCTCATTCCATCTAGGATGCCTCTTCCTCAGCTTCTATTAAGGAATTGAGTTGGCTGGGATTTGGGGCTTGACCACCCCCAGTGGTCTCCTTCACCTACATAGCCCTAAGCTTACTGGATGGGGTTGGATCCCATCTGGGGTTTTGTCAGGTGAGATAATGTGGCTTATATTTTCCTGATGAAGTCTTACTGTGCACCCCTATTGTCTGTTCTCCACGAACCACAATATGCAAGTCAGATCCTATCTATCTCTCCTTTGTGTAAAAGCCCCTAATATTTCAAATAACAAACATAAAAACATCCTAGGACTACTCTTCTTGGGGAATCCGTCATTACCCTGGAGAAGTAAAAGTGGAGGCCCAAATCAGACCTGGAAAAATAGATCCCAGACTGTTCATATCTGCCCACCATTCCCTTGATGGGCCTAACAAAATGGGATCTCTGAGCCTATTCAACGGGTTTTCCACATGAGACCCAGGGACATGTGAGGACCGGCCTCTAGACCCAGCCTCTGGATTAAAGAAAAAATAGCCTCGTGCTCCTTCTACAACTGCTAGTGACATTTGGGTTATTGTCATGACAGTTCTGATTTGTGCTCAAGTTATTCCTTCTGCTCTTTCCAAGTAAACTTGAAATACTAAAGTAGACTTATGTTCTAGGTTATTTGTGACTTCTAAAATATGCATATGCTCTATCCTGCCAGTCCTAGGCTGGAGATCTGAAAATCTCTGCAGGCTGTCTTCTTAGCACTGACCACTACTCCTTCCAGCTCCCTGGATTCACCGCCTTCTGCTGGTGAGGCTACTGCGTTTGCTTCTTCCTAAGACCCAGGGAAACCAAGGGTTCTGATTTAGACACTATTCTCAGGATCTCTTTCTCAAAGAAGCCACCCTCACGATTTTCACAGTGACCACCCCTTTTCTCCGCTGCAACTTCCTGCTTAAAACGTGTTTCAATTTGCAAAGCCACATGGAACTGTGCCATATTAGCAGAACTGCTATCACGCAAGCTGAGCACCTGGACATCTTTTGAGCACTGAAAGACTGGTCAAACATGACAGTACTGTCTTCCGGGTTGTTGGTGGTGACAACTGATTTAAGGCTGTCTCAATTTTCAGAGAAGCTGGGGAAAAGATCCCCCAAGAATGAAGTGGCATGGCTCACTCTGGTTTCATATGTGAAATGGCAGGAGCATCCATGGTGAATTGGAGGTGCTGTCCAGCACCCTCCTGCACAGACTATTTGTCTAATTCATAGGCATCTCATGGGAAGGGTGCGTGCTGGTTCAAGTCACTGCACACTGATGAGCTTACTGATGAGCTCCTGGCAGTTGGCTGCTGCTTGCATTCTGGATGGAGTTGAGGGCTGAACTTTGATGCTTTGTCCCAGCTGCTGCACCCTAAATGAGCTCTGCACGAGGGTACTGTGCTCCTGGACCTCCTCCCTGGGAAAGACATGGGCAGAGTTCTTGCCATTAGGTGATGTTTATATGCCTCAACAACAGAGTTCAGGTCCAGGTGAGAGGATGCCAGAATACATCCACAGTATCTCTCTCCGCCAGCATGAGGATAGAGTTTACACCATATTACTTATATGATTCTGTGTGGCAAAGGCCTCCACTGTCAGCACCTTGCTGCCAGGTGAATCCACATTCACAATCGTATCTTCCTCTGCCACTGAGAGCAGGACTCAGGATTGTGTCCTGCATACTGTCAACACAGAGCAGAATCAAAATGGCAGAGTCGTGGAGCTGAACCATTAAAGTCTCTGGTAGTTCAGTTGCTTGATGATCTGTTCAAAGTGTCCATGAGAACACTACATCTGAAACTAACGATGTACTATATGTTGGCTAATTGAATTTAAATTAAAAAAAACCCACAGAGTGTCCATGAGAATCACACTCTCTTCTTTCTTTACTAGAGGAGGCATAACCCCACTTGCAGCCAGATACAACAGTATGATGAGAGGAAGTAAAAATATCCATGATGGAGTCTTTTCCTCTTCTTCCAACTATGCTACCTCACCCCTTATTCTCTATTCCCCAGACTGCTCATGGAGGGACTCTCACCTTTCATTTTTCAAAGATATTTTCAGTGGATATGGCATCCTATTTAGTTAATAATATAACGATGTCCCCTTTGTTTTTTGACAAGAATAGTTTCTGCTGAAACTATCCTTCTTAACTTTGCTCTCCTGTTCCTTTCCCTTTATGGCTGCTTTTATTTATTTGTTTATCACTGGTGTTCAGTGATTTGATTATTCTCTGCTCTAGCTTGTGTTTCATTGACCTTCTTGTCTTTGTGGTTGTATAATTTTCATGAAATTTAGAAAGATTTTGACCATTATTTCTTCAAACATATATATTTTTTTTCTGTCCTTTTTCCTCTCTTCTTGGACCTTCATTCCACATGTATTTAACCACTTGGTATTATGCCACAGGTGGTTTTTGATTTTTGTTCAGTCTTTTATTTTTTACTCTGTGCTCCATTTTAAGTATTTCTATTGCTGTGTCTAAGTACATTTATATTTTCCTCTGTAGCATTCAAATTTGTCATTACATCTCCTTTGAGGTGTTTTTCATTATAGATGTTTATTTTTCAATTTCTGAAATTCTATGTGTGGAGTGGGGGTGGTGCCTGGGTGGCTCAGCCAGTTAAGTGTCCAACACTTGATTTCGGCTCAGGTCATGATCTCAGGGTTATGAGACAGAGCACCAGGTTGGTCACCAAGCATGGAGCCTGCTTAAGATTCTCCCTCTCCCTTTCCCTCTGTCCCTCCCCATCCCCCCTCCACTTCCTCTCTCTCAAAAAAAAAAAATTCCATGTGGGTTTTCATTAAATCTTCTATTTCTTTCCTTGCCATTTTTATATTGTATACTATCTGTCTGAACATATGCATATATATATATAACTGTTTTAACATGCTTGTCTGTAAATTCTACCATGTCTGTTCTGTCTAGATGGTTTCTTTGTTTTTTAAAATTTTTTTTGAGAGAGAGCATGCATGCACAACTAGGGTGGGGGAGTGGATGGTGGGGAGGGGCAGAGGGAGAGGGAGAGAGAAAATCTTAAGCAGGCTCCATGCTGTGAGACCGACCTGGGGCTCTATCTGACGACCCTGAGATCAGGACCTGAGCTGAAATCAAGAGTCGGACACAACCGACTGAGCCACCAGAAGCCCCATATTCTTTCTATGTCTATTTCTACTGATTTTCTCCTGGTTAAGTTTCAAATTATTTTGCTTATTTGGATGCCTGATTTTTTTGATTGGATACAAAACATTGTAAATTTTATGTTAGTGGGTGCTAGATTTTGCTTTATTCTTTTAAATAGTGGTGGATCCTTTTTTTGACACATAGTTAATTTATTGGAATCAATTTTATTTTTGAGTCTTGCTTTTAAACTTTATTAGAGCAGGCACAAAGCATTCTTTATTCTAGGATTGATTTAACCCTATTATGAAAGTGATACCCATCTGAAGTCTTTATCCCCGGCCTCATGAACTACAGTGACTTCCCACTCAGCCAGAAAAAAACATGAGCTATTCAGCTATTTTAGCATTTGGAATTGTTTGGTCTACTGCTCTCTGGTTATTCTCCCACTGTCTTGGGTAGTTTCTGATGCTTATACAAATTAGTACTCAGCCAGAGACTTGAGGGGATCCTGGGAAGCTCTCCAGGTTTCCCTCTTGGTCTTCCTTATTTCCAATGCTCTGTCCCACAAATCTAGCCATCTTGTTCTCTGGACACTCCACCCTCTGGGTCCACAGTGCAGCAACCTGTCTTCATCTGTTTGAATTCTTCCGATCTGTACCATGGCCTGGAAACTACTCCCATACATTAAGTTTAACCAAACAGAGGGCTACCCTTGTTTAACTTCCAAATATCACAGTTTTATGCTGCTTGTTTTCCAATGTGTGAAAATTCTTGTTTCCAATATTTTGCTGCCTGATTTCCTGGGGATTTTTTTTGTTTGTTTATTTGTTTGTTTTCTTAGTAGAAAGAAAAATCCAATCTCTGTTACTCCATCATGGCCTGAAATAGAAATCTCTAATTTACTTATTTATTTCCTATATTGTTTATCTTATAGTGAAATGTAAGCTTTATAAAGGAACAGATATCTCAGATATCTATGATTGATATCTGTTCGCTAAGGTACATCAACCACCTAGAATAGTTTCTGGCATATTGTAAACGTTTATAAGTATTTGTTGAATGAATGAATAAGACAATATTCTTTCACAGTCTGAGCTCTCATCTCTTAGAGTACCTTACTTTTGTTTTTTCAGAGGAATCTTTGATCCGACTGGAAGTTTTGGCTACTTGACCAGTTTCTCTATTACAGCTCACAGTTTGTCACTGTTGTTTAGCAAAATCATATAAATTATACCTAGGAGGTTCTAAAAATTGTTAGACCTCGATGGCATTTACGAAGAGGAGGAGAGGAGATAGTCCAAAGACTTCAAGTGTTTCATAATACCTACAATTAGGAAACGTGACATTCGAGGTCAATTTTTTAGTAGGAAGTGATAGACTTGAATATTTATGCTCAATTTCGAAAGCTCCCCTCCCTTCACTCCCTGCTTCCCACATCCACTTACAGTGGGTATTCTACAGTCAGGAATCTCTATTAATATGAAAACTCAGTTGGAAGAAACTTAAACAGTCAATTTTTAAACTAAAAAAATAATAAAACACCTCTAGCCTTAAAAATTACTGTCATTAATCAGTACTAGGAATAGCAGCAAATAATAAATGAACACAGAGCACCAACTGCAAAGAAAAAACTTTATGACCCTGTTCAGGAAGATTTGTCCTGGAAAAGCCTCAACTAACAGAGGAAGAATGTGCCATTTGCCTCAGGACTTGAAAAAAAAAAGAAAAAGAAAAGAAAAGCATCAGAGAGCATGAGGGGGAAAAATTACCATCTTAAATACATTCCTACACATGTCAGAAATGAACTGACTTTGGAAAGCTATTACCTGTTAATTGGAAAATCACATAGCAGATGGAACCAATTAATCTACAATTACAGAATCACCACAATCCAAACAAAAATAATTAACTCATTTACAAGATATGATTTTTTAGGGAACTCTTCCTAATATCTCTAAAATTAGGCAAAGATGCACAGTATTTTATTGTCATAGGGGAGCTTAAACCATTCCTGGGGGTTAAATTTCCCTTCAGAATAAAAGGTCTTACTGTGAAATGTGCAGTTCTAACTTCCAAAGAAAGAATACAGAGGTGAAGTGTGTTAAGACTGCTCATTTAAGAATGCTTATTTGACATCTACTATACATGAGGAACTGTGTTAGTTGCTGATTATAAAGTAGTGACCAACAACAGATAAGAATTCTATCATCGTGGAGCTAGTCTAGTGTGTGACAAATACCAAATCATTATGCAGACAGAGGTCAGAATGCAATCATGATTGATGCTGTGAAGAGGGGCTATATGGTATAGTACGTGCCACAGACTGAATGTTGGTGTCCCAAAATTCATATGTTGAAATCTAGTCCCCAGTGCAATGGTATCTGGAGGTCTTTGAGGGATGATTGGCTCATGAGGGTGGGGCCCTCGTGAATGGGATTAGTGTCCTTATAAAAGAGACCCCAGAGGGCTCCCTTGCTCCTTCTGCCATGTGAGGACAATGTAATACAGTCAGTAGATGACAGAGCTCAGATTATAACATTTATTTACTGAACAAATATTTGTTGATTGCCCAATACATTCTAATGACTGTTCTAGGTTTTAAGAGTGCATCAATAAATACAATAGGAAAGACAAAAAATAAGTACTGTCCTGTTGGGACTCTGATCTGTCTAATGAACACTTGATTTTATTACTATCTCCTGTGGCATCTCCATCAAACAAGGTTGAAAATTTCCCTTTCTAATTTCCCATTGAACATGCCTTAAAGGTGTATGTAAAACATTCCTTAAACAAAATCATTCTGAGTGAACAATAATGAACAATACTTTAAGAAAGTCTACTGGAATCCTGGAAAGTCATGTGGTCACAGAATGAAAATGGGGCCTGATCTGCCAGCACAGTGAGTGAGCGTTTGTATGACTTGGTATACCCAACATTTGTCATCGCTCCTGGGAAATAGACGCCTGAAATTCTACCACAAAGTAAGTTTAGTATTTTTTTTTCTTCATTGATTTTTTTCTTTATTAATAACTCATCAGTGATGATTCCTACATCTGTAGTAAAATGGGATAGCCCTGGAGGATTGTATAACTAAACCAAAATGAGGAAAAGGAGCTCAGGAAAGGGAGGTTGATGGTACAGCAAAAATACTGAATCTGTGTATTGGTGAATCTCTTCTGAGTGTAACCCAACCAGTAGTCCAAACTATTTCAGAAACAAAAACCTACATTTCAGGTAAGGTGTGTTTCAGGTACTCTTACAATGTCAATCACATCTTGTCCTGCATTTATCCTGGGTCAACTTTCTTCTCTCTGGCTTTATTTTGCGTTTCACTCTCTCCATTTGATAAGATATGACCATTGCTAACCTAGGCTTATGTAGTAGTTACAGCTTTTACTCTCCAGGGAGAGCATGCTAAAATTTAGATTTTATAAAGGAGAATTAAACCAATTATAATTATATATTTTGTTATTAATGTAAATATTAAAAATTGAGTTGAAAATCTCAAACATTTTATAAAGTAACTTCAAGAGATATTTTCCTTTATTTTTACTATTGTTTGCTTTGATTATCCTTTTTATTTATTTATTTACTTACTTACTTAGCACTAGGATATTAGAGGCAGTAATACTTATTGGTATTTCCTTTGTGTAAGGAACTATGATAAGCATTTACATGTATTAATAACATCGAATTGTCACAACAGCCTTGTAAGAAAAGTCCTATCATTATAACCATTTAAAATGTAAATAAATTGAGTGGTAAAAGATTATGCAAATATATGTACCTAATAAGCTGCCAAGCCAACATGTGACTCCAGAAACATCTTCTCTTTGGTACTATGCCTTTCTGACAGTAGAATAGGAGAAAATTAAGTAACGTTATAATGCTCCCTCAAAATTGAATCCTTAGATCCTAATTCTTACTAAAGACTGTATTTTAAGAAATGATGTGGTGTAATGGGAGATACCAAATCCTAATAGTAACATATGAATTCAAATCCCAATTCTACCACTGACTAGCTGTAAAAATTTAGGCACTCAGCTCAACTTCTATATGCATGTTTTTCCTCAAATGTGAAAAATAGAGTAATAATAAACAGCAGTATATTTTGTGAAGATTAAGTGAAATTGCGTATTGCTTATATAGTGGGCAGACTGTATAGTAACCAATAAATAACATGAGAGCCAGGTCAAATATAAAAAGTGTTTATTTAAAGGTATTAGAGGGCTTCTGAAGCAAGATAGAACTCTTGCTCTCTACTGAGACATAAAGCAGTATAACCACTTAGGAGAACTTCTTGGTGATTTCTTGAAAAAGAAACCCAGAGATTCTACTTCTAAGTATTTATTTAAAAGAAATGAACATATGTTCATTCAAAGAATTGTACATGAATATTTATAACAACTTGTCCATGGTGTCCCCCAATTGGAAACAACCAGGTCCTTATTAACAAGTGAATGGATAAATAAATTATGTTATATCCATATAACAGAGTAATGCACATCAATGTAAGGGAACTAATTATTGATACCTATAACATGGATGAATCTCAAAATCACTACCCTAAGTAAAAGTAATTGCGTACAAAGAAATACATATGATACGAGTCCATTTATTTAAAATCGTGATAAATTCACAATAATTTCTAGTGATGAGAAACAAATCAGTTATTGCCTGAAGCTGAGGCAGAGGCAGCAATGGACTGCAAGGAGATGGTGAGGATCTTTAGAAGGAGACAGGGATTTTATGCATCTTGATTGTGGTGGTGGCTCCATGGGTACATACATCTGTCAAATTTAGCGAGTTATACGCTTCAAATCGGATGTAGGTTATTGTATGAAGTTATACCACAGTGAAGTTAACTTAAAAATGGAAAGATATTCCATATACATGGATTAGAGGATTCAATATTTTATAGATAGAATTTTTCTCCAACTGGTCTGTAGATTAAATACATTTCAAATAAAATTACCAGTAGGGTTTTGTGTGTGTGTGCACCTGCATGTATGTGCAAGTGCATTTTGTAAAAATTAAGAAACTGGGCACCTGGGTGGCTCAGTTGGTTAAGCGACTGCCTTCGGCTCAGGTCATGATCCCGGAGTCCTGGGATCGAGTCCCACATCAGGCTCCCAGCTCAGCGGGGAGCCTGCTTCTCCCTCTGACCCTCTCACCTCTCATGCTGTTTCGTCTCTCTCTCTCTCTCGAATAAATAAATAAATAAAATCTAAAAAAAAAAATTAAGAAACTAAATCTAAAACTTCCACAGAAATGCAAAGGACACAGAATAACTATGACACTATTGAAGAATAACAAACAGGTTAGATGACTATCATATTGAGGCGTGTTATACATAACACTATAGTAATTAAAACGATGCAGACCTGGCATAAAGGTAGGTGCATTGACCAGTTGAAGTATAGAGAAGATCCAGAAATAGACTTCCACATGCATGGTTACCTAATTTTTACAAAGGAAACACTACAATTCAGTGGGAAAAGGATGGTCTTTTTGATAAATGATGTAGGATTGACTAGATATTTAGAGAAAAATAATAAATCTTATCCTGTTTCTTGCAGTGTGTATGAGAATCAATTCTAGATGATTTGAAAATCTAAATGTGTAAGAAAAACAATAAAACTCTTAGAAAAAAAAAGATTGAAAGTATCTGTATTACCTTAAGGTACCCAAAGATTGCTGAAACAAGAACAGAAATTATTTATTGTAAGAGAAAACTTGATATAGAAGCTGATATAGACATTAAAATTAAGATTAATTTGAAGATATGACTAAGGGTGAAAAGCAAATTCAAATGGGAGAAAATATTTCTAATGCACATATCTATCAAAAGAATAATACTGTGAATATATAAACAACTTTATAAATAAATAAGAAAAAAGAGAAATCAGTAGAAAAAAAGGACAAATTCTTGAACAGACCTTTTTTTTTGTTTAATTTTATTTTATTGTGGTAAGAACACTTCCCATGAGATCCACCCTCTTAACAAATTTTTTTTTTTAAGATTTTTTTATTTATTTGTCAGAGAGAGAGAGCACAAGCAGGGGGAGCAGCAGAGGGAGAGGGAGAAGCAGGCTCCCCACTGAGCAAGGAGCCCGATGTGGGACTCGATCCCAGGACCCTGGGATCATGACCTGAGCCGAAGGCAGACGCTTAACGACTGAGCCACCCAGGTGTCCCAACAAATTTTTAAGCATACAATGCAACATTGTCAGTATAGGTGCAATGTTCTACAGCAGATCTCTGGAATTTACTCATCTTGCTTAAATGAAACAATGCTCACTAATTAGTAACTCCCCATTTATCCTTTCCCTTAGCCCTGGCAAACACCATTCCACTCTGACTCTATGAATTTGACTGTCTTGGATACCTCATGAAAGTGGAATAGTGCAGTATTTATCTTTCTGTGACTGGCTTATTTCACTTAACATTGTGTCCTCAAGATTCATTCATATTGTCATATATTATCGAATTTTATTCTTTTTAAGGGCTGAACAGTATACTACTGTATCTGTAGATGGACATTAAGGTTGTTTACACGTTTGGGCTATGGTTAATAGTGCCGCAATGAACACAGGAGTGCTAACATTTAATTTCAATTATTTTTGGTAAATACCCAGAAGTGGGATTGCTGGGCCATGTGGTAGTTCTATTTTTAATTTTTTGAGGAACATTCATACTGTTTTCCATAGCAGCTGCACCATTTTGCATTCTCACCAACAGTGCAAAAAAGTTTGAGTAGACATTTCATTTAAAAAATCAAAATGACCAATAAACTTAGGAAAATGTGCTTAACTTTATATAATTTAACTTTAAATTAAAACCACCAGAATGACTGAAATGAATAAAAAAGTTTTATAATTACAAATCTTAAGTGAGGATGTGAAGCAAATGGGATGTTCATACTTTTCTGGTGAGAGTATACATTGAGATAGCCACTTTAGAAAACACTTTGTCAGTATATACTAAAATGAAACTAGCTCGTAACTGAGGACCCAGCCACTCCATTTCCTGGTGTATACTCAACAGAACTGCATACTTACATTCATAAAAAGTATACAGGCATATTCAAAGCAGCATTATTTGTAATAGATTGGTAATGGAAACAAACCATCAATCACAGAAAGGGTGAATACAATGAAACATTATAGAGTAATGACAATAAATGAACTGCAGCTCCATAAAGTAACATGGATGAATCTCATAAATGCCATCTTGGGGAAAAGAAGTTAGACACTAAAATAGTACATACCAAATGATTCCATTCACGTGAAATTTAAAAATGGGATCATTATTCTGTAGTCTTGAAGTGGGATAGCAATTATTCTTGTGTGGCTAGTAACAGAGAGAGGGCCTGAAGGTGACTCTTGGGAGGCAGTTGATTCTCTGTTTCTTGATTCAGGCTCTGATTACATGAATGTGTTCCCTTTGTGAAAATCCATTGTGCTGCATACTTAGAATAACCATCCTTCCCGCTATGTATGTTATACTTCAATAAAAGGAGAAGGATGAGAGTTCAACAAAACAACACACATATGTCAAGAATCCACTTTCTTAAAAAAAATCACATATTTCATGAATGATTTAAGCTCATTGCTAGAAATTATCTGTAGAAATTAGGAAAACTCAGAGAACTTAAAACTATTTCGTATTTGAGTATTTGGCATAAGCAAGACAAGACACTGAGAAAGAAGGAGGAGGTCAAAGAATGGGTAGGAATAAATACCCACATAAAAAAGAAGCATTTCTACCTCCAAGTTCTTTAGAAGTTGTTTAGAACTAAATTAGTGCCACATTCAAGAGTGATACCAACATAACTTTCTATCTTGGAGGAAGATAAATTGGGATCAAAGAAGAGAAGTACAAAATTTCATTTTTGTGATCATACATATATATTCACATGTGTGTCTTTATACATGCTTAAACATTCTTTCTTTGCTTGCTTCCTTCCTTTGTTCTTTCCTTCCTTTTCTCCCTTCTTTCCCTCCTTCCTCTCTCCTCCCCCCTCTCTCTTTCCTTCTTTTTTTCTTTTCTGTGATTATACAAATCCAGCAACACCATAGTTGAGTTCCAACCTACCTTGTTCATAGAAACATCATTATCTTTTAGCTATTAACCTAGTTTCCCACAGGTCAAGGCAACCTTAGTTTCACTGTCATTTGTTGTCCACTAAGTGTTGTCAGCTTGTCTGTCATCCTGGGATCTGGTCATTTCCATTATATTAGTGACACCAGTTACGTGGCAGCATCTCTTACTATGAATGCCAGCCTTCAGAAGATAGTCAACACCAAGCTTCCCAAGCATGCTGGTGCCCCATGCACCACTGTATTTCTTGAAGACTTAATAAAGGGAGTGTCTGTTAGATCCTTGATACTACAAGTAGAGTTCTCACACCAGCAGCGCAATCTCATGCGCCAACTCACGTATATAGAATCAGAATTTGCATTTTAACAAAGTCCCTGAGGATGTTGGATGCACCAGGCATTCCCTGGGGAACATGTTCAATTGGTAGGTTCTCATGTCTTATAAAAACAATCATTTCTAACAGCCTCACCTTCTAAAACTTCTGGCCCTCTTCCATACTTCCTTGCTGAAGTGTTGGTACTTCCACATAATTCACTATAAAACAATGTCATATTCAAGTTTAAAAGAACTATTCTAGGAAACATTAAAAGCAGCTCTAGTTGTTCTTGACATAACACTAAATTCTAAATCCAAACTGACTTAAATGGTTTCAATAAATGCTCTGCTATCCATGATTCAACCCTCCCCACAACACCCCCAATACTTGACCTTGGTTCATTCTGTAGACATCAGTCAGGTCCTATAAGTCCTTTAGCAGTAGGCAATTTCTATCTGGAGCAAAGTTCACATTTCCTTGCTTAGCTTGTATTAAAACTGACTCTAGTTTTGGTTCTAGAGGCAATGAGAGATATTGAAAGAGGGACTTGAGGAAGACACACATTATTTTGAGAAGCACCTACTCTAGATATAGGATTGCCAGATAAAATACAGGCCACCCAGTTAAATTTGAAATTTAGATAAAAAGCAAATTTGTTTTAGTCTAAGTGTGCTCTAAATATTGCATGGGCCATACTCAGACTAAAAGCATTTGTTGTTTATCTGAAATTCAAATTTAACTAAGTATCCCGTTTGATTTTATTTTAAGTAACCTTTAATTTTAGAATAGTTCTAGATTTAGAGAAAAATTGCAAAGATAACACAAAGTTTCCGTAAGTCTACTCCGTTTCCCTTATTATCATCTTATATTAGTATAGTGCATTTGTTACCATCAATGAACTAATATTGAGACATCATTATTAACTGAAGTCATACTTTATTCAGATTTCCTTAGTTTTTGCCAAAAATCCTTTTTCTGTTCCAGCATACCATTCAGGATACTACATTACATTTAATTGTCATATCATCTTAGGCCCTTTTTAGCTGTGACAGTTTCTCAGACTTCCCTTCTACTGGTCAGGTATTTTGTAAACTGTCTCAATTGGAATTTGTCTAATGTTTTTATCTGATTAAGTTGGGGTTATGTGTTTTTAGGAGGAAGACCACAAAGCCAAAGGGCCTTTTTCATCACATAATATCAAAGGTAATATCCTATCAACATGGCTCAACTTTGAACCTTATTTTTTGAGGGGTATATTTGGAGTCACTGCTTCCTGAAAATACCAAAAAAAAAAAAAAAAAAGAGCACTTAGATCTCATCCCATTAGAACCTAAAGTACCTCATTCATCTCAGTTTGTCTCAGAACCTTAAATCTAGTAGGTACATGTGGTCTGTTTGGGAAATGGATCATCAATGGACTATCTCTGAATCATACTATAGAAAGTAGACATCTGAGAATACATTATTTATTCAGCTAATATTCATTAATTTTTC
>NC_138379.1:16835908-16879798 GCF_054177405.1 Leptonychotes weddellii
TTTACCACCTTAGCAAATATGTATTTTCACAAATATCATTGTCTGAGTGTTATCCAACAGCACAAAATCCATAGTATTTTATGTATATAATTTGCCAATCATTTAGAAGACATGGTATTTTTTATTCTGAGAAAACTCTATCTTCTCTCAGTTTGCCACAACTTTTCAGAGACTTTCACAGGTTTTCCTTATGTTTTTGTGGTCTTTAACTTTCTGCTGTTGTCATCATTAAAACACTCTGTGACCACTGTTGAATGAGGAATTATTAAAAAAGAACAACTCAAAGTATTTAAAACAATATTTGTTAAAACCCTACGATGTGCTAGTCATAATGGTGGGCTGTCAGATAAGAAAAATAAGAAAGAACAAACAGTAAAATTTACAAAAATATGGAAGAAGATCATGGTGTACCTCAGGAATGATAAGAAGTTTAATTAATGGAAACATAATGTACAGAGATAGAAAGGTAAAAGATAAAACTGTAAACTTAATATCAGGTTAGATCGTAAAAGGCCTTATTCATCTACTAAATGTCATGAACTTTATTTTAAGCACCAGTGTGCTAAGATTGAATCTGAGCATTTTTTGAAGACTTCACTAGTGGCTGTATGAAAAAGAAAGAAATAAAAGGTAAATGGTCTACCCTGGGTTAGATGAAAATCTACTTGAGAAGGCAAGACTTAAGAACATGGGGTAAAGAATAATTTCAAAATGGAGTATGGTCAACTAGAGAATCCTGGTCTAGAAAATACATGATCCATAACCACTGGTGTTCCTTTAATCTATTTTCCTCATTCCACCAGGTTATCTTGTTAAAACATAAATCCAATAATTTCAATCTCTGCTTTCCATGGCCCCTGAAAGTCTTCAAAGATTTTCTAGTGCTTATAAAAAAAATTAAATTTCCTTAAAAAGTCTGAAACATCTCTAGCCCATATTTATAATTCGGTTTTTCTCTTCCTTTACATGTCAACCACACTGGCTGTTGTAGGCCACATGCAGCAATATTTACTCTCACTACAAAGCTGCACAGGCTGCTCCTTATGTCTGGACAGTCCTTCCCATTCTGACCCACTTCCCTCTAATTCCAAGCATTTCACCTCAAGAAATATCCTCAGGAAAGCTTTCATTGATCTCCCTAACTTGTACAGATCAGCATTATTCAATTTTGTACTGCGTTAGTCAGGGTTCTGCAGAGACACAGAACCAATGGGATGCAGAGAGATGTATAGAAAGAGCTTTACTATGAGGGACTGGCTCACACAATTATGGAGGCTGATGAGTCCCATGATTTGCTGTCTACAAAGTGGAGGGCAAGGAAAGCCAGTGGTGTAATTCCAGTCCAAACCCAAAGGCCTGGAAACTAGATACCCCTATGTCTCTGAGGGTAGAAGAAGATGGATGTTTGCCCTTCCTTAACTTTTTGTTCCATTCCTCGCTGGATTGGAGGATGCCCACCACACTGGTAAGGGTGATCTTCTCTCTCAGTCTACTCATTCAAATTCTAATCTCTTTTGGAGACACCCTCACAGACACACCCAAAAATCATGTTTTACCAGCTATCTGGGTATCTTGTAGCTCAGGAAAGTTGACACATAAGATTAACCAGCACAGCATAGATCACTTCTTTTGTTTCCTACCTCTCAAGGATCATATCCTTTAAGCTATTCACTCTTTCTTCTCCTACCATCCATTTTTTTCTCTTTCTCATTTTTTAGGTTCACATGAAAAAGTGCATTTTCTTGGGGCACCTGGGTGGCTCAGGTGGTTAAGTGGCTGCCTTCGGCTCAGGTCATGATCCCAGGGTCCTAGGATTGAGGCCCACATCAGGCTCCCTGCTCAGTGGAAAGCCTGTTTCTCCCTCTCCCTCTGTCTGCCACTCTGCCTACTTGTGCTCTCTCTGTCAAATAAATAAAATCTTTAAAAGAAAAGTATATTTTCTCAATTAAAAAAACTAATAAACCTCTCTTGACCCTATATTATCTTCCAATAACATGACCATTTCTCTACTTTGTTTTATAGAAAAATTCCTCAGAAGTTTTCTACCCCTTGTCTATCATTTTTCTCTCATCATTCTTTATTAAATCCACTTTAGCCAGGATATAGCCCTGAACACTCTTCTAAAATGGCTCTCATTAGGCAACCACTGACAGATACATTCCTAAACACATGGACAAAACTCAGCCATCATCTGTACTTTACATGTCATCAGCAATTAGGTTTCCTCCATGATGGCTTCTTCACTTGATTTTCAGAGCACTACACTTGAATAGTTAGTTTCTCATTTTATTGGAGGCAGTTTTCTCAGTCCTGTTTGCTGTCTCTTCCTTTTCTCTCTGAGCTAATGAGGAACTGCCCACAGACTTGGTCTTTAAACCTCTCCTCAACTCCATCTATATTCCCTCCCCTGGTGATTTCATCCAAACCCAGCCCTAAATACTACCTATATGCTTATCACTCCAAGTTTTATACTCCAAGCCCAAAAGTGACCCCTGAACTCTTGGACATGTATTTAACTCAAAATTCAATATATTTACTTGTATTTCTAATAGAAAGCTCAAACTGAAAACTGAGCTTCTGATCTCTCAGCTCAAAACCTTCTCTTCTAGCTACCCTATGGCCCAGCAATTTCACTACTATTTACCACAAAGATACAAATGTAGTGATCCGAAGGGGCCAATACAAACTATGGAAAAGAGCCCAGATGTCCAATGACAGATGAAATGGATAAAGAAAATGTGGGGTGTATATATATATATACATATATATATATATATACACACTGGAATACTACTCAGCCATCAAAAAAAAAAAAAGAAATCTTGCCATTTGCAAGGACATGGATGGAACCAGAGGATATTATGCTAAGCTAAATAAGTTAATCAGAGAAAGACAATTATCATACGATTTCATTCATATGTGAAATTTAAGAAACAAAACAGAGGAACAGAGGGGAAGGGAGGGAAAAATAAAACAAGACAAAATCAGAGAGGGAAACAAACCGTAAGAGACTCTTAATCATAGGAAACATAATGAGGATTGTTGGAGGAGAGGGAAGGTTGTAGGGGGGTGGGGTGACTGTGTGATGGGCATTAAGGAGGGCACTTGAAGTAATGAGCATTGGGTGTTATATGCAACTGATGAATCACTGAACTCTACTTCTGAAACTAATAATACATTATATTGAATTTAAATAAAATAAAATAAAAACAATCTTCTCTTCTTCCAGCCTTCCCTATTAACTATAGAATCATCCCCTCAGTTACATGGTCCTCAAACTTTGAGGACATACAAAACTCTTGTCTCTTACACTATTATGCCACACCTGCAGTCAATTAGCAGAGTCAGCTGACATTACTTTTAAAACATTTCCAGAATCTAACCAATTCAAATCATGCCCCTTGTTACCACTTGGACAAACCCACCATCATCTTCTTGTTCAAATTTTTGTTAATGCCTTCTAACTGGTCTCTATGTTTGATTCTTTGTCCTATTTCATCTTCTAAATAGAATAGCTGGAATGATCCTATTAAAAATAAGATGAAGTTATGTTTGTAGAGAAAGTCCTTCAATGGTGTCTCATCGCTCTCAGAGTAAAGATAACGTCTTTATCACCCGTGAGGCCCAAGACAATCTGGCCCTCCTCTGACTCTTTGATCTAATTTCTTGATTTTTCTCGTTCTTTGATTCTGCTTCAGTCTCACTGTTCATCTTGCTGTGATTTTTTTTCTTTTTAAACTAGGCATTCTCTCAGTGTGGGAGTTCTTGGCACAAACAAAATAAGCTTCTGGGACCCAGTTAATTAACTGAAAGAAGGGCTTCTATTCTGGTTGGTATCTGAATTGTTAAGGGTCTGAGAAAGGGTGCCTATACACCTGTGCTTAAAGTAGACCAGTTTAAAAGAAGGCAGGTTAATGGGCACAAAAATCCCCATGAGCCATCCTACTGCCTTGCTGGTCCATCTTCAGAATGAGAATAAGATCTCTTAAGCTGACTGATCTGAAATTGATGATTTACCAATATCTGTGCTTAAGAATGATGCAGGGACTAGCAAATGTTGGTAGGTAGAAGTTATTATGTTGTGTTTGGGAAAATACTGATTCTGTGCACCTTGCTCCAATCTTATAGAAAAAGAATGTCTAGGTGATGGAGCTCATGAATCAGTGTTTTAATGAAGTTAGAAGTTATTATATAATTTTTAGGTTTATCAAGGTGCATTCCTAGTTGCAAAAAAATTTCCCTAGTGATCTTTAAAAAAATGCTGATAGGCTTAGCTCAGAAATATGCTTTAATAAGCAGCAGGGTTGAGAATCCGTGATCAAACAGAGATCAGTATTTGTTGAATGAATAAAATGAGTGAATGATTAAAATGTGAATTATTATATACTTGACAATTCAGATAAGTTCTTATTCTCCCTTTTACTGTCTTTAGCTCCTCACTGTGAAGGAAAGATTAAAAAATGAATTCTTCACTTCTGCATCATGGTTAGGACAGTTCTCATTTTCTCTTGCCTGCAGTTTCTGCCCTTATTTTGAAGCCAGAGCTATCTAGAAAGAATCCAGCCAATCATATTATGTACATATATGAAAACTTGTAAGTGGTTGTAAGTGACAGAAACTCAAACCAGTTTAAAGGGAAAAAATTAATTTATCAGCTAACTCAACAGAATAGAGTTGAATCTAGGATTCCATAGGATTCTATCCATTTCCATTTTTTAACCTAATTGTTCCCTTTGGCTTAATTCACCATCACCCTTGGCAGGCACAACTTATCTCTGCTTAACATAGTGTCAGCCCCAGCAGTTCAAAGAGCTTGGGGGCTGGCAGGAAGTTCCACTTGAGTCATATATCTGAGGCATCAATCAATTCTCACTGTCAACTGAGTGCTCAGCTGGAACCATTCACAAGAGGATCTTACTTCCCCTCCATATGGTTTGGTCTTCTCTTGGCATGGCAACTAGTCTCCATGGGGAAGAAGTGAAAACTGCCTGTCCTCTGAAGGCTTCCAACAACACTGCTGCATTCTCTTGCTCAAAGACACACACAAGGCCAACTCAGATTCACAGGTGGGGGAAATAAACTCTCTTCTTTGTACGAGGAGTATGTGAGGAGTGACATGCACATTTAAGAGGCAGTGGTGGTGGGACAGGGGAGTTATATGGCTCTTCTTTGGATATCACCTACTGCAGCATAAGTCCAACTTAATTATTTCCATTGTCTGAATGACCCCAGGTAAACCTAATAATGTTCTTGTCTCTATTCAAGAAGATAGTTTCTGGTAATATGTTTTACAGTTTTCTTGGGAAGCAAGTAGGCCCTCTATGGAAAATGGAAAAGATAAACAGAATTTTCTTTAGACAAATAAGTTTGTGAAGGATTAAGCTAGCAAACAAATGTTCTCATTGCAGGGATTCTTAGAGTTTATAATAAGCTGATGTGCATTGTAAATCTCTCAAGTGACCAGGGGTCAAGAAGTTGGGTATGGGGTGGGGAAGGTTACATAGTAGGGCATTTCTTAATATATATGACCTGAAATTCTTTATATGGAGCAACTTCTAGGACAGATATTCCATAAGATAAGCTTCAAAAACAAACAAACAAACAAAAACTCTGCCTCAACATTTATTACATACTTCTAACAGTTCACTTGTCATGCTTTATTGTAATTATTTGATTGTCAATTCATATATTACACTGTGAGTTCTTCAATCTTGGGAATTTTGTTGTCCCGTTATTTTAACTCCAGCACTTCCAGGGGCTAGCACATCATAGACATTTATAAAACATTTCAGGAAGAAGAGATTTTTTTAAAAAAGAGAGAAAGAAAGGCAGGGAGGAAAAAGAGCTTTAAAACTTTCCATTATGTAAGCCCAGCCTTGATATATGCAATCTGGTCGTTTATGTCATGCCCAATTCAACTGTTAGAACTCAGTTCTTCTGTGAATATTTTTATGGCAGATTTATCATGATTTCAGGTCAGCTAAAACCATGTTGCTCCTGCATATTTCCAGTGTAATAGGAAGAGGAATGGTTCCCTGAATGATGTTCACATCCTAATATCTACAACCTGCAATAGTTAGGTTACCTGGCCAAGAGAATTAAGTTTCCACATGGAATTAAGGTTGCTAATCAGCTGACCTTAAAATAGATTATTTTGCATTATATGGATAGGCCCAGTGTAATCACACGAGTCCTTAAAAGTGGAAGAGGGAGGCAGAAAAGAGAACCAGAGCAAAGCAGTATGAGAAGAACTCAGCCAGATGTTGCTAACATTGAAGATAGAGGAGGGAGGCAATGAGTCAAGGAATGTGGGTGATTTCTAAAAGCTGGAAAAGGCATGGAAATGGATTTTCCCCCTAGACCCTCCAGGAGGAACACAGCTCTACTGATACTTTAATGTAAACCTGAGACCCATTTTGGATTTCTGACTTCCAAAACTAAGAAAATAATTATCTGTGTTGCTTTAAGCTACTAAGTTTGTAGTAATTTGTTATAGCAGCCATAGACGATTGCCATATTTTTTGGTTGACTAATAAAAAGAAATTATATAGAAGCAAAAATAGTGCAGCCCTGGCTGCACTTATTTTAATAGATTTAGTTTTAATTACCTTGATGCCACTCTGTAGTTTGTTAGTAAATACACCATAGTTCATTTTGTAAAATTGACTAATCTATATTAATAGATGCTGTCAGTATGGTGTTTGGTCCCAGGCTAATTCCACTATAGCAAAGTATGCATGAGTATTTGTAGAATATGGAAATGGTTATTCTGTAGGTTATATAGTTTTGAGAATCATTGTGTTTTGAGGATGATTTGCAGTTTACAGAGGCAAAACAGACAATATTTTGTAAGGGGAAAACAGCATAAGCATTTCAAAGAAGAGAATTTTAATAAAATATAAATAATTTACTCAAAGGATGTTCAATTATTTAAACTCCCTTTCCTCAAGTAGCCAATAAGGATCTCCTGTGCATCTGTTTGGTCAGGTAGTGGGGATACATTGGTAAGTTAAACCATGGACATTTAAGGATCATATCTTTCATTGGAGGAAATGGACAAATACAAATTTAATATTGAATCAGTGTTGAGTGATGCTCTAATGATATGTACAAAATACTATAGAAATTCAGATTGGAAGTTTATCCAAATTAAACAAACAAAAAACAACTTTACCAAGCCAATAGTATTGTACTGTGCCTTTAAAGTGTTCAAAAGAACAAGTTGGAAAAATAGATTCCAGGAAGGGGTGAAGACACATATAAAAGCATTTATATCTCAAAAAATGAATCTGGTTGATAATGAAAAGTAATCTGTGGCAATGGGATAGAGACTATGCTTAGAGGATGGGGCATGTTGGAAAGGGAGGAGCATATTGAAAACTTTTCCTTGAAAAACATGCAGGAACTAAGAATGTGAGGGTCTCATAAACATACCAAGAATGTTGGATTTCATCCTAAAGCATATGGGAAACTACTAACAAGGTTTTGTTGTTGTTGTTGTTGTTGTTTTGTTTTGTTTTGTTGTTTTTTAAGCAAACCTATAACATTGCAAATTTGCTTCAGAGAAATCTAAAGATTTGTGGACAATGTATTGGTGAGATCTTACTAAAGTGAATCCAAACATGATGAAAACTGAAACCTGGAAGGTAGTGGTTAGGATTACCTGGAGATTAGGGAGTTGGGAGACACCTAAGGGGCAAATTCTATAGGATTTGGTGATAGAAATCAACTCTAGAGGTTATAGTTTCAGACGCCCCTGACTTACGATGGTTTGACATAATTTTTCAACTTTATGATGGTGTGAAAGCGATGTGTATCCAGTAAAAACCAAAATTTTGAATTTTGGTCTTTTCCTGTGCTGATGATATGCAGTAGGAGGCTCTCTCATGATACTGGGCAGGACAGAGGCCGCAGCTCCCAGTCAGCCACACCATCATGAGGGTCAATGACCAGTATACTCACAACCGTTCTGTGCCCAGCCAACCATTCTGTTTTTCACTTTCACTATAGGATTCAATAAATTACATGAGATATTTAATACTCGTGATCTGGGATGGAGCCCCATGTTGGGCTTCCTGCTCCACAGGGAATCTACGTCCCTCTCCCTCTGCCTCCTCTCCACTGCTCATGTGCTCTCTCTGTCAAATAAATAAATACAATCTTTTTTTTTTTTAAAGATAAGGAAATGTGGAGTCTCACCTATCTGAAATAGGAGTAACAACTTTGAAGAATCTTAATGTAGTGAGTCACATAAATGGTTCCAAAACATTTTATATCTCCTTTCTACTCTGCTTCAGAAGGCTGGCTTCAACACATGTTTTTATATGACAGTGCTTATTAAAAATGTGTCTCAGTGATTGTTTTGAATATTTCACTAGGTTTCTTTTTATTTTTTGTTTCACTAGATTTAGATGATAAAAATTATGGGTATTCTCAATTCCATTCCTTTTCAGAAACAGAAAATAAATGACTACAATTAAAAGTAAGAGTTCCCTGAATATATGCCTTCTAAAGTTGAAATATTATAAAATTAACAACAGAATTTTAATATTAAATCCTGCATTCTATTTGACCTCTCACAATTAATTTCCTCAAATGCTCAGTTACTTTTGTGGGAGTAATTTCAATGTTTCCCTGTTTGCAAGCTTTATTGTTAATAATTGCAATTCATTAAATCTTAGGAAGCTGAAAGTTTCTATTTTTTCCATTTCTTGAATAATTTGATTAAGGATTTTCAATTGATTTTTAACAGAATGCCACCAAAATTTAAAGATATTGTTTTCAAGACAAGTCCAGTACTGCTCTAGAACACTTAAGTTGAATTTTCAAAGTAATTCTTGAAATCTTAAAACATTGCTAAAATCTAGCTGATGATGGGCAGAAAAGAGAAAGCACAAACTTGTACTGAAATGTTTTTTAATGCAACATAAACTTAATTATACACATAAACATATTACTTTTTTTAATCTCTGTACATCAGGTAGTTATAAATTTTGACTATAATTTATTTCAACACAATCATTAATTTGTGTGCCACAAGAAATTCCAAGTATGTTTCTGGTCAGTAGTTTTGTATTTTGTTTTGTTTTGTTTTTTTTCAATAAGACCATTGTTTTTACCATAATACTGTATTCTAACAAATAAGTTTCTCATATTTTTTGTCCTTGCAAAAACTAAATATTTTAGCTCCAATGTTGAGTATTTTAATAGCATTCACACTGCTGTTATATATTTCAAGAAAATGAATTTGTACAACTTTCCTTTAATCCTGTGAATTGGATGATAAAATTTGATCCATTACGGAATTAACTGATTTTCTACTGAAGTATCTGATGACTTTGATATACTACTTGCATCATTTAACTGTGAAGTTCTTCTGCTAATGGGATCAACAGTGTCATCTCTTCCTTCACCTTTCCCATCTGCTTAAGAAAACTTGGATTCACTTGGGAAAAGTCAGTAGATCTAAATGAAAAGTCATATTTTATGGTATGTTACATTAATGTCCCTTCTGAAGCTGGGCATGTCTATCATTTGTGATTCCCTTTAAAGGGATAACATTTTTAAAATAAGTACTGATGTTTCTTCCACAGATTCATATTCTCTAGCTTTCCTTTCCTGATAGCAGATGGTAAGTCATATCAAACCAATATTTTATTCCAGTGAAACATTTACCAACTTTTTGAGAAATAGAAATCCTGTAAGTAATTTTTTTTAATTGTCTAGCTTATTGCTGCCAAAAGGGTTTATTGCAATAATGAAATAAAATAAAATACCACCAAACAACAAATTAGAGAAGTATCTATAGATTTACAACATTCAATAAATATCAAAACCACTTAGCAGGAATGTTAAGACTATTCCACAGCTACTGATAAGACTGTTACTGTTTCTTGTACATTTCTCAAATACACATCAACCTGTAATTTCACATTGACTTGACTAACTGAAGTCTCATGGGTTCCATCAAAGGTCACAGCACAAATCCTATCATAAATGGCTGGTATTCCAAGTGGCCAGGAGGGGGCAGCTGATCAAAGACTTCAAAGACTTCTCCCACTCCCACTTTAGATCTGAAAAATATAACTCTTTTCCAATGTCCTATCATAATCTTTTTATTTTATCAGAAAATATGCATTCTGCTCTTGAAAGGGAGATGTTATATTATGTGGAAAAGGAGAGTGAAAAAAAGACTGTTGGTCTGATAGCCATGTGTTAAAGTTAGAACTGTGTTCAGTGCACGAGTTTCATCCATTATTGTAAGAGATCATGGCAGGCGCTGGAAGTAAAATTTTAATGCAACTATTATTAATAATGCATTACTGAAAAATGAAAAACCTAAGACAAATGTCGCACTGAATAGGACTTGAAACAATAGGCATATATTTCAGACAAACTTGGATATATGTTCACCTACATATTTGCTGTGATTATGAATTCAGATTATGTAAAATATATTGTAAAGGTTAAAAAAAACTTTTTTAAAGTCATAAAGCACTAAACATCACATTTATGTTAACGATGCCTACTTTTACTATTTCTACTGTGCCAGCATAGTTCAGATTTCAAACTTCTAGTTCAGTCTGAAGCAGGTATCATGGCAAGAGCATGTCAGCGACTCTTATTGAATGGAATCAAAATCTGCCTCTGCCAACCTCCAGCTCTGTGACCATTGTCACAGAGACTGTTTCTCGGAAATGCAGTATATTATATTGTGGGGATGATAATGCCTTCGTTAAAGAGTTTTTATAAGCATAGCATTAGAGAATAATAACAAAATTCTAATATTATTGTATTAGTTTAATAAGTTGGTTTCCCTCTGTATGCCCCTCTTCCTTCACTTCACTTTATGTCAAGACTGTGATACTACCCATCCAACCACATTAGAAAGACTCAATTAGAGGTTGTGGCTGTCTATGTAAAATCTCCCTTCCCTAATTTTCGCTGGGATGGGAACCCAATGAAGTGCTGGCAAATGTGTTTATAATCAGTCAATACTGAACCTGACGGTTAGTGGAATCAAGGAAGAAATGAAACTGTTTAAAGACCTAATGGTACATTTTAGATTCTGGGACTCCAGCAATCTAAATCTTGGCAATGTCTGGGACATTGTGGACATGAAGAGTCAGGAGGCCAGTTTAGGGAAGGAAAATAGTGTGTGTCTGAATATCATAATGTGATCCGTTGATGAGACTAGCAATCAAGAAAGAGCAAAATAACAGTTCCTTTATGTTTCTGTAGAGATTGACTTTTGTTGAATCTAAATGACCTTGTAGCATATATAACAATGAATTACCAGATATAGAAATATTCCATAAAAATCATTAAATAAAATAAAATAACTTGAATGAAAAAAACAAGGATTATAAATATGTCATTCATGGAAGAGGAGCCCTGAAATGCCATTAAATATATGAAAATTTTTTCAACCTCGCTGATCTAGGAATTCCAAATATGAAACAAACAAAAGTGAAATACACAAATATGACACACCATTTCACACCCATCAGAGAAGTAAAAATAAAGTTTAACAATAGCAAGTGTTGGCAAAGATGTGGGAAAATGGAATCACAAAGTGATGTTAACACATTGGAAAGCGATTTGACAATGCTTAGTAAAATTGATAATGTGCAAACCCTATGAGCAGTTGTATTTCACGGTTTATATCCCATAGAAATTCTCTAACATGTATAATAGAAGATCTGTCGAAGAATTTTTATGGCACCATTGTTAATAATAGCAAAACACTAAAATTGACCAAAATCTAATACTGAAAGAATGAAAAAATGAAATGTGATACTTTGCACAATCCAATACTTGACATCAGTTAAAGGAATGAATTAGACTTTCTAACATATGTCATCTCAAAAACAAGTTTTGAGAGAAATAACAATTTGAAGACTGATACATAAAATAAGCATATTGGCAAATTTAAAACCATGTATAATACTATAAATGAACTCATATAAATGGGTGTTGCCTATCTATTTACCTGTCTATATCTATCAGGAATCTTTATGCATTCATGACTCTATCCGTCTTTCTATCAGTCCATAGATATATCCATCTATATTTTTCAACAGACTAGAACAATACCCATCAAATTTATAGACATAGTTACCCGGGGATCAAAGGGAAGTTGCTTGGAATGGGATAGAACTTATAGATAAAGCAAAACATACTTTAACTTTATTCATAATATATAGCTTTTTACAATTAGAAAAATAGACGAAGCAAATTTCACAAAATATAACTAGTGTCTATTTTAGGAGGTATGTACAATTACAAGTTATACCATTCTTCTTTTTATTTTAATCTTCTGTCTTCTTTTCTAAAAATAATGCTCTAAATGAAAGAAATTAATATATGGAATGCTGGATTTTTAGCCCTTGAAATCTGAATATATTTTTATTGACTAGGGAAGGCCAATATGGTCAGGTGTGTCCATCATCTGTAATGTGCTAATGGAACAATTCATAAGGGAATGGAATTTGGCATTTGTCTAGAGGACCCAGATCTACACAAATCTTGCCCTGTTAATTCTGTCTGCAGTGAGAGAAGTGGTTCTAAGAAATAAAGTAATTATAGCAGATCAGAGTTAGAGGAGAACTCAAGAAACCAACCTGACAGGATGATCCTGTCATTTGAGTGATGAAGAAACTGAGGTCTAGGCAGCAGAAGCAACTTGGCAAAAATTACATCTTCTCATCATTGGCAGTCAGTTCTCTCAACTTCTAGGTGAGCACACCACACAGTTATAGGTGCTCCTTCTGGGAACTCAAATCCCTTGTTCCCAGTCCAATGACTTTTGATTCTGGGCAAAAGCAATGAAGTCAGTAGTAATACTAATTAGCCATTCCTATATTCTGCCCTGAGCCAAATAGCAGGGGTGGGGACATCTGCAGGGATCTACCTCAAGGTCTGGGCTTCCATCTATCAGCTGCCAGTTCAGCTCATGGGAACCCCCTCCCCCACCCCAACCTCCACCTCCTGGTCCTTACATCCCCATGCCAGCTGTGTCTCCTGTGGCTTTGGCTTTACTCTCATTGATTTTGGGAGAGCTCAAAGGTCAAAGTTTCTTTTTGAGAGATGCAATTTTGCAGGGCTTTGGGAGGCTTGAAATGGGCTTATTAATAAAGGCTGGATCAATTAAGAGAAGGTCAAGGGGGTTTTAAACACCTATTGCTCTGGAAGGACAACATGGCACCAAATGAATGACTGTTATTGATTAAGCATTTTGATTGCCTGCTTGGATAGTCAATCAATACTAAAGAGTCAGATCCTTCAAAATATTAAACAGATGAAGACAAAGCTTTTAGCTTGGGGCCTGAATTCCTAATGTTTCAGTAAGAAGTTTGGAAGAAAGCTCTTTGCATCCAGGTGAATTGCAGGAGAGTTAAGTGTGAAGGCAGAGTGATGGGTTATAGAGCTACTTGAAAAGCAATAGTTGCTGCCTGTGGCTTATGTAATTCACTCTAGAAACATGCGTCCTGAGGCTTGTGGTAAGAGTACATCAGATGTAATGGGTATTTTTTAGCATCAGAATGTGAGGGATATTTTTCTTTCAATTAAGGATAGGAAAGCAGCTCCTTATTGAAGAATCTATTTCAAACACTAAAGTAAAGTAGTAACAATTTATTGTTTTCATTTTATAATTGAAAATAGCCCAACAATCCTAAAAATAGTACTTCTAAGGTCTAAAAGAGAGGCTGCATTATGACTGAAGGATCATGCCATTTCTACCTCTAGAGGTAAGAGCTTGCATTTATATGGTGCTTAGGACCAGGCAATGTTGACTCATTTATTTCTGACAATAAACCTCTGAGGCAGGTATTAATATTATCTTCATCCTATAGATGAGGAAACAATCATATAAAGATTATTTTGCCTAATGTCATTCAGCTGTCAATAGCAAAGCTATCGTTTGAATTGAAGAAGTCTGTATTCCTAACCCCTCACCTGGTGGTTTTTAAATTTTAACTCACATCAGAATTACCCTGAGGGCTTGTTAAAACACAAAATATTGGACTCCATCCCCAGATTTCGTAGGTCTGGGGTGGGACCCAAGAATCGAATTTCTAACAGGATCCAAATTAATGCCAATACTGATGGTGTAAAATTTGGGCTTTGAGCACCACTGCACTAGGCTCTATGCCTAGGATTCTACAGTATTCACAATGCAAATGGTACTTATGTGTGACTCTTAAATGGTCAGTTCCTTTCAGATGTGGGGGTCATAATTAAATCATCCAAACATAACACCATGGATATTTAAAACCTTCTGATCAGTAGAACAGGTCAAAAGAAATACAAAAGCATCAAAGGGTAAGTGTACAATGTATCTTACTATGTTTGAGGTCTAGACATGACATGTGTTGTGACCAAAGCATATCATTTGTGAACTGAGTTATGAATATAGCTGGGTGTCATTTTCTATCATTCAATGGTAATTATCCTATTCTCAATTATTTGCAGATGGCCCCCAATGTATATTTTTATACCCTCAGGTTATTTCCTTTAAAATGCTCCTTCACTCCTCACTGACATACAGACATCCTATTTACACTTCAAGGCCCTACTCGGCCTCCATTGTGAAGTGTGAAGTTTCTCATGGTTGAGAATGCCCTGAAATGATAACTGTTCTCTAGACTAATTTGTGCAAAAACTGGCTGAACAAGTCAGTAGCTTCAGATCACCAGAATCTTCTTTTTTTATCTATTCCTCTTGGCTGCCATATCAAGATGTCCATATCTCAGTCATTGCCTTTTTCTTGTTGACTCACTTTTCTTTGGCCTTGGGTACTGAGTGCCTCTAGTTCAAATACCAGAAGAATGTAAAGAATATGTGACTGAGGACTTAACTTTGTTTAACTTTGTCCACTGTGAGGTCCCAGGAAACAGATAGCTACATCAGCTCATCAAACAACTCTAAATTTCCATGAACTTCTCTAGAAAGTTCAACTAATGATGGGAGGTCTCAATTACCTTTAAAGTTCAAAAACCTTCAAATGTCTGGCAAAATCAAAGCCACTGAAATGCATAGAACCCCCTAATAGAGATTGCTTTATCCTTGAAACTTCCATGGCCCCATTTTTATGGCCTTATAGAAATACTATCTAGCTTTGGAAGTTGATATCAAAAGAACATGAAGATAACTCCTAAATCTTCTGCAAAAAGAATGAAGGTTGACAATGTTGCTGTTTGACTCTGATTCAGTAAAGAAATGAATGTCTCAAGATTGTAGGGGAGGAAAACTTTTCCCTTTTTCCCTTTTAGGTTCTCTGGCTGGTCTAATAATTAGATTGACATAAGACAGATTCACAAGAATGAAAAAAAAAATTTAATTTTGTTCATATGGGAACCCCAAAGATATAAGGCTTTCCAGTAATCAGGCAATTGAGGCTTATATGCCATCCTGAGCTAAGGAGAAGGGGTAGGGGTCTGGGATTTCAAAGGGGAGACAATTCATAGGAAAATGGGAGGAGCAAATGTTTGGTAAACAAATGTTTGCCGTGCAGATAAGTCTTTCTAATGTAAAAAGTAATTTCTGGTAATGCTTTCTTCCTGGTACAGGACTCCTATCTAAATTATTTTAGGCAAGTAAGGGAGAAGTAAAAAGCTTTTCTTAATTCAGTTGGGCATTGGCTATCTTCTCAAAATAATACACATGCCAGGGTAGCACATTCTGGGGTGGCCTGCCCTGAACCCCCATCAAAATCTACCACTCTCCTTCTTCCTAAGGTGCATATGCTGCTTTGGATCTGATAGAATTTAAGGTTAAAGTCAGAAGGAAATTAGCCACCTCCGATCCCCTGGATGGAAGCCAGACTTCCGTGTGTAATCTGCAAGTAATTAGGAAACTGGTAACAGACTCCCCTGGAATTCAGAGGCAGGAAACTTTATAGAAGGAGGTCTTGTCATGTTAAGCATCAACCATGGCAAAACCCCAAATGGAGGTTTTACAGATATGGACATCTGAAGCTTCAAGTGGTCAAGAAAACAGAGAAGTGGTAGAGCCAGGATTCCAAGCTAGGGACTTCAGATTCCAGACTCCACATGCAGTTTCCATTTGAAAACCAAACCAAACCAAAAACCAAACCAAACCAAACAACAGCAAAAACCTATACCGTGCAAACCATGCAGATTGTCCTGAAACACTGTATTAATCTTTTTTTAATTTTATTATGTTATGTTAATCACCATACATTACATCATTAGTTTTTGATGTAATGTTCCATGATTCATTGTTTGCGTATAACACCCAGTGCTCCATTCAATACGAACACTGCATTAATCTTAGAGCATTACCTAGCCTTTTAAAGATGGCCCTTGTACCTAGATGTTTTTTTGGCAAAATTATATGACCTCCAGCGACTTCTTTCTCAAACCCTTGCTAATTCATTTACAAAAGCCCATCTCTGAATTCCCTCTTTCACTTTGGCCTTACAGACATTACCATGTGACTTCTATAAGTCCTACACTGTGGCAGGTTTAGGAAGGAGGTAAAGTAGTGAAAGTAACAGGGCTATGGGGCCACACAGCCCTGTTTCAGTCCTCCATCTGCCCCTCTGAGTAGCCTTGCACAAAATACTTCCTCTCTCTGATCATTAGTTTTCCCTATTGATGTTGTGATGTTGACATGAGGTAATATATATGAAAGTATTTCACAGATTCTAAAAAAAAAAAAAAAAGTGAATTCCACTTTATAAGGGCAACTGCTATTACTATCCCTAATGGAAAGAGAGAAACCTCTCTCACATTAGGCATTTTTTTGAAGATGTAACTAGAGTATTAACAGAGGAGGAAGTGAGCAACTTCTTTAGGCCAGCTCCCTAAAGGGTGCAATTACCGAGAACAATTAAGCAGAGCTTTTACCCCACTGGCCAGGGAGCTCTGACTCACAGCTGTTCACTGTCTCTGACATGGATTCCGCTGACAGGCATTGGAGAGAGGAGGATTACCTGACAGAGTCTCCTCCAAGGACTGGGATATCAAAAGCTGCAGCTTCTGTCGTAGTGCTATGAAAAACTTGAGCCACATTCTCTCTCTGGCCTGTGCTGAGCCCAGACAGTTGGCTTTATTTGCTCCTCATGAATCACGAGACTCTGCATGTTTTGGGCACCATTAGCATCCTAAGTGAGCCGAGAAACTCTAACACTCCAGTCATGGGGTAGACAACCAGGAGAGCTCGGTTTCTAAATCCAGCTTCTAGGAACTGAGTATCTGTTATGTGCTTTACATGACATACCACAATTGACTTCTGGAATTTTCTGTCCTCTTAACGTTTAGTGCAAAGTTGATTTATTGCTTATGACTCCCCAGTGTGAAAAACTTGGTGAAAACATAGCCCACCACTAGAAAAATAAAGAGGCACAGATACTCCTTTTTCCCCGTCCCCTCTAGGTACAGTGTGGGCACATGAGCTAGGCTTGGCCAATTGGATATTTCTTTCTGTCACTTTGAAGTGGAGCCAGTGATACAATAAAATACGTTCCGTACTAGCAGCGAAGATGCACACAGCATCTGTGGTACCTCTGGCTTCTGGACTGGTGGCGTCTCCTAGTATTAACCATGTTGTTGCTATGCTGGTATGACCACAGCCTTAGTACTAATCCCTTTAGCATCCTCGACATTCTGCCCATTTTTGACTTTCTAACAACCAAGAAGCTTTCCTTGATTCCTCACCATTCTTGATTTTATGAGTGATCTAGTATGCTTTCAAAAGATCATCTTTCTGCCCACATAAAGCAGATTTGTTCTCGTTATTTACAACTAAGATTGATACAAATAGAGTGATTCTGAAATAAGTAATCCCAACTTAAAAACAAAAAAGAAAATAATGATGTGAAGGGAAATTAAGGGATGTTCCCATGGATATAAACCTGACAAATGAAATATATAGGTGTTTTCTCTTCTTCGAATTCGACTCTGTGTTTTCAACAAAAATATCTCACAGGTTCATAGAATTTATAGAGCAGAAGGAAAAGGTCATCTTGTCCAGATGGCCCATTTTAAGGGAAAGGTGTTCTGTCCTGAAGAGGGTGACTATAGCAAATCTATGGCAAAGCCAGTTCTAGAAAATACAAACTTCCTTTTCCCTAACTATGTGTTCCTTCTGATGCAAACCTAGCTTCTTGAATCTGAGAGTGAAGACACAAATTTTAATAGAATGAAAGGTTGATATGAAATGGTGCATTGTTTTCTGAGTGTATAAAACTCAGTCCCATTCCAGCAGGATAATGGGATGAACACTGAGATTATAAATAGAAACAATCTAGAAAATTGGACTTTAGCATGTAGGCAGTGGTGATTCATGAAGGAACAGGTGAATGATCTCTTAATAATGTTATTCCATTTTACATTTATATGGTGCCTCATAGCTTATTAATAGTAGTACTAAGAGGAACAAAAAATCTGCTTAACTGCTTCCGTTTCCCTTCTCTGACTCTCCATTACTAGCTTCTGAGCCCCTCTTCTCTTCTATTGCTGAGACATGCCCTTAAGAGAACCCACTGCAGTGCATTGTAATCTTCCAGTAACTGCAGTGCCAACTGTGAGCTCCTGGTCTCCACAGCTCTCCTCCCCTTGTTTCCAACCCCCCTGCCCCACTGATGATCTCCAAAAAATATCTCACAGCCCCGTGATTGGCATGTGTTTAGCTATGTGTTAAATGAATGAAGGGTGAGTGAATGTTAGGGGACAGATGGTCAGTCAAGTTGACACATAAATTAATCATCGTAGTCATTGACCAGCAAACATGCAAGTTTCTGATCATGGTGATAAGATCTGGCTGTCTCTCGGTCCTGATTCTTTCTCCTTTTATGTGCTCTCCTCCAAAGTCCAGGTCTGTTCCCATTGTCTTTGGTATCTAAGATCATGCCCCTTCATATTCCAGCCTCCTGCCCTTTCCCAGCCCAGACAATCTTCATTTAGCTTTCCTTGGACATAATTAATCCTTTATTTTCTTTTTTAGTCTATCGTTAAGGCATGTGCTCTGTATCTTGCTTCTGGTAGGGATTTCCTTTTTGCTTTTCAGTAGATTTTCTAGGTGTTTTCTCAGAAACACCTGCCTCATGCAAATCAAATCTTTTGACTTTCACAGCTATTGTTTCTCTAGGGCCTTTGACAGCCTGTATTAAAAATCAAAAACTGAATCTATTTCCCTTTGCATTACTGACAGAGCAATCTAATTTTCCTTGAATTTTATCATAGTGTCTAGTACATAGATAAATACCCAAAAAATGTTAGCTATAATAAACTCTTAGTATTGTTATTACTAGTATTACTATTATTACTGATGAAGGAGGATGTCACAAGTATTTAAGAATGGAGAAAAAACGTAAATTCAGATTTATTGGTGCTAAAGTCTAGCAGTCATTCAAAGAGAAAGAGCTTGTTTTAAAAGGATTAACTTGTCAAAGGGATGCTACATGGACAAGAGGAAATAAAGAATGTGAGAAGCATCTTTGTATGGTACTGGACAGGTACGAGATGCTCAGTAAATGTGAAATGAATAGACCGATTTGTGCTGATGGAATAGAAATGCTAAAATAATGTCCAGTGGGGGTAGATGTGAGATATGAGAATAGTATAAATATTTTAGACTCATATAAGAGAAAAGGCAAGTTTCACTTACAGATTATCATAGATGTACACGTTAACACACACATGCAAAATGACTTTATGACAGGCACAGTAGCTCTTATGCTCAAAAATATGTAAGCAAAAAATGAAGAATGGGAGATTGGAACTATTGAAGGATAGAAGAAAAAAAATAAGAGGCAGGGAAGAGGAAAAAGAGAGATGGTAAAGGGAAGAATGAGACTAAGTAATGTGATTAAATGGCTGCCTAGGAAAGTCTCACAAAAATAAAATCTCTGTTCTGGATATTGGAGCTTTCTAAATCGCACCGTTGATCTATTTATAGGAGTGTTTCCTCCTCTCTCCTAGACTACAAGCTCCTTAAAGGCAAGCCATAACTTTGTAGGCTGATCTTTGTCGCTTTCTTAATGTGTTTTATAGACCGTGCACTTCATCAGTTGAGTGAAAAAATGAATACAGGAATAATTGATTAATAAATGAATGCACGAAAAGAAGCAACCGGCTAGAAAATATAAGGAATCAACTTTTTAAAAAGAAACCATTACCAAGCAGGGATAGCTACATGAGTGGGGCCAGAGGCCTTTGAGTTGTGATCTGACTGCCTACCGCACAGTTCTCTAGCTCAAAAAATAGCAAAGTTCTCTAGCTCAAAAAATAACTACTCCAGTGCCTATCAAGAAGCCTGGAGTTTTCTAATAGAATTCATTGGTTCGGCCTCAGGGGCTTTTCTGCCTTTAAGGGTTGTCTGTTAAATTACAGATATCTCTGGGATATATAAAATGTGAAGCTATTATCAGCTTGAACCTCACGGGGGATTAGTTGATGTCTGGTTGTTGGGAAGGTATGTGCCTAGGAAGAAAAAGAAGAGAAAAGGAAGGGACCTAGATCACCTGAACGTTTAATATGTCAGTTGTTTTACATATACTATCTCCTTTCATCCTAAAAACCAAAACAACATCCAAACAAAACAGGGCATAGTGGATATTATGACATCCATCTTTACAGAGAGGAGTCAAGTTTATAAAGGGTGGCTCGCCCGTGGAGATAACTCTGCCAGTACAGAACAGAGTTGGAATTTGAATGGAGATTTGTCAGGCTCCTTCCTTTTACTAGGCAGAGCCCACTCCCAAAGGCCAGGATGAAATTCCAGCTCCTGAAACACAATAATTTTATTTAGTGCTGGAAATATTGTGACATTTCCCAGCCTCCTTTTCAAAAAGACAACTAGCTACTTGTGCTAGTTTTCTAGGGCTGCTGTGTAACAAAATACCACAAACCCAGTGGCTTCAAAGAACATACATTTATTGGTTCATTATTCTGGAGGCTAGAAGTCTAAAATCAAGGTGTTGGCAGGGCCATGCTCCCTCTGAGGCCCCCAGGGAAGGATTCTTCCTTGTATCTCCCAGCTTTTGATAGCCCCAAGGATTCCTTGATTTGTGGCAGTATTATTCCAATCTATTCTCCTATCTTCATATGGTTGTCATCTCTCTGTGTCTTTGTCTTAACATGGTGTTCTCTTTCTAGTGTCTTTGTTTTCTCTTCTTACAAGGAAACCAGACATATTAGATTAGAACTCAGCCTATTAAATATGACCTCATTTTAACCAGATTACATCTGCAAAGAACCTATTTCCAAATAAGGTCACATTCACAGCTATGGAAGCTAGGACTTCAATGTATCTTCTAGGGTACACAATTCAACCCATAACATTTATTTCACTTGATCTGTCCTGCAATTAGAAAATATAGGGGTGCTTGGGTGGCTCATTCTGTTAAGTGTCAGACTCTTGATCTCAGCTCAGGTCTTGATCTCAGGGTCCTGAGTTCAAGCCCCATGTTGGGCTCCATGCCCAGCATAAAGCCTACTTAAAAAACAAAACAAACACGTGATGTGATGAGCACTGGTGTTATATGCCACTGATGAATTATTAAATACTACATCTAAAACTATTGATGTTCTCTATGTTAGCTAATAGAATTTAAATAATAATTAAAAAACAAAACAAACAAACTCTATCTATCTATCTATATATATCTTTTCACCAAGTGAGTCTGTTTCAATGGAAGATAGAGAAAGGAAGAAACAAAGTAGAAAAAAAAGGGTTTGTTTCTTCTCTACAGAAGGTAATTTCTTTTGGTAGGCAAGGGTCTCCTGCATTTGCATTCACTCTAGGAAAAGAACTCCAGAGGGATTAGTTCTCTAAAAAGCTTGACTGTATGAATAAAATCTAGAGCAAAGCCTTCCTGGCCATATTTCCAAGCAAAACAGCTCAATATGTTGCCATTTTGGAGATGAAAATACTTTCAATGAGATTACCTTTGTATTGAATCTGGGTTGCAGTTGGAGTTGATTTATCCTTTCAAATGGCCAATGGATTTGCAAGACCTTCTGGAGTGACTGACTTTCTATTGCACATTTGCTGTTTTCTTATTATGGTAAACAAAGACTTTAATGATCAGAGCTGGAGCAAAAACACTTTCAGTTTTGCAAAAGATAGTCTTAAAAGATAGTCTTTGAATTTGTTTGTTTAGCTTCTTTTTTGTTTGTTCGCTTTTGCCTTTATGGTGCATAGATTTTAGAGTTTCTGACTACCAATCCTGGCAAATCATTTATACTCAGTAGCTTTGGGATGTAAACTAGAGGAGATAAGCAATGTAGGAGTTATTTCCTAAGTAATCCTTTAGATAATAGTCACAGCAAACAAAGGAATAGATTCATAACTGCAGGGACTTAACTGTAAGCTCAGCACACTGTCTCTGGCCTGTACACATTTCCCTGTGAAGGTCTGGTTTCTAAGTCTGACATTTGAGAAGATGGTGGAAGGGCTGTCTCCTGATCAAATTCACTCTTGGTATTGCTATACAGACCTTCTTGCTTTACTTCCTCTTTTGACAGAGCCTTTCTGTGAGAGACACCTACTTCCAGAGAAATGTTAGCAAAATAGGCAATTACTATTCGTTGTCAATACATCTCTGTGGCAGAAGATTTGGGTGAGTTCTTCAGGCATTATTAGAATTCTGTCTTTAACACTGTTCATGATAGAGGGCAAATGAGTTTCTCAAAGGGAGAGTAATAGGATGAATCTAGAAAAAAATCCTTACACCAACATACACACACACACACACACACACAATTATCATTGCCTAGTATTTACTTTTATTTAATATGTACTTTTTATTACCTTTTTAAATTACCTTTTAATTACAGTGCCATATAAATGGCAGCAATCACAATTCAGGTCCTCACAAAGCTCAAAATGCAATACATGGAGTATAACAGATACAGAGTGTAACATCTGAACAGACCTTCTGAACAGAAGAGAACAGTGACCAAGATGGCCTTAATGTTTCCCTCAGCTTGCCTAAATGCCAGATAGCTTTTTCGGGTATTCATGCCCCAACCTGCCCTCTGCCCTGGGCTTTATAGAATCCAGAGGGCCTCATCACAGAGATCTTTCCCATCTTTTCTTAGAGCTTTACTTAGTAAATCTATAATTGTAAATTCTTTTTCTATTCCTTGAGATGTAACTTTTTTTAGAAGTCTCTCACCAGTTTTATAACCAACCCATGACTATCTCAAGGACTTGGAAGAAAATGTTGCGGAAAATAAAAATCACACCGGTGAGAAACCAAGCGACACTTGGAGAATTAGGAAAACTCAGGTTTTCCTGAGTTTCCTGAGTGGACCCAGATGAGCTCACACTCGAAATTCTGGGCCCTGGATAGCGGGGTTACAAAGCTTTTATAGAGCCGTGCTGGGGTTAGGTTACAAGGGCTGTGCTGACTGCTGATAGGTGGGTTTAAACTGGGTGGGGAGGGTTGCTTTAGGCGGGAATAGTGTTAGGGCAGTACAGGGAGCTTGTGGTGGAGAAGCCTGTTTACAGAAGCAGAAACAACTGGTTATGTCCTGCTCCCAATGGGCTTCTGGTTATCTCTTGCTATTGTTAATAACTTCCCATCTTTTAGGGCCTGCCAGCCTGCTCTGGGTAATTTTCCTCTTCACCATCGCTTTGAAATAAAAATCATCAAAAAAGATAATGTCCCTGTCTCCGAATCTCTGTGGGACGATCAGAGCCTAACTTTTCTGTTCCATTTTGTAAAATCCCTCCTGTTGTAAAGGTGAACATTTACTTTTCTTTTCGGTAAGGCCAATTAACAAACACAGTTGGCCTATGATCTGCCCCCTTGACTCATTCTTGAAAAGCTCCCTATCCTTTGTTTCAGTGAAGTTGAATTCCAACTACATTCTGGGTTCTTTCTCCTATTGTGGTAACCTTCAACATTTGCCTACATGTTTAACTTTGTCCAGCAGAATTTTTGCTTTGATAGCACTAAGGTACATGCCTTGCAAAGTTTGACATTAGAAAAATGTACATCTTGTTAGGGGGGAATCACCGAAAAGTTCAAAACACTAGAGGAACTCAAAACAAATCTTGACTTTTAATGAGTGGCGTTTTCAGAAGGAAAATAAGAGAAAGCCAAATAAGTAAACATATAAAAAAAATCATCACTTGCTTAAACATCAGTTCAACAAATGATTTTTGCCAAATGAAAAAATAAATCAAAGCAAATGGTTTCTAGCCATTCACAATGGATGGGTGCATGATGGAAGATTGCTACAGGGCTTTTGGGTTCTCTACTCTCCTCATGACTCTTTCCTAACTCTCAGTCTTTCTCCTAACCTTTCCCCATCTTCATCTCTTTGCATCTATTCTCTTTTTCTTTCTTCAACCCCTCTACCCTCTCTCTGCCAAAGAGGGTGAAAAATATTGGACAGAGAAGAAGTGGGAAACTGAAGGATGCTGAGTAAAAATACTAAAGGATAATATTCAGTAAAGAGAGAAAAGATGGCATTTCCAAATGAGAATAATTCAAAAAGACTTATAAAGAAGGACTATTTCAAAGGTGTCGATAGAGTGTGGGGGAACCACAAAGAATAGTGTAGTATCCCAAGACTTGTACCCCAAGAGTAGAGTGCCACCCTAGTTTTGAAAGTTAAAGGAGAGGGAGAAGTTTCTGGAATTTATAGATGAAAGAGCTATGTGTGGAGAGCCATCTGACAGGAGCTATGAGTTTTGGTCTGTGGACAGTGCCAGCTATAGCTATCATAGAGGAATAAATATTTCAGCCTCTTTCACTTTCTTTTACTTTCCTGCTAGTGGTTGCCCATTGATCTTATCCTTCTGAAAGCCAGGGGCTAAAAGAGCCCAATGATGCCATCCCTACAGGTCAGTCTTAGAGCAGAGAGGAGAATGGAGGAGAAACTTGATCTGGGAGGAAGATATTTGGCACAGATAACAAGTAGGAAAGCAGACTCAATTGAGAAGGAAGACCCAAGAGATTGAAAACCCATAGAAGGCAGGGAACACCCAGGAGCTAAGAAAAGGGGAATATAGGACAGAGAGAAGGAAAACTGAAGTGTGGAACTAAGAGAAACAGGTAGGGGTTCCAAGTGCAATCTAACTCTGCAGCCCTCTTAGAATCTGTCAAATCATTAAATAAAAATTCTCATAAACATTATTAATAGAAACAAAGAAGTAAGTCTTTAGAAAGTAAGTATCTTTTGGTGAATTTGGCATATTGTCATTGACAAATTGATCTTTTGGCAAATGGAACAGGCTTTCAGTAAATTGATTTCCTCCCATTGGATTGCTTCCAATTTGTATAATTAGAGAAATTTGGGGAACTATAGGTTTTGTTTGACTGATTATTTAGTATCTGACAGGAAATGTCAGAGAGATTGGGGGCCATGTCAGTCAAGAGGCTATCAGCTCTTGTGGTACCTAACCCATGCACACCCTTACTATCTTGATCACAGCCAATTGGATCAACTGTAAGTACAGAACTTAAACAAAGCAATGTTATTAATAGTAATAGCTAATATGTATTGAGGGTGTACTATGTGCCAGGCACTATGCTAAATGTTTTACATGGATTTTTTCTTCATTTAACTCACAATAACCTGTGCTTATTACTTTCATTTAGCCTCCCCCATCTGGACTCATCCTCCACCCTGCTCTGTTACCCAGATGACTGACTTCCACAGATTTCATTCTTTGTCCTAATTCTGGTTGGGTTTGACCAGTGAGAATCACTGGTAGGAGATGGAACAATGGAAGAATTCACAGAGGTAGGCTCCAGGGACCCTTGCTCCCTGCTGACCTCACAACATTTCTGGTAGTGCCCGGGCTCTGTCAGTTCTTATAATGTGGCCACTCATCCAAACCTCCAAACTCTCAACCTAACTCGCTCTGGTTACAACATCCCCTTAAGGTTAGACTAGGAAATGGAGTGGTAAAATGAAGCCTTATCATCCTTTCTAGTCCCATTTTGTGCTGATTTCCTTAACCTTGCCCACCCCTTCTGTAAGTATTCACTTTATAAGCCTTTTGTTTGAGTGTACAATTTACTTCCTTCCAAGACCTTGAAAGATACATAACTCAATTAGGAATATATTATACAGACCTTATTTTACATATGTGGAAACCAACGGTTACAAGTTTACAGTGGTTTTTTTTTTTTTTTTCCTAAGACTTTACTGCTAGTAAATGATAGGGCTCAAATTTAATGATAAGTAAGTATGGTGGCCTTCAGAATCTTCTATGATAATCATTATCTTACATTTCTTTGTAACAACTAGGTTTTGAAGTTTGGGATTCATCACTATTCCATCTGACTTTCAGCTATCCACCAAGCACATGTGGCTGGTAAGTCGCTAGTATCACTTGTTTAAATGATAATACTTTAGATATATTAGTATATCTGTTTCTTTTCCCTCTTTCAAAAATGAGGCTACTAAAAATTTTAAATCACATGTGTGGCTTGCATTATATTTCTATTGGACAGCATTGAAAAGACCACCAATAGCCTTTATAGTGGCTTGGCATAGTGACTGTCCTCTCAAGTGTGAATAGTCCAAATTAGACAGAAATTTCATCAACTAAATCCTATCTCAGAGAGTTTTATGTGCATGACATACAGAACATAACAGAATTATGTAGTAGAAGTGAAAGTCAAAAGACATACAGAGAACAAAATAAGCAAATGTGAGAGTAATTATGAGTTACTAGATGCATGAAGAAACACCATCCATGCAGTAGAGGGAGCAAAGAGAACTTAGTTGGTAGAGTATAATTAGTAGGAACAGATATGGAGATGAGTTACTCACTATAAATGATGAGAACAGTTTTGGAATGGAATGATTGCCCAAATAAGAGAAAAGATAATGTTTTGTTAATAAAATCAACTGCATTTTTTTTTTACTGAATCATATTCCGATTCTCTATGAAGCCTGGCCTTTCAGGAAGCCAACACTGTTTTCTACCATATTTTACTTCCTACATATTCTCACTATTAAGCCTCAGTGATTAAGGGGCCCTCATTATCTGTCCTTCTATTCTGGGAGAGCCTAAATAACCTAGAACCATATTGAATGCAATAGCCTATTTTGAGGATACAAGTTTGGGGGTCCTAAAGCCACCCTCATTCTGATACCAATTGCCAGTTTAGTGTTCTCCAAGATCACGGTCCTGTTTGGTAATTTGCTAGAAGGACGCACAGAACTCAATGAAAGCAGACAGTGCTTACTTCTCCAAGCAACAATGTGAAACAATAGGCATGGAGTATTGCCAACCAGGGAAGTTCAACCAGGCTATGGTGTTTAGAATTTGAGCTGACAAGCATGGTCCGAACCACCCTCGCCCCTGCCATAAATTACATTGTTACATAGACTATCTGTTGTGGTCCCCAGTTAAACAAAGACCTTCCTATCAGGCAGGTTATGCCAAGGGCTCAGAGATATCTCTTAGGAGTCAGTACAAAGGGCCAAACATTTCTCTGGGAGAAGTTAATCCTTCACCACACAGAGGACCTTGAGTGCGATGACTTCTCTTTGTGCTCACTGGGAGAAGTGGTGGGGTAATCATTGACTAATGGCTTTTTCTCAGATAAGCATAACAGGATGCTTTTAACCTACTGTATTTTCTTCTATGTATTTTCTTTTCCCTTTTATTTTATCCCTATTTTAATTGCCCCTCCTCTTATCTCTATTTCCCTTTTGTTGATAGTATCCCTTCAGTAACCTTGAACTCTTTGTGATGACCCAGTAATTTATGCAGAGCAAAGACCAAGCTTTGTCTTCCTTGCAGAATCTTAGAAAATGCTTTTATCTTGTGCTTTTGACCAATATTATAAGAAGATGGAATACAGCCTTTCAACTGCAGCTCAAAGACATACATTTTTCCATTTATATTGGTTGATTCCTTTTCTAATAATGGTGATTTCTCTTCCCTAAAGATTCATGATATCTGAAGAGATGGACAAATCCTTCTCTCCATTTTCATAATATTTTATCAAGGAAATCATCCAGTAATATAAAACAGTCAATCAGCATTAGATAATCTTTGAATCGGAGTCCTTTGAATTTTTAGACTCCAGATATTTTGCTTTGAGTTGCAGGTATCCACACCGCCCCCGCCACTGCCCCTGCAAATTTCAGGAGAAACAGAAAACATGACCACCAAAGAAGTCTCTTATACTCTACATAGCAAATAAAAAGAAGACAAAACAGTCAGCATGAAAAACTATCACCCATGGAGCCTTTAAGGCATTCCTAGGTAAAAGGCAATGCAGAATATCACTGGGAATGTTAGATAATGAAAAAGGGAAGTAAGTGAAGCAAAGGAGCACAGAATAATGGGAGCCCTACAAATAAAGCAGCCTGAGATCAACACTGCACTGCTATGTCTTATTCCATGGTAGGACCACCATTTTGAAGTTGTCTCATCTCTTTATCCTTCCTTCTTTTTGAAGTTATAAGCCTAACGCAATGTGGTTATTAATGCTGCTTATTGACCGTTTCTCCCTTGTCACTTCCCAGCCACTGTACTGAATTATATTTCTTGGACTCTCTTTTTTGTGTAGGGCAAGTGGCAGTCCTAGCCTGTGTGTACTGAGCAAAAGTAACATGAATCACTTTCAGTGGGAGAATTTAATCGCTTGTGCAAAGGCCCTCCAGAGCTTTCTTCTTCCCTCTTACCACAAGCTTTGATTTCCAGACAGTGGTTCCTCCACCAGCATGGAGTGCAATGACAATGAGCAGAAGGAGGGCCCAACCAACCAGAGATCGACAGGTGGTGTTAGCAAGGTATATGCCATTGTTGTTTCAAGCCAATGATGTTTGGTGTTTTTACAGCAGCATAATCTAGGCCACTTTCTTTTTTTTATAACATTTTTTTAAAGATTTTATTTATTTATTTGACAGAGAGAGAGAGAGAGATCACAAGTTGGCAGACAGGCAGGCAGAGGGAGAGGGAGAAGCAAGCTCCCTGCTGAGCACAGAGCCCCATGCGGGGCTCGATCCCAGGACCCTGGGATCATGACCTGAGCTGGAAGGCAGATACTTAACCGACTGAGCCACCCAGGCGCCCCAATCTAGGCCACTTTCACTGATACTCTCAGCTATGAGAAATGATAAGCAAAGTGAATCTAGCAGTCATGAATGAAATTCACTCTTCTTTTACTAAACTTTAACCCCATTTAATATGAAGCTGGGCCCTGCCTGCACTACAGATTTAGAACTCTGGAAATGGCTATTCAGATTGTACTGACTGCACTTCATAATGAAGAAATGTGAATCCCGTCTCATTCAAGTGGACTCCAGAGGTTTCTGTGGTTCTAATGTGACCCCATTCTGTATATCAGTAGGGACTACTAAAAGGTGTGCAGGGGCACCTGGATGGCTCACTCTGTTAAGCATCTGACTCTTGATTTCAGCTCAGGTTGTGATCTCAGGGTCCTGAGACTGAGCCCCACATCAGGCTCCGCACTCAATGTGGAGTCCGCTTGTCCCTCTCTCTCCCCACGCTTGCACTCTCTCTTTCTCTCTCTCCACTCACATAAATAAATAAATAAATAAATAAATAAATAAATAAAATATTTTTTAAAAAGGTGTGGAGATATCATCAGTATATCTAACTGAAGCATTTCAAGCATCCAGGAGAGAAGATTTTTTTAGGGTGAATAAAAGTGTTACAGGGTATTTATGTTTATTGCAGAATGAGTGTGGATGGGTTCCTAGCTTGCCCATCTTCTATCAGCTTATGAATGCCATCTTAGGACCTTATTTTACATTTTTTTTTTCACTAACTCCCTTGCTGTATAATTTTTCAGTATATTTTAAACTGGTCTGATATTTAACTTGTTTATACCTTTAACCTATAATAAGTAATGAGTTAAGGTAGCTAGGAGCCATTCTTTTCCTTATTTAGTGGTTAGTCTTTGATGGGAGGATCCTTAGAGAGACAGTCCTAAAAGCTGGGATATAAACCTGGTGAGGTAGATTGAGAGAAGAATGGTCATATAACCAGTAAGGGTACACATTTCTTCACTCCAGAAATGTTTAGAGCACTAGCATAGCTTTGTGCAGGAAGGAGTATGTGTGTATGTGCGAAGAAAGATGTGGCCTTTAATATGAATTGATCAACAAGATAGAATTTATGAAGCTCCTGTGCTGTTTGACCTCAGATAATGGGGGCTCCCTTTTAATCTGTGTAGTCATCTAGTGACGTATTTAAATAACTATATATATATATATTTTTTTTTTTTTTGGGCTGTCAAACTTAGAAGGCATCTGTTACCACAGTTTTATATTTGTAGATGCCAAGGGGAAAATCTGCATATGCATTACTGTAGAAACAGGTCTCTTTAAAGGCTCCCAGGGCTTCAATATTGTGACCCAAATCAGGCATTTAATGAGTAATAATGACATACTGTAGAGTTAGCAGGTGAGCTTTGGGATATGTTACATAATTAATGACAGAATTCCTGGGATGGGCGGAAAACGTTTTTATTAAGGGACTGGCAAACAGCCCAGAGACCATATGTATACCATCACATCTGTTTACAACGCTATCTAAAAACCCATCTTGTAGAGTTAAAGAGATTGTTAGAAGTAAATGAGCAAGGAAACAGTAGATTAATTATTACGGTGAATTTTCCCATCACAGGCAGAGGTCCCAACCTCAGTGCTGTCATTTTCTAATACTAAGGCATGAAACTAGTTCATTCATTGAACAAATATTTATTAAGCACCTATTATGTGTGACTTTTTTTCCCCAGGCTCTGGGAATTCTTTGTGGAACTCTGGGAATACTGGGAATTCTTTGTGGAACTCTGGGAATACTGGGAATACTTTGTGGAACTCTGGGAATACTTTGGGAATATTTGCTTATTTGTCTGGAACCAAACAGACAAATATGTAAGAGGCATGGTTCCTGCTCTCACTAAGCTTACAGACTAATATAGGAGAGACAACATCAATCGAAGAATCAACAAATAAACGGACAATCTCAACTGTGATAAACATCACCAAGGATAATATATTTTGGGAGAAACTGACCTAGTTAGACTTTTCTCTGTAAAATAGAAATGACACTGAGACCTATCTCCCAGCATTACTATGAACCTTGGGAGATACTATATTTTAAACAGTGGACGTAAAATGAGGATGGCATACATTTTTTTCCTCCTTTCTGTTTTCTTTAGACTTCGAAGTGCATCTAAATGCAGGGCATTAATTTTCAGATAATTTTTCCTGCTTACTGCGGTATCTGAAGTATCACGGACAGTCTTTATTAGAAGGAAATGCTAACGGTCGTGTTTGCTCTACACACCACCCTACCTACTCTTCACTTGTCACAATACTGGCAGCTGTCTCTTCCCCTCTCATGCTATCCCCAAAGCTGTGTTTTTTCCAGAAGGCTGCCATCGGGCAAACTCCTTTCCCCATCCTCCCCATATAGCAGCATCCAGACCTTGCCTGAACACACATATGTAAAGTCAAAGAAACCTCCAATGAAAGTTGTCACAAATACATTTTACAAATAAAATATCCAAGACGGTACCGAAACCATATAATAAACTTCAGCGTAAAAGAGGGAAATTTCAACTGTGTGGAAAACAGAAGAAATAAAACTGTGAAGGATGAACTGAAACAGCGGTAGACACAGAATTCTCATTTAGAAATCGCCGAGGTTCTCTTTGAGGTGAATGAATAATGGAACATGAAAAATGAAGAAGTTTAATAACTCCCTTCTTAAGTATTCACAGATGTTCCTTGGGAAGGTGCCAGAATAAAAAACTTGCCTTTTAAAATCTCCTTCACACTTTTAATTTTGAAATAACGTAAGACCCCTATCATGTTTAACGGTTACAATATGTAAAAGCAGATAAAATGCTGATGCCACCCATCGAGTAGTGCTTGGAAAGATGATGCCATTGAGTTTTCTTTAGTTTGTAAGAACTGAGTATTAAATCATGCTCTTTGTTATTAACCCTTCCTGTTTAGGAACTGTGCTTGTGCTTTATACCTTATATTTTCAATGGAGACATATCATCTGAGGGGGCCATGCATTTGTTTATTTATTTTTAAAGATTTATTTGTTTTAGAGAGAGACAACTTGGGGCTCAACCCGAGAACCCTGAGATCATGACCTGATTGAAATCAAGAGTTGGCCACTTAACTGACTGGGCACCCAGGCTCCCCTGAGGGGGCATGTATTTAAAGATTTTATTTATTTATTTATTTATTTGACAGAGAGACACAGCGAGAGAGGGAACAAAAGCAGGGGGAGGGGCAGAGGGAGAAGCAGGCTTCCCACGGAGCAGGGAGCCTGATGCGGGGCTCGATCCCAGGATCCTGGGATCATAACCTGAGCCGAAGGCAAACGCTTAACTGACTGAGCCACCCAGGTGCCCGGGGCATGTATTTAGAAGGTACTTGGTGGGGGTGGGGGAGGGATGCCTGGGTGGCTCAGTTGGTTAAGGGTCTGCCTTTGGCTTGGGTCATGATCTCTCCCTCTCCAACTCCCCCTTTCTGTGCACATGTGAGTGCTCTCTTTCTCTCTCTCTCTGTCAAATAAATAAAATCTTAAAAAAAAAAAAAAAGAAAATACTTGGCAGGGGAAGAAGAAGCAACATTGGGTTCCTGTACATCATAACCTCCTGCCCCTTACATGGTGATTAGAATATAGAACTCGCACCTGCAACTTAGCTGTCATAGACATACATGATAACATGTCATACATATTCATGACATCATAGACATATATGGTGATTACCATGGATATAGGAATCAAACCTACAAGTTAAACAGCATCCATATCCCTGTCTTGCTCAGGTTAATTGAACTAAGCAGATTCTAAAGCTTAAGGTCCAAGGAAAGATATTTTAAACCTCTGGTCAAGTGAGGCCCTTGGGAAGTAAGTGAGCCTTTAAGCCGCAGTCTCTGCTTCTGCTAGTGGGGAAACATAGTAACAAACCCAAAAGAGCTGTAGATAAAGATTTCTCTTTTCTATGGCAATGTCCCCAAAGTGTGGTATGCCTTAGGGAAAGGATGTGAAACATAAAGCCGGAAAGAATGACTTTTTATGACTATATGGTTTAAAATGCTCAGGCTCCTAAGAGAATCTAACTGTTGGCATAGAGAGAAAACTTGGGGAGAAACGGTATGAGAAGTTCAAGTTTACTTACTTCCATTTACTCATCACTCTATATGCTTCACATTAGGAAAGAATTCTCTAGGATCAGAGAAAAATGAGATTCGGGGGGGGAAAAGAAGAGAGAGAGTGGAACTGGAGGTAAGTTCTGAGTAAAAGGGCTCTATATCCACTCCCTGGGCCAAGTCCTAGGAAGTGGTGAACCATGGGATACATTTATAGGATTGGAAGGCAGGGAGGCTATGGCCTGCAATGGGTAGCATAGGTCCTTGTGGGAGGTGGAGGGGGCCAGGTATGCCCTGAACACAGGCAATAAAGGGATTCATTGACTAGAATTCAACAGCAACAATAAAACCAACTATAAGTCTGCTTTTTATTATTCCCATGTGCAGGCTATTCTAAACAATGTCAGTAATAAAATGTTTCTCCCAGATAAAGATATTTTCTTAGTCTAAATTCTAAATAATTGCTGCTGTTAATGTTGAGTTTTAATGATCTATATAAGCTTATAATTAGTTTGTGCTTTTTTTAAAAAGTTATCCTTTAATAAATATTATATTCTACGTAAAATTTAGAGAGCTCCCGGTCTTTCAATTGATACATGCATATCCTGATTCCCAGAACCTGTGTGAATTTTGAAAACTGGTCTCTGCCGATGTAATTAGGGTTCTTGAGATGGGACCATCCTGGATTATTGAGGAAAGGGGACTCTAAATCCAATGACAAGAAGACTTTTAGGAGACACACCTGAGAGAGACACATAGAGGCGAAGCCATTTGAAGACAGAGGCAGAGATAACAATGATGCAGCCATAAACCCAGGACTGTGACGGTCACCTGAAGACAAGGGACAGAACCTTCCCTAGGGTCTGTGGAGGGAGCATGGCCCTGCCACCACCTTGATTTTGGATGTCTAGCCTTTAGAACTATGAGAGAATACATTTCTATTATTTTAAACCACCAAGTAATTTGACACAGTGGCCCCAGGAAACGAAAAGACCCTCCATCCACATGCTCAACTGTAAGCAAATTCATTCCTAGAAAAACTGTGTTGAAGGTTCAGAGTCCTTCCAGCTTTTGTTCTGCGAAGTTAATGGCTCTATACACTGTGTTTAAGCAGAATATTCGAAATAAACAATGATGACATATGATTGTAAAGACAAGAAAACAGAACTTGAATTATTTCGCTTCTGCTATAATGGGTGATTAATGAAATTTTTATTTGTGCTTAAAATTTTAAAAAGTTAAACAGAGCGTGAACTGTGAGGTATACTCTGTTAGTTGCATATATATTTTAGTTCATGCATGAAATATTTCACGGAACTTAACTATCTTTAATAGAATTTGTCTTTTTATTGTAATTATTATTAAATTATAACGGTATCACAGCAATAGAGCACTACTTATTTTAAGTTTCCTCCAAAGAAACATTAATGCAATTAAAGAGTATAAATTCGTTCCTTTTCCCCCCTTTTTTGTATTGTTATATTTATTATTTATTTTGTAATGGTATGATTATATGTACAAAGTTTAATAAAAGATAATTTTCACTGAAAGCATTTTTTTTCCTGACCATAATTATTATTCATGTCATTTTGTGATTATTACTGACAATAATTTTGGGGAATCTTAGGGAAATTTCTTTATATCTCAATATGTTTTAGTCTCACCTCTTATATGAAGAGGGAAATAACTCAGAGAAATGCAGAGATTAGAAATTGCAAATACAAAACATCTGGATCCTAGTAGGGTGTTACAAAATGAAGCTATTCTATGTTTGATGTATAAAAGATGAGTTTTAAAAACAAGCTCTCTGGGACTTAAATATGCTTAGCATGTCCACTGCTGGCCTGTAATCTTGTTAGAGCCCAATGGAAGGGCAAGACCCTACAGGAGAAATGACAAGTACTCTACTGGGATAGATGAGGTTTTAGTGTCACAGAGGATCTCTTGTCCCAGCATCTTTGGGAATCAGGAGAAAAATTTCTATGTGCCCCATAGAGGTAATAATGCCTCTACGTACCTTTCTATGTACCACATAGAGGGAAGAAAGTTACCAGATCTGTATATGGCTCTATGGTGACTTTCATGAAGTCTAATCACAACCCAAGACGATGCTGGCCTTAGTGGATGTTGGCCCAGACAGATATTTGGATATTCCTCTTTACTGTTCACCACTGACACCTTTGTAAGCCTTCTCAAATTACATAAGGAAAGGAGTGGGATGGGGCACCTAACCGACTGAGAGGTATTTCTTCCTCCTCTGCAGAATGAAAGCTAAAAATAGAAAGGTACCTGAGTTGAGAAAACGAAAGTCATGTTCTTGCTCACTTTTACTGTGGACTGATTTCGTATCTGTGATTCACATTTCACAGAAGAGTAAACTGAGGTTAGGTTTTGTGACTTGTGTAAGGTCTTACAGGTAATTGGTGAACTAAGGTTCTAACATAGATCCATCTCATGCCAAGAATTCCATCTTTTCTACTATGGTAGGCTATGACTCCAGGAACTACTGAGGCTCCTGATCCATGGAAAAAGAATAAGCTGGACTATTCCATGGGTGGGACAAAGTGCTGGCCCCTAAGCTTTAGCATTCTGTCCTCCTAAAGTTACGTCTGGCTTACCTTGGAGGAGCGGATGGCTCAGTGGCAGCTGGATTCATACACACATGGCTTTGAGTCACAGCTCCCCCTCTCGTCAGCTGTGGGACTGTGGGACAGTCTCTCTACCTGTAGTATCTTTTATTATTATCTCTTATATGAAGATAAAAATGACTGAAAGAAATGGGGAGATTAGAAATGGGAATATAAAACATCTGGATCCTAGCAGGGCTTTACAAACTGGAGGTATTTTATGTTATCTTTTTTAAGACATAACATTCCAGAATAGTTGTAAATGTCCCTACCATTTCACACACAGCCTCTGATAACTAGTGTTCGAAAAGGTGTCTTGTAGCTGAGGACTACTGTTTTTTATTGATCCATTGATTTATTGTTTATTTTTGCTGACAATGTTGAGTATCCAGGCCTGCTTGGTGGAAACAGGAAGGTTCAAACTAGATAGGGTATTAATTCCCTTAAAATTCTCTTTCTGTTATAACTTGCTGATCCTCACAGCATGAAATTGATTAAGAAATTCACATCACTTAATTCTTTTCATAATCACCTAAGTGCAAAAGTTGCAAGGAAGAACTTTTTTTTTTAATGGGTAATGAGCCAAGTGAGGCATGCAGGGGAGATAAAGTTGGCTATTCAAATGCAAGTTTCTCCTTTCCTATGAAATCCCCCGATAAGCAGTATTCCCTGCTGAGCTTCACAGACTGGAATTTTAGAAGTCCAGTGAATTCCTAGAGACCGACAAAAAGGGATAAGACGCGGAATAAGGAAGACAGGTTATGAAAAAGGTAAAAATGAGCAAAATATGAAAATTAACAATGAGAAGCCTCGCTAAAATGGAGTCTAGATATTTGGCAGAAGGAGCTCTCTGGCCCTGCCCCTCCTTGTCAGGTACTAATCCGACTGAAAGAGAGGGACCTGGCAGGTACAAGAAAGGCTTTCCTCCGCCCTGGTAACGGCCCCGCCAATGAGAGACAGTCAGAGCTCAGCCAATAAGAAGCCACTATACTTCCAACTCCCAGTTTGCTCCAATGGACTTTTTGTTTACAACAGCCTTTCCAACTCGGCCCTCCTCCCTCCGTATAAAAGAGCCCTCCTCTGCCTTGGCTCTGGGGATTTGGTTATGGTTTTCCCGGCTGCTTGTTTTTGCGGGATTGTGGTTCTGCGTTATTCTCGATAAACCGATTTTTTGCTGGTAAAATAACTAGCAGTTTTATTTTTAAGATTAACAAAAACTAAAATCATTCTGGCGGTTTTTGAAAGGAACCAGTGGAAAGGAAGTAAAGCGTGCATATGAAGGAAAGCTATCTATTAGATGCCCATTAAAATATTTCTGCAGGAAAATTAAAAAAAAAAAAAGGAAAATGCAAGCAAATATGTCTGTTGGAACTTCAGACCTCCAAAGATAGTTTCCAAGAAGTAGACGAAATCTGTGTTTTAGTCATGGACACACCCGGGGCTGAATCTCTCCCAGCTACTGTAAGTGTGACTTTTGACTTGTTATTTAACTTCTCTAAATCAGTGTCTTCTGATCTGTTGTTAGGTATGTTATTTCTCCATTTACTGCTTTTAGGGATTCACTTCCCTACACTCACTATTTTATGCCTTTGATCACTGTATTACATTTGTTTGGCATTCCTGTTCCTATGCCTATGTATGCTGGTTAACTGTGTTCTTTGAGGGCTGTGGTGAAATCTTAAATCTCTGCTCAGTGTCATTACCCCTCCATTTCCACTAGAAGCTGAAGGTAGTTACATGATGACTTTCAAGGTGGGCAGCTGATGGATATTTTTGATTTTCTGCTCGGACTTTATAGGGAGGACAGTACCTCTTTTAGACCTTGACAGGAGGGGCTCAAGCCTTTGATTCTGCTCCTTAAAGGGTCTGTTTTGACTCTCCTCCAGTCACACCCTTTCCCACTTAAGCAGTTCTTCAGGGCCCCAGAAATGTTCCCACACTTGGATCTTGCCCTCTTCTAGATGACACGGTGGATATCAGAACACAAGAATTCCCTGCCTCCGTTGACCTTACACACCTTCCAAGGCCGGATCTGCCCCTGAAGCTGGACTTAGTGCTGATATGTTGATTAACAGGCCTCAAGGAAGGTTGTTTAAGAGGGAGCATGTGTATAGGGCTAGGGACTGTAGGCTGAGCTGTCTCCCCAAGTGAGGTCCTCAAATGGCATAGAGTGAGGCATAGAGAAAGAAGAGAGCTGAGCCTGGGCCAGGTCTCCCATGTTGCCAGGTTCTGGCACAGAACTCTGAGGAGTCTGGGAATTCTAAATTCAAACCTGACCTTCAAGGTCCATTATAAAGATAGAACATTTTTTTAAACAGTTTGATTTCCATTTCTTAAATATTTAGACATATGGCAGACAACTCTCCCTTTGTACTCTTGCCAGTGTTAGGGGTATTCCTGGAGAAAACCATTCCTGCCAACCTCCTTTTAGAGAAAAAGGTAGGAAGCTGCATTATATAGCATGGGTGATAATTTCGAAATCACTCTGATAACCGTTTTGGAGGGATCATCTCACTCCAAAGAGGTTTTTCCCCTGTGTTTTGATCCTGTGTATTTACTCTTTAGTGTGGCTTTTATGTTTGCCAAGAAATACTTGGTGACACTTTGAAAGATACCAGTGAAACACCATGGTCTATTCCATGGGTCAAAACTTTGTAGCCAGCGTTAAAATAAGAAAGTGTCAAAGAGTGGAGGAAGCCACACAAAGTCCAGAGATCTCCGCATCTCCACATGACCTTACTATGAATGTTCAAAAGAATGAGGAATTAGGACTTAGGATGGTGAGGCTCCTAAAGAATCATTCATTAAGAAGGCCAGAACCTTAGAGTTAGAATATTACTGATGCGGTTTGGAGGCTGATGTTAAGGTGGAGGGCTTGAGTAGGGAAGGATGATTTGTCTTCATGTTCTTTATACCTGGTATGGCACATCAGCATTAGAAAGAGAGAAAACCCTTCTGGAAATTTAAGCTTGTACCAGACCGGGACTGAATGCCAAGGGCTTGAACTGGGCATTGAACTTGGTCTCAACTTGTTCAATGAAAGGGCCTTCCCATGGAAGTCCTGGCAAATAAGAAAATGTGCCTTCTGTGTTTAACCTGTGCAAATACCCTTTTTATTTGGAGTCAGAGGACTTGTGACTTTAATGACGTGAGCAAATCTTTGCACTTCTCTTAGCCTTAGCTTTCTACTTCATAGAAGTGCTGGGAGAATTTCTCTTGGATGGTCCCTGCGAGTGATGTTGGCAACCTTCGAATGCTTATTAGTTGGTGGCCACATGAATAACGGAATTGGTTATTAGTGAAAAGTTAGTGATTAAGAAGGGTCTTTTTAAGCATTTCAGGTTCTAGATTGGTGCTTGTCTATCTACTTGTTAGTCTTACTCTGGGATTTAAATTGTCCTAGCAAGATGTTTTATTGCTCACATGCTATATGCTTTTCTTGTCAAATTCATTCTAAGAAAATTCAGTATTCTGAGGTTATTTAACAAAATGCAATTCCTAATTCTATATTTGGGTTTCTAAAACGTTTTAAAACAAATTTGAAGAACACATATCCTAACTCCTCCCAAATTATTTAGATCGAACATACTTTTGGGTGGAGGAGAGTTTTTATTTTTGCTGACTCAACATAAGGGCAGGTCATAGTTAACAGCTGTGGGGGCAGCTGTGCTATGGTGGGAAAAGACCTGATAGTGAAATCAGGAGGCCAGGAATTCAATCATGTTTTTGGCGTTTGGTAATTGTGTGTCTCCCGAGAAAGCTCTAACATTTCAGTTGTGATCTTTCCTTTTTTTTTTTTTTTTTAAGATTTATTTATTTGTTTTAGAGAGAGAGCACGCATGGGGGAGGGTGGAAGAGAGGGAGTGGGAGAGAGAATCTCAAGCTGACTCCACACTGAGCACCGAGCCCTCACGACCCTGAGATCACGACCTGAGCCAACTGCACCACACAGGTGCCCCTGATTGTGCTTTCTTATTTTAAAACAGGGATAATAATTCTACCATATATGTCAACCAGGTAGTTTTGAGAGGTATGAAAAAAATACTTATTACTGTGCTTTAAAGTCAGGTTCTGAGGGGAACACAATTAACCAAAGAAAGAGAGGAGCCTAGTTGTAAGCACGTTATTCCTTAGGAAATATTTACTGGTTTGCTTGAAGTGTTATACATGAAGGAATTTCCATGGAATATAATCCACAGATTAGTGGAAAGATGTTTCCACAGGTATACAGAATTAGGGTAGATCAGAGAATATGTGAGAGTTTCTTCAGATTTAAGTGTTTCCTTTACATACTATATACTGCTACCAGAATATTTTCCGTAGGCACAATGGTGATCATGTTACCCTATTACTAAAAATTTTTGCACTGATAACCTAGTAAATCAAGATCTAAGGTCCTTCACAGAATAGGTCAAATTCCTCTTACTGGCTTGGGGGAAATAAAAAGGCATTGTTCATGGACCCAGAAAATGCCCTAAAATTGATTGTGTTTGTTGAACAACTCTATAAATACAGTAGAAAAATAAACAAGTTAAAAAAGAAAAAACCACATTAAATGTATATTTTAGATGGGTTAATTTTATGGCACTGAATTATATTTCAGTAAAATTTTTATTTCAAAAAAATCTCCTTTTTCATATATTCTTTTTTTCTTAAAAATTATTTACCGATCCTTATCCCAGTATACATAGTCTACTACATATTAGCACAGAGGACTACTTATTTTTCCCTGAAGATCCATTTCCCCTTATTCATTCATGATTTTATTCTGGTGTTTACTCTCTGACAGTTGTGCTACCTCTGTTCCTGAAGTTCTGTACGTGTCCCGAAGCCAGCATTGAATGCTGTCTCTTCCAAAGAACCTCTTTCACTAGCACATACCATAAAATTAATATCTTCTTCCATCAGGTCATTATAGCACATTTTCCCAAAATGTTCTCGTTTACCAAAAAAAAATCTGATTTCCATTTTTGTTGCATTTTAAAATAAAACCTAAGTCAACCTTAGAAGAATTTCTCAATGTGTGTCTGTGATCTAACTCCCTTGATATTGTAAGATCAAGAAGTCATGGTATTTTATTTGCTTATTCCCCCCCAGTATCCATGTAGCCTGTGCTATTCATATAACATTCATACAATAACGTTTATTAAGTTAAATTTAAATGTTGTGCTACAGAGAAGTTACCTAAGTAAAAAATAGATACTTTCACCACTACATTGGCCTAGAGAATATAGGTCAGATGTTAAACATGTGAAGTACTGTTCTCCTAAAGCTTCATTTACAGCCATTAATGCCAAAGGATGACTTTTAAATACCAAAGAATGTACTTTTAAAAACACATGCTAACATTTGGATTCATCGAGTTTTACCGCTAAGTCCCACGTTCCTTGTTCTTTCCTGCTGTCTCTAATTAAAAAATTCCTGTTATCCTTTAAGATTTTTTGACATTTTATCTGGGGCACATTTTGAATATCCTTCTATGTTCATTTAAAAGTGAGTTCACTTTCGAAAGAGAAATATAAGACACAGTGTATCTTACACTTACTCTTTTAGTAGGTTTATTCTAAAGTATTCCTATAAATGGGCTCCGGAATATTATTGATTTTGTATCATACTGTACTTCCTAAAATGAAGAATTATTATTTTCAATTTTCTGTCTCATGATCTTATTAAAGATTATTACTTTCTCACAAATTAAAAGTTCATTACATTTTATATTTCTATGCAGTGTTCTCTTCCTACTTTGACACATTGCTCTCAGTGCAGAGTTGGAATCCTCAACCTTTTGGCTCCTGGTGTGCTTAGTAGAGTTCCTGGTTGTAGGGGCTTAGCTGCCAACAAAATGTTAGAGAAGGGAAGAAAAGTTGCTCTGAGGGAAGCAGGCTTTCTCTAGGAAGTATATATGGTGACTTGATACCTGGTTACTTATTTTTATGTGTATATAAATTGACGTAATAGTCAACAATATGCCTAATTCATATAGATATTATTATTAATGCATAGAAAAGAAAATAGGCTCATGGAAGTAAAATGACTTTCTCAGAGTAACAGCTTATAAGTGACAGAATTGGGGCTTAAAATCCCAGCCATACCTGTTTCCAAAGCTTCTGCGTTTCTAACATGCTCAAACCTTGAGTGATCTGCTAATATATCTTTCTCAATCTCCAAATCTAAGTTAGATCTTTCCAAGTATTTATCACATGGATATCTAGATTCCTCTTTACATCTACTGTTATGTAATTATTATGACATTATGTTAGTTGTCCGAGGGTCATTTCGTCAAATTCCTACTTGATTTACTTTGTACTTGTTCATTTATGAAGAATTCTTAACCTCCGGAAACAAACTGAGGGTTGCTGGAGTGGTGGGGGGTGGGAGGGATGGGGTGACTGGATGATAGACACTGGGGAGAGTAAGTGCTATGGTGAGTGCTGTGAATTGTGTAAGACTGTTGAATCACAGATCTGTACCTCTGAAACAAATAATACATTATATGTTAAAAAAAAAAAAAGAAGATAGCAGGAAGGCAAGAATGAAGGGGGGAAATCAGAGGGGGAGACAAACCATGAGAGACTATGGACTCTGAAAAACTGAGGGTTCTAGAGGGGAGGGAGGTGGGAGGATGGGTTAGCCGGGTGATGGGTATTAAAGAGGGCACGTACTGCATGGAGCACTGGGTGTTATACGCAAACAATGAATCATGGAACACTACATCAAAAACTAAAGTTGTAATATATGGTGATTAACATAACATAATAAAATTTAAAAATAAAATAAAATAAAAATGAAAAAAAAATCTGTATTTAAGGTAAGTTAATTCACATGCTCAGGAATGTTAATGAAAAGTTCCAAAAAAATTGCTTTTGTGGAAAATTCTAAGATAACTGAAGTATATTGATTTATTTATATACATTAAGTGCAAACAAATGGGGCATTTGCTGAAATAAGGTCATATTTCTGGGCAGCGACTTCATAGAAAATGGTTGTATACTTTATATCTAATATCAGTTATGGTACTGCCAGATGTTACAATAGAGTGCAGAGATTTTTTAAAAATACAAAACGAATAAATGTAGATTTCAAAATATGGCCATAAATTCTGACCTATGAAAATCAGTTAATTACTGTTTCTTATTAAGTACATAAAAGTCATGGAAAATATATGCAATGAATATATACAATGAAAATTGATGCAAAGTAATATTATCTTTAAGTAATATTACTACCTGTAAGTAGTATTACCTTGTTTTGCAAGTACATCCTGCCCAGATATGCTCTCTCATGCTGTGTTAGGAAGTACAGATGAATTGAAGTTCCAGTCATCATAGCAGCCTCTTCATTCATCTTCAGGATTCTATATATTAACTCCTCTAATTCATTCTCCACATGATTTCCAGAGCATTCCTTGAAATCCCAGGTCTGATGACATTTTTCCCGTGTTAAAACCCTTCATTGGATTCCCACTATATGTAAAACAAAAAACTCTTTAATTTGGCTCACAATGACCTTCATGATCTGACTCTTCCGAGTCTCTTCAGTGTGGCTTCATTTCTCTCCTCATCATGCTCTGCTCTCCATCTTATTTGATAAAATGGTAACTTGTAGTCACCAGTGTCTCTCTTCCTCCTGGGCTATTTTCCCTTAATTTGGGTGTAAGAGACAGCTAGTTGTCCAAAAATATCCATTCCACACTTCTTACTGGATGCAGTGCTGCCAGCGAGGTTGTATTTTCCAATATTTTTGCAATTAGGTGAAGTCCTATGGTCAGTGGAGATGAGAAGTGATGTACGTTGCTCCCAGGCCTGAGTGTGAATATATTGGGTATGCCTCTTTCATATTCTTTTTGTTTTCCACTGGTTAGAACCCAGATATTATGTACTCGCTTTGACAATAATATCCAACAACTATGTTTCAGAAAGTTGAGAAGCAAAGATCTGAAAGGAAATCAAGTCTATAATTGACAATGAGAAGAAGAGTGTGTTGTTGACCTAGGCATTCACATTTGGACTGTCTAGAAGAGAGAAATAAGCATCTTTGTTTTTACGTTGTTGTATTGTTGGGCCTCTATTATAGAATCTCAGATTTTGCTTAATGAAGAAATAATCTTTATTTTCCTTGCTCTGTGCTTTGCTTGGGCAATTCTTACTTATCTTTTATATCCA
>NC_138379.1:16880298-16935088 GCF_054177405.1 Leptonychotes weddellii
TGGTATCTAGTTCTGAAAAATATTACCTAGTTCTGATAAATATTAATATTTATTGAACCTATGTTGTGTGTCAGTCATGATTTAAAGCATATATGTGCCATTCTATTTAACACAATAATCCTATTAAATATGTATTAATACAATCTCCATCTTACAGATGAACAGTTACAGAGAAGCTAAGTATGGCTATATTTTCCAAAAGATAGCTGCAACAATGCTTTTTTTTTTTTTTTTATCCCATATACCCTCTTACAATGTGATTTTAACAACTTTCCCATTGAGAGAGGGGACCTGTGTTTCCCATCCCTGAATCTGGATAGACTTGTGACTGGAGAAGAAGAGACACTCCCTGACTTCTTAGACTAAACTGGTTGTTTGGTGATTAACATAACCATAAAAAATTAAAAAAAAAAAAACAACAACACAGAAATGAGAGGGGACATGTTGTGGTACAGGAAGTATACTGGACCAGACTGAGAAGTTCCTTGTGGGCCATGTCAGAGGAGTTTTGTTTTTATCCTAAGACTAGTAGAATAGCATGGGAGGATTTTAAGCAGATAAATGAATTAATCAGATTGAACTTCGAAAAGTTTACTCTAGTTACTGAGTAGAAAATGGAACTGGGTAACTTGAGAGAATCAAGGAGACCAGTTTAGGTCCTGAATTATGCCCTCCAGAATGATATGTTGAGGTCCTAACCTCCAGAATGTGTACCTCAAAAAGTGACCTTACTTGGAACTAGGGCTTTACAGAAGTAATCAAGTTAAAAATAGGTCATTAGGGTGACCCTAAACCCATATGACTGGTATCATTATAAAAGAGGGAAATTTAGACACAGAGACAGACATGTAAAGAGAGACGATAATGTGAAAACACAAAGAGAAGACAGCCATGTGACTAGAGTGATGCATCTATAAGCCAAGAAATGCCTACGATTACCAGCAAACACCCAACCTAGAAGAGCAAGGGAGGATTCTCCCCCAGTGCCATCACAGAGAGCATGGTACTGCCAACACCTTGATATTGAATTTCTGGCCTCTAAAATGATGAGACAATAAATTTATGTGGTTTTAAGCTACCCAGTTTTTTTACTTTGTTACAGTAGCCCTAGGAACCCAATACAGATGCTATTGCAGAACACCACATAAAAGATGAAGGTATCTCAGACTAGGATAGAAATGGCAAGAAAGCAGAGAAAGGGTTCCTAACTCTTAGATGTCCAATGATTATACTTAAAAGGTAAAATTGAGAAGGATAGATGACTGGATGTGATATGGAGGATAAAGGAAGACGAAGATATCAGTGATGACACCTGGTGTTCTAGATCGTTCAGCCAGGTAAATGGCAGTGCCATTCACCGACTTGGAAAAGTACCAGGTCAGTGGAGGAAGATGACCTATTCATTTTGAGTTTGTGGTGTCTTTTTGAAACCCAAGAGGTAGTGGGAAATAAGGTCTGAAGCTCAAAGAAAGGGTCTGGGCAAGAAACATAAATTGAAAGTCATCTTCATGGAAGCAGAGTAATGGAAGAAGGAAGTACAGAGAGGAAAAGAGACGATAGCTTAGGACTGAACCCTTGAGGAATATAAACCATTAACAGTTACATGCAAAAATGTGTATATGTCATCCAAACTCTACCAAACCTTAAGGAAAAAGCTTGAATGTATAATACACATACACACACATTTCAAACTTCTACCATAGATAGTTCAACCATCTAGTCACATCATGTACAGTATAGACATATATATATGAATTTATTACTGTGGAAGTTGGAGGCTGAGGGACTTTCCCTACAGGAAGGTATGCAGAAATAAATAAAATCAGCCAAATGAGAAAGGCAAAGGCTACCTATTAAGAACTTGCTATAGCAAGAGAGTCAGCCACTGCACTTGAGTTTTGGCAGAGACTCAAAAGCAGGCAGAGGAGTGGGAAAACTTTATAGTGGAAAAGAGAAGGCTTCAAGTGTGGCCTGATTGGAAGCTGTGGGGAAGCCGGAAGCGGGCTAACCAGAAGTGGAGCATCACACGTGATTGGTTAGGGGAATATATTTAATTTTTTCTGGCTGTTTCTAAGTTGGAAGTGGGAACAAAAATAGGGAATCTGTCAGTTATTAATCAAGTCCTGGCCATTTTGGGCCAATTGTTACAGAAGTTACTGTTTAGCTTGAATTGTTCCTAGAGATACCAACCTGGCCTCCAGGTCTGACCTATAGTAGGCTGGCTTCCTGGGTTCTTAATTGTAGATAAAGGATTGGTTTCCTGGGCAGATTGTTGCAAGTTGTGGGTCAGAGTTCTACTTTTAATCTAGCCATTGTCTATAGCCATTCAGTCTCTCAGGTGATATTCAGGGAGGCAGGACACCTCTTGAGGGCACTGTCTAGAGTAAAAGCCTGAACAAGAAGCCAGCTAGTGTGGATTCCTGGAACACACACATAGAGCCAAGGTAGTGGGTCATGAGAATTGACAAAAAATCATCACTGTAACCCAGGGGAGGACCTGGTGGAATCTCTGCTGCAGCCTAGAGGAATTTGTTTAGAAGGGCACAGGGAATTTCCATAAAAAGTCAAGAGGAGTTTATTGGGATAGGTATATTGCACTTGATCTGATGCCTAGCCATCGGCTCATGGACTCCATTTCTTACCTTGCTTCCCCTTAGCCCAGTCTATTCACAAGGACATCCTTGCTGCTGCTACAACATACCAAGTATGTTCCTCTATTAGGGCTTTGCAGTTTCTGCCTGGAAACCCTTTTCACTATTTACCAGGCTGACTCAGAACGCTACATGATCAGAAAGGTCTTCCCTACCCACATATGTAAAATCATTTTCTCCCTCCTTACCAGTTTCTATCCCAATTATTTCCTGCTCTGTTATTTCCATAGTACCTCCTACTATTGTAGTATAAATGCATTTTTATTGTCTGTCTCCCACAGTAGAATGCAGGCTCCATCACGGGGAAGGCTTTGTTCATAGTCATGTCTCCGGAGCCTAAAATAATGCCCAGTTCTTAGGAAGTTGGAAGCAAATAGTTAATGAATGAATGAGAAGGTCCAGGAGTTCTCTCAGCTCTGTAGATGAGTTTGTATTTAGAGAAATACTCTTTTGTTAATATTACTTTGACATGTTTGCTTTCCAGTCTGATATGGCCTGGGGAAATTTGTGCAAGGATGGTAAAGACAGTGGTGACTAGGAAAAAGAAAAATAGCCAACAAGTTAGTAATATTCTATCCATGGTAATTCCTTCTGATCCTGGTAGTGTGATTGTGCAAAAGCTATCATTAGAAAGAGTTGGGTGAGGGATATATGAAAACTCTTCCAATTATTTTTGTAATTTTTCTCTAAGTTGAAAATTACTTCAAAATGAAAAGTTAAAAAATGTTAGTATTTATAGGTAGGAGATTCCATGGGAATTTATTGATTTATATGTATTTCTCTGTATTTTCCATATTTTCTTCAATGACCATTTAATTCTTTTGAAAGAGAAAGATGTTATAAGTCAAAATAAAAATGTTCCACCCAGACATAGGCATCCTATGCACTCACTCTCTGATTTTCAAAATAATTGCATGGTCAAATGATTAATCAAGTTTGATTTGAGGCTTATGGAACAGGAAATACAAATTTAAAATCTTGATTAGTTTTAAAATGTGATCATTCTTGAAAAATTTACCATGATACTCCTTGAATAATAATCGTAACTGTCCCCAAATGATAAAAGAAGGGATTTTTATAGAATGACTGCATTGTGATAAACTAAAACCCACATATCAAACTAGACCATAAACTGAATAACTCAGAATATTTGGGAAATGGTAATAGTTTAACAATTAAAAAAAAGACACAAAAGAAAAACACTTGAAGACTCTGGGATTTAGAAACAACCCTGCAGTTGCATTGATCAGGACATTATTAGAACACTGTATACTATTATGGAAATTGCATTTTGAGAGAAGTAGTTTAAATTCAACTGGGAATTGTACCAAAAATAAGGTGGATATGGGAGGTTTATGGGAATTAGGATTCAATATGACTTAGAATCTTTCCAGAATGTGCTAATTATGTGGCATGGGAGGCCCACGGGAGACATAAGGCATAATCCCTGACTTCTAAGAATTTAACAGATGTGTTAATAAGGCAATATGCACACGAGACCGAGGAGAAACTGCAATGCAGAAATAAGTATGCTAACATATTCTCTACAATTAACACCATGGACAGTCAACAAAGTGAGAAATCAGGGTTTAGAATAGAGTTATCAGGAAAGGTTTCATAGGGAAGTAGATAGTAATGTGTCCACACACATGTCCATTTGTTTTAGCTGAGAAAAAGGGGAAGATAGAAGTCAGAATGGGTCTTTGAGCCTTGGTCTGTGCCATTTCAGATCAAAATATTTGTGGGAAGTTTGAATGTTATGCTAAAAATATTCTGCCCCAATTTCAGAGCATTGGAATCTATGTGATTAACATATTTAAGATTTTTCCTCTCTGTATGATAATAATAGTAATAATTGACATTATGGAGTACGATTTTGTATTAAATGCTATGCAGATAATGTTATACACATTTTCTCCCTCCTGACAATATCCTTCAAAATAGGAACTATTATTACTCCCGTTTTAGAGTTAATTTTATCTGAGTTTCAAAGAAATTACTTGTTCAAGTTAATAAACTCATGAGTGGTCAGAGTTCACATTTGTCCTTTACTAACATTTGAACTCTAATATTTTATATTGCCTTTCCACTCTTTTGGGACTATCATGAAGATGGGGGCAGGAAATCAATCCTATATTAGATCAAGGAGAAGTTAGGAGGAAAGTCACATGATACAGGTGTTTTACTTGTCTCTACCCCAAATCTGACTCTTTAAACCAACCTGGCTTAATCACAGATAAGCTCACCTGTTAAGATCAGATTTCTGTGCCAGATACTGTTTGATGTTGTAATGTAAGACCCCCTCCCCACCCCACCTTGCTATCTCCCTCTCCTTGAGCCCTTAAGATGTGGTACTCATATGAGCTCTCTATGGTATGAATAACTTGTCTTTATCATAAAGATTTTATTCTGGCTTTTCATGATGGTTGGCTTCTGAAACTCCATTTAGGAAGCACTGAGTGATATCTTTCTGGTCAGTGGGTGTGTTGGAGGGGACAGGGATTAGAAGTCCTATCTGAAATCTGCATTTACACAGCATGTGCATTTGCACAGAGCAAAAGTGATTTTAGACTTTTTAAGTGTACACATCACATAAAATTTTACAAATATTGTCCACATCAAAGATTATTGTTCTTATTCTTTTATGTTAGGTTACAATGGAGAAGCTTGATTGTTCCACAGTTATAAATTGTCCCTGATACTGACTCTATCTTTTGACTCCCAGCATCCCTCTTCCCACAGATGACTATCCATATCCTGCCTGTGATTCCCCAGAACCTAACATAGTATGGGGCCAGGGCTCTTACCAACAATGAGACACTATTAATCAGCACAAAGTGCTTTAAGCCTCAACAACTGAAAAAGCACTGTGTAGGAGGCACTTGTACACTGGAAAACACTATTAAGACTATATTTGGTTATGGAAAATTATTAATGCATTCATGAATTCTAGACTTGTATATAAATATGTGTATCTAAGAATATTATTTAGTAAAAGTGCTTTCTGTAATGAAAAAGAACTTGCTGAACTGGGATCTTTGGTATAGAATATAAAATTGGTTGGAGATGCAAATACACTTTCATGTACTGCTGGCCCTTTGGTGGTCCAAGTACCAACCCAGGACCAATTCTTAGGCTCATGATATGCTCAGCTCTGGATAGAACACCTTCTTTGGCCACATTAAAACTATATTCTAGGGGCGCCTGGGTGGCTCAGTCATTAAGTATCTGCCTTCAGCTCAGGTCATGATCCCAGGGTCCTGGGATCGAGTCCCACATCGGGCTCCCTGCTCTGTGGGAAGCCTGCTTCTCCCTCTCCCACTCTCCCTGCTTGTGTTCCTGCTTTCACTATCTCTCTCTCTGTCAAATAAATAAATAAAATCTTAAAAAAAAAACCTATGTTCTATAACTATTTTTTTCTGTTAAATGTCAAAAGTACTTTGAAATTATATCAAATATTTATTGATAAAATAAACCTTGTATTTTATGTAAAGATGTGAATTGACATGTTTAAGCTCTATTGACATGTTTGTCTTCCCTTTAAGGACAAGGTAAAATATATTGAAATGTGTATAGGAGGATGGAAGATTTATGGAGAGAGAAATGAGACTAAGACAGAGAGAGGGAGAAAGAGGGAGACAGAGCAGGGAAGGGGGAGGGAGAGAAAGATGATAAACAAATATATTTAAGCTTAAAAAAGGACTTTCTACAAATTTTTACATTTGATGCCCATGAAAAACCTCTGAAAGTAGTAATTTTCCATTTCAAAAGTAGGGAAATTGTAGTTCATATAAATTAGTCACATTACCCAGTTCATAGAACTGGTATTTACCACCAGAAATCAGGCTCATTTCTTCTCTCACACTATCTGACTGCTCTATCCCATCTTAATACCAGATATTATGTCAGGATAAGAGGAGATAAGCTTGATGATGAGACAAGTGAGACAGAGTCAATGCCCAAGGTTACACAAGAAAAGGTAAAAGATGTAAGGACCATGGTTTCACAACTCTAAGAGGGTACACGGGTAAGTGAAGGTTACTTATGGGGCAAAATGGATCTCAGTAGTTTCAAAATTGTCTAGGAAAGTCTAGGGTGAGTGCTTATTTGTAATAATAATATTGAAACATAAAATGTGTATTATATCACATCAAAGTACAACATATTCTAGTATACTCTATCACGTTATCATGTTACTGTGTTGTGCTACAATCCAGTTTTGCAGCTCTGAAATTTGCTTATGAAATGTTTGCCTACTTCCTCCCATTTTTTTCCCCCACTCCCACCCCTAGAATTGCTTCTCTTAAGAACCAGTTTCCCTTTAGTGAGGATTTATGATCATTGCTCTAAAGTGGTCCAGAGGGGAGCCCTGGAAGCTCATTTTCCCTGACACATCAAATATGTACATGCCACAAAATCAGCTACCTAGTGAGTTAAAACCCCATAATTTCAATAGTGAAAGGAAAATTACTCAAGCAGATTTGGTTAGCCACAGTAACAAGACTTATAACCTTTATGAAGGCCTTTGGGCCCTAATTATTCAGCAGCTGCTGCCAGGGCAAAAACACCCACGTCTGCAGTAGTTAATTTGCATTTTCCTTCCCTTTAAGCAGTGTCCTCTTGTACCTGACCTATTTTCGAAGCCCTCATCCCCTATCAATAACAAAAGTCCCTCTCTTGTTCTCCAACTTGAAGAAGAAAAATTGTGATTAATAAATTTAACAAACCCAAGGGACTTTAAAAAATGAGATTAAAAAATCATGGAGAAGAATAAACTCTGGCTACTTTCTGGCTGAGTAGTAAATACATTAGTCATCAAGCAGTTCCTTAATGGGCCAGGCTTTTAGGGGACTCCAAAGAAGCCACTGTTATCTGAGGAGCTGCCATGATACATGATTTATCAAAGATGATTATCCAAACATTTTGGTTACAATCATGACCATCTGTTAGTTACTTCTTACTATGGGAATGTGAGAGTGAGATTAGTTATCTGGCTTTTGTTGCCACCTTGATAGATTAAACATCAAAGAATGAAGTTTTATTTTTTATTTTTTTTTTAATTTTTATTTTTTTTTAAAGATTTTATTTATTTATTTGACAGAGAGAGAGATAGTGAGAGCAGGAACACAAGCAGGGGGAGTGGGAGAGCGAGAAGCAGGCTTCCTGCCGAGCAGGGAGCCCGATGTGGGACTCGATCCCAGAACCCTGGGATCATGACCTGAGCCGAAGGCAGACGCTTAACCATCTGAGCCACCCAGGCGCCCCAAGAATGAAGTTTTAAATTGAGCTATTCTATAACCATTTCTTTTTATTTTCTTGGTGGTGGGGGGTGGGGGTAGGGAGATGTAGACTAGATCATTATTCAAATCATTGCACAGATGTTTTCTTGAATGATGGTAAACTCCTGCCCAAGGTTAAACGCTTTTAACACCCATTGTCCTTAAAACAATGATCAATATATTTTGAACCATAGAAAAGTATCCCTAGTCAGGAGACAATTGGAGTACAGGTATAGCACATCTCTTCCTTCTCAGATGTTTCCTCAAGAAACAGATGTTCTGTTTCTACTCACTAACACCACTTTCTTTTCTAATTGACCAGGGAAAAGAAGGGGAAAATGAATTTGTTTGCTGTTTGGTTTTGTTGCCTTTTGGGGAGCTGTAGCAATAAGTCTGAATGTGGATGTATTCAGTTATTCATATCAGCACACACACACGTAATATATACATGATAATATACATATATATGTGATATATATAAGTATGTGTATAGTATATGTCCATGAGACATGCATTATAGATACATTATGTGCATAATGTAATAATGACATACACATATTAGAGATTGTATTATTTTTTTTATATCTAGTTGGCAGGACTAAGTGCATCATTTATGAGGCCCGATAGAAAATTAAAATGCAGGGCCTCTTGTTGAAGAAGTAAGATTTTAACATGGTGACAGCAGAGCTTTGAATTAAGCACCATGGCCTGTGTGTGACTGCGCTGGATACATGTCCAGTACCAGCCCTGTCTGTGGGGTTCTCAGTAGGGACTAGTTAGAAAGACTGCATCAGGGCAAGTCTGACCTTGTCTTTAGCTTGCTGAGATAAATGATAGGAAGTTAAATAAAAGTGAGATCTGTTAGCCATCCAGCTCATGACCAACATTAAATTCTAGGGCATTTGGAGATAGGGAAAAAAAAATAAAGGTCCTTCTCTAATTTGCAGGGAGAATCTTTTTGTTTGGTGATTGTAAGCGGAACGCAAGAAGAGGGAAAATAAGGCTGGTGCCATCTTGTCAGTGATTTAATTATTTCCCCATCTACACTTGTTTTTGAAGCTTATCAGAGCAAAGTACTGTGGGCAGCCCAGTTGTCACTGTGTTATCATTGTGGCTCTGAGTGCTGTCGGCCTGATTCCCATTGTAATGCAATTAATCTTTTGCTTTGCGCTAATGGATGAACAAGCATATTTACTGCAGCATAAAATCCTAATTATTTTTTGAACAGATGCATAAAGGGAATGTTAATTAATGGCAAGTGACAATTGTGATAAATGTGTTCTATGTCTTTAAATGTCAGGGTTCCTGTGGTGTGGAGACTAAGCGTAGCTTGGATATGAACGCTGCCCCACTTGGATTTACCTGTGTGAGGAAGCACACTCATCATGCTCAAAATCTATTCTTAGAGGGTGACTTGTACTTTCAGACCACACTGATTAGAAATTATAGTATGTTGGGGGGGCTGTCCTTGGTAGGGTGGCATTCTTCACAAGTTCTCTTGAGCTATTGTTGCTAGTACGATTCTAAAAAATTATTGCGTTTATTATTACTTATGAGAATCTAATACCTGTAGCAATAGCAATAACTTTTAATTCAGCTTTTTTTCCCCCAAGCATTGACCCATTTTCACAAAAATTCCCTTATTAAAAATCTTCACAATTGCAACAGTATGGAGACATTTGATAAACATAATTTGAGCAAAAGAAACCAAATAAAAACCAGCACATCATGTGTGATTCCACTTACATATAGTGTTCAACTTGAGTAAAAACTAGTTTATTCTGTGAGAAGTCAGTAAAAGGATTCCCTTTGGACTGGGGGCAGGCTGAAAGAGGTGCTTCTAGGGTGCTAGTAGTTGTCTGTGTCTCGACACGGATGCTGGTTACAGAGATGTCAGTTTGTAAATATTTGTTGAATGGTACAGTTGAATACGTGCCCTTTTCCTCATGAATCTTGTACTTCAATACCATCTTTAAAGAAAACCCTTTCTTATGTTTTATCATTTGTATTGATTTTAAAGCTGAAATGCTGAACAGTTAAATAGAACAAGGTGGAAAAGAGAAAAAGGAGCAGAGTAATGCTTTGAATCAATGCTCCATTTGATTTCCAGGAGTACCCCCCTCCACCATAAGGCAGACCTCCCACTTGTTCTGTCTCTCCGCACTCAGTGACCAGCAATGCTGAGAGAGGGTAGCACAGCGTTGTGTGTTTTGCTATGGAAAACAATGTTTTACCATGCAACTGTAGGGGAGTTGAGTCTGCGACTTCCCCATCTCCAAAACATCACCTTGTACCTTCGATGTACAATATGATTTCCATATTGTGGATTTGTGACGGAGAAAAACCACTGTTGTTTGCAAGATCACTTTGCTTGTTCATCATTACCAGGGTGAAATGCTTTCCATCCATTATTGCTCTGTCTTCCATAGATGGTAGTTTATGTGCTAAACAGTCATGAAGTTACTACTTCTGTGATGCACCAGTAAGGCTGTAAACTATTTTGTTGGGAACAACGCAATTAAAGTGTTATTCCCTTACATGCATTTTCACTACATCAAATTTCTGTAACCTGCCTCAAATTCTGTTTCATACTGATGTAATCAGATTTCTGCCACATTTATTCAGCTCATCTTCTTCTTGTCTCTTTGCCCTTCGAAACGCCTCCTTTGCCTTGTGATGACTGCTCTTAGTCAAGGCTTAGTCTCAGAGTGATGATAGAGATAACCCACAGATTATTTGAGGTCTGTTCTTGTTAACATGTTTAGTATCTCCCTGTGTATCATGCCAAAGCCCCAAGGAACCTTGAACAAACCTGCCTTGATTAATTTTCCCTAAGATTCCAGAAAATTCTCCTGGCTTCCTTTCCTTCTACCTGCCTGTACCCACCCTCTGCACTTTCTACCCTTAGTCCTTGGCAGCTTTGTGTCCCGTTTCCCCTTCTTCCTATTTATTTTGTTTCATTTGAATTGAGTCATTCAGATTGCACAGTTACCCTTCATATGGACACTGTTGCCTCCACAACACCTCATTGCAATCTAGAAAAAAAGACACCCTTCTCTTCCCTCAACAGACACACCGGCAAATGAAATAACAAGTGACAGTGTTTGGCACGGCAACAGGGACAGATTTTTCTGCATGTTTTCCTCCATTTCTGGTGATCTCTTTTAATTTAGAGAATCTAGTAAGATAAAGGTGAATAGTAGGCCCTGTCCGTGGAAAAAACATAAAACTTCCAGGAAAAACTGGATCCTACACATGCCTCAGTAAAATCGTTGACACCTGACTTCTTCTTTTGTATGGATATCCTGTTCCATTCAGAGAAATGAGCGAGGCAGAGACAAGCGGGTTGCAAAAATGCCTAAAATGTAAAATGTACAACATAAAGTACTACATTGGACTGGAAGTCATTTCACAAAGAGAATGGCTGTATTACTTTTCAGGGAGTTCTTGACTTTTCAGCCTTTCTACTGAGCACTCATCAGAGTGAAAATCAATTATTGTATCTGCCACCTTTTAACAACATTTCAGGTGAATTTAGGATTATTGAAGAAAAATGAGAAATTCTCTTAGTCAAAAAAGCCCTGCATTGCAACTCTTTATATTTGCTCAGTTATATCAGTAAAAACACAACTAATAGATATTCAGAGATATTTTACATTCTTTGATACATTGTATGTTGATAGCATGACTTAAAATGTAAAAACACTGACATTTTAGTTAACAATGTAAAATCATATGTAACAAGACACTAGAATACTAATATAGTACCGAATTAGAAAAAAAGAAGCACTTGAAATGATGTTTTATAGAGTTTTTAAAAACAAGGGAAATACTAAAAATAAAATGTTAAATGAAAAATGCAGGACAAAATGTATATACAGTTTGAGCGTATGTAAAACATATGTACAATGGGATAGACTGAAAGGAGACACACCAAATGTTACCTTGTGTGGTGTGATTATAGAGGGAGATTTTTTTTCAACATTTCTTTTGCTTCTGTACTTTCTAAATTTCTATGATAAGCATGTATTACAATGATAATAAAAACAAGGGGAACAAGCAAAAAAATCATTGCTTTTAATGTGTAGGAATAAAAATGTTTATTTCCAATTCCTAGTTACTCTGCCAGTACAAGAAAGATCAGACTGTGTTTTGATACTAAACTAGGTAAAATATTTTAGGTTTCTCGGGGTGCCTGTGTGGCTCAGTCATTAAGTGTCTGCCTTTGCTCAGGTCATGATCCCAGGGTCCTGGGATCGAGCCCCGCATCAGGCTCCCTGCTCAGCGGGAAGCCTGCTTCTCCTTCTCCCACTCCCCCTGCTTGTGTTCCTGTTCTTGCTTTCTCTCTCTCTGTCAAATAAATAAAATATTTTAAAAATATATATTTTAGGTTTCTCAAATAACTTCTGGGTACACAGTTAAGAGTTCATCCCCTGATTTGCCCTGTCCTCTTTTAAGATAAGAAGTCACAGTAATAAATTAACCCTTTGTAAGTCACATCTAGACAGAGGACTGTCTTGATACCCAATTAGAGAGCCAGGACTCAATAGCAAATACAGAACTTCTCTCAAAAACAGTCACATAAATATTCTATGTATTTTAGAAGCATAAATCACTGTTCCTAGGACTTAAATGCTTGTCAGCCCTGTGTAGCTGGAGTCCAGCCTATACTCTAGGTGAGAAAGAAGGAACTGAGAAATGAATGTTATCTAATTCTGGACAAAAAATTTTGGCTGAATTTCCTACATTTCTTAAGACTTAGGTAAAATACTTTGATGGGGTGGTTGTGCTTTGGTGGCTATACTTTATTTTTTTAAAGATTTTATTTATTTATTTGAGACAGAGAGAATGAGAGAGAGAGAGCACATGAGAGGGGGGAGGGTCAGAGGGAGAAGCAGGCTCCCTGCCGAGCAGGGAGCCCGATGCGGGACTCGATCCAGGGACTCCAGGATCATGACCTGAGCCGAAAGCAGTCGCTTAACCAACTGAGCCACCCAGGCGCCCTACTATACTTTATTTTGTTTTTGTTTTTTGTTTTGGAGAGATAGAGGGGCAGAGGGAAAGGGAGAGAGAGAATCTCAAGCAGGCTCCATGTCCAGCACGCAGCCTGATGTGGGGCTTGATCTCACCACCCTGAGATCATGACCTGAGCCAAAATCAAGAGTCAGACGCTTAACCAACTGAGTCACCCAGACACCCCTGGTGGTTATACTTTGATGGAGGCATCCTGAGAATCTCCCCTAAAGGAATCCTGTGCTCCTCTAGTTAGTCATCCCCCTGAAATAGAGACTTTGCATTGGTGAGACGTAGGTAAAATCCCAAGGAGGAATTTTAATTGTGCATGTGAGTGCTAAACCATGTGCATCTCCACCTAAGTGTCTTCTACCAGTGGTTAAACTCAGTCACGATGAACTGGCTGTTCTTGTGTTCTCCTTGACTCTGTCTGACTGGAGTGCTCAGTTTCTAATAGAAGAGGATGAATATTAGAAAGTTCAGTAAAAATGAATCTCATCGAACAGACATTGTTAGATCATTCTGTTCCAGTTTTCTTTTGTAGAACAGAATCCTTTGCTATGATAAGAATTAATGATGACATAGATTTTTTTATGTTGGTGGCTCACAGATTTGGTTATTGCCAAGCTTAGTTTTGAGGCCTCAATGCTTCCTTTTTTGGCAGTGAACAATTAAACAATTGTTTCATTCCTTAGGCAATAAAAGGCATCTTTTCTTTCCAAGTGCACTATATCTAAAATAATGACTGAGAAGGTATGGTGTGGGTAGTGGTCTTCTGAAACATTTTCTTGCAGGGGGATGAGTGTCAGATTGATTTGACTGCATAGTTTCTACATTAGAGACAGTGTACTTAGCCATGAGAATCTAATCACTGAGAAATCAAGAGGAAGCTAAGAAATGATGGTCCATAAGTAATTAAAAAAAAAAAAGGAACAGAAAATAAGATTTCTCATATAATCAGAAGAAATTTGCAATTTAGAGTACAGAAGTGAATAGTAAATGGAAAAAAAGTAGTTTCAGTAGGTTTTAGGATTGATGGGGAATTGCTAGGGTTTTGTTTTTTCTAGTTAATGCCTATCATTCAACTTGAAACTACCAGAGTGGGCTTGGTATGATGACTGGGAAGAGCATTGCATAAATGGATCTACTGGGTGGTGGTTACTCATTTTATACATATCCATCAGCTGTTATTACACAAAGAGCTAGTTTTCCAAGTCTCAGAATCCTCAAATGTATGATAGGATAACAGATTTGCTGACCACTGTGATTATTTACCAGATAAGGCAGAAAATTCCTTCAGAAACAGAAAGGGAAGTGGAGACATGACATCCTCTATGAATTGAGTGAAAAGATATTTTGTAGTACTGCACCTATGTCTTTAATTTTGCAGATGGCTTTGTGGGCCCATGTCAAATTTGGAGAGCCATATGTAGCAATTTGGTTAACCAAACAGATCACTGTCATTGAGCATCAACTTTTTAGTTGGTTCTAAATCAGATGACAGGGATTCTATGAATGAGTAAAGTAGGGTTCTTGATCCCAAGGAGCTTAGAGCATCGTATAGTGCCAAAACGTTTAGTGGAATGTGTACCTGATTGTTTCTGACTGACCTATGCTACATTCTCAAAATGGTAAACACGCAATGAATATATTTAAGTGACTCATGAGTATTCAGTGTACTTATTTGCGGAAAAGCACAGCTATCTTCAAAGGGGTCATGATAGGTAAGGTCCTGTTATAATATGAATCATATAAAGAATATTTGTTATACCTTTAGGGCTTCTCAGCCACTAGTCAGTACTTTCAAGTAGGTGCAGTTATGATCCAATTAAAAAGAAGTGAGTGGCATGAAAATTTTGTCTGAAGATAAGTTGCTACTATTTGATCACATTTTCTTAATTACCTAATACAAGCATGCCCATAATGTCTAATTGTTAAATGCTAAACAGCAGTCTTCATTAATTCTTTTACAAATCAGCCCTCATAAAATACAAATTTTAGACTAATTCCTGTTTGTTTTTTTCCTTTTCCTTACTATTTTTCTTTATTTGGTGTAGAGTGTTACATCTGTATAAATGAATCTTTGGGGAATGTCATCTTTATTTTATCACATATGATTCATATGTGCCAACTTCATGGAACCCCTTAGGATGTCTACTTTATAAAGATTATGGCAATATCAAAACGTCTATATTTCTCCCATTCTATGAGTTTAAGATTGAGCTTTTAAAATATAACCTCCAGAGCAGATGTCAAACACCAAGGCCTAACCTCAATTTCATATAATGGAATCACTGCCAATGGATTAAGTTAGGGGAACAGAATCTGTCTCTATTTTTGTGACATTGTGATTTCAGAGGAATCTTTTTCCTCTCCTTCTGTAACATTTTGTCATCCACTGTGTCTCCTTAGAGCTGTGTGTAAAGAAGAAATATTCTTGCCTTATAGCTCTTTTTGTTTGCCTCACTCTCAGCAATGCTTAACAAACTGGCATGCAGAGAAGAGGTTAAATAATTTAACTGTAAGAGATGAGTGTTCATGTGGGAATATTACAACACTTAAAATAACTCTTCCAGAAGAGTTTTACTGATGTGGGTTTTGGAGAGTTAAATATAAATTTTAGACTTGGAAATAAAATACTAAGAAATCATTTATGAAGTATTATTGAGTTACTAAGGGAATAACAATAGTTTTGGCCATTTATGAGACTAGTAAGTGAAGCCATATATCTAGATTGGCCTCCAACAGAGCCATTCAGGTGCAGTTTACTAACACTGATCACATGAAAAAGCTATTTCCCTTTCTGTTTCTTGCTGTCTCATCAGCTATTGCATATACAATAAAGTTTGTTAAGGCATTTGTGAAAAACCCATGTAGGTAACTTACAAACAAGTTCATCATTCAGTTTCTGAAATGGTTCCGATTAAAAGAGCTTATGTAACAAGTTACGTTAAAATAATTAGAAGCATGTGTAATTCCTAATGTTGAGATCCAAAGAGACAAATTGGACATTTCTGGGAAGGCAAATTGGGTGGCTTTTTCATGTAACATATGCAATAGATACATGGAGTCATTCATAACATGTTGAGTTCCTATTATCTTTTCATCCATTTTTTTATTTTATTCATTAATTCAACAAATAGTTTTTGCACATCTACTATGTACTTAAGGACAGTGGTAAGTTCTGTAATACTTGCTGGCCATGAGTCAAGACCAACATGGTCCCTGATTTCATACAATTTAGAGAGTCTCCATTAAAACCTTAAGGAAGAAAGTCACACCTAATGTCCTCTCTGTGTAGCACAGGAAGCAAATACCATAATGATCATGTGATGCAATGATAGAGGGATATAAGAGATCCTGTGAGAATTATCATAGGGCAGTTGCTCATTTTGGATTTCCGAAGGATCTCTGGAAGAGGTGGTCTGTATCTTTAAAAAATCTTAAGAGACTATACGAAACATTCATCTTTTCATTAATAAACATTGGCTGCTATGTTCAAACTATTGTGCTAGTCTCAGGAGAACATAGGAGAGAATAAAGCAAAGCATGTACCTTCATAGCCTAATATGCCCTAGTTTATGGAGACAGTCATGAGAGGAAAATAAATTACAATAAAAGTGCTTGGAAACCTACAGAGAAAAAAGTATCACCACCAAGGGAAATATAGTGGTTGGGAAGATTTACAAAGGAAGGGTCCTTATATTTGAGTCTTAAAGGATAAAGAAAATAGAGACTTTTCATTCTGGAGAGATGGAAGGATGGAGTAAATGTCTTCTTCCATATTTATCCTTCTATGTATTGTTAAAAACCTTGGACATTATATATAAAACAATAATACACTGAAAGAAGAGAAAAACGCATACAGGCTAGGGGCCTAGGGCTTCGAGAAATGACATGGTGTGAAATCATTCAGTTTTCTTTCTTCCTCATACATCCCATACTTGGAGCTAAAGAAGCTGGCAACTCAGAAAACCAATGGTATTGGTTAAAAAAAATAATAATAATAAATTTAAAGTAAAATTTAAAAAGCCTGATAAAAGCATAGTAGTAAGACTAGAGTCTTTTTGACAAGAAGTGCTTTATTCCAGCCAAACACCAGAGAGAAAACTGTTATCCTCCCCACCCCCCACACCAGTGAAGTGTGAGAATGGAGTGAGCCAAGAGCTCCACCTTCCTCAAGTTGTAACAAGGTGCTCCAACCCCCGCAAACCAAGGTGGTGTCAGAGGAGACTAAATAGAGAACAGAGATATTTATCCCTACTCTCCCTGCTGGATGATGTCAAAGGAAGCCTAATGTAGAGTCAGGACTTTTAGCACTGCCCAGCAGTAACAAGGCCACTTCCACTGTGTCAGTGAAGACCAGAGGGTAGCAGTAATGAAGCACTCATACCCCTCTCAAGCCCTCTGCTCTAAGCAGAGGTCTGGTGGGGTACCAGAACTCTGTTTCCACCCAGCAATAAGGAAGAGCTACCCTTTGAATGTCAACAGAAGCTAAATGGAGAATCTTGTCTTTGACCTCCCCATAGCTGTGACTCTTCCTTCCTCTGCCAGAGCAATGTTAGAAGAAGCCAATGGTACAGTTTCATGGAGTATGCCAAGCAGGCAGGCTCTAAATGGCTAACAATCTGCTTATTGGGGCTATATTTTAAATAACTGAATATTTAAATATTTGAGATTGGTACTGGTGAACTTTCAAGTGAACAGGACCCAGACTGCTCTGAAGAAGTAAACAATATTGGATGAATTTATATAGGTGATCTTTAACCCTTTATATAGCAGACTGCATCAATGAGTCATAATAAATATTCTTAAAGAAAATGAAAAAAACAGAAATCCTCAGAAAAGAAAGAGAAGATACAAAGAAGAATGGAATGAAAAATTTAGAACTGAAAAATAATAACCACAATAAATAACTATGGATAGGGATGAAAGAATGGATGCAACAGAGTTGAAAAACAAATCAGTCAACTTGAAGATAGGTCAGTAGAAATCAACCACCTGAAAGGCAGATAGAAAATAAACAAACAAACGTTAAGGAATAGACCATCAAGGACATGTGGGGCTATGATAAAAGATCTAATGTGCATGTCATTGGAATTCTGGAAAGAGATGAGAAGGAGGGTTGGGCTGATGAGTAAATAAACAAACCTAAAGATTCAAGCAGCACCTGGGTGGCTCAGTCAGTTAAGCATCTAACTCTTGGTATCTGCTCAGGTCACGATCTCATGGGTCCTGGGATTGGGCTCCGGGCTCAGCAGGGAGTCTGCTTCACCCATGCGTGAGTGCTCTCTCTCTCTCTCTCTCTCAAATAAATAAATCTTTTAAAAAATAGAGTCAAGAAGTTGAGCTTATGCCTAAAATGGATCCAAAGAAATTCATACCATGACACAACATAGACAAACTTCTGAATATTAAAGCAAAAGTCTTACAAGCAGTAAAAGAAAAATGACATTTTAATTATAGGGAAAAAACAATTTGAGTAACAGTGAATTTCGCACCATAAACCACAGAGGCCAGAAGGAAGCAGCAAATTTTTTCAAGTGCCCAATGACAAGAACTACCAACCCAGAATTCTACAGCTAGCGAAAATATCCTTCAGGAATGCAGAGGAAATTAAGCTTTTCTCAGATGAAGAAAAACTAAGGGACTCTATCAGTAGCAGGCCTACACTGAAGAATGACTACAGAAAGTTTTCTAAGCAGAAAGGAAAGAAGGAAGCTTGGGACAGCAAAAAGGAAGAAAGACGAACAAAAAGGGCTAAAAGTGTAACTACATACATGTTTCTTCTCCTCTTGAGTTTTCTAAATTATGTTTGGTACTTGAAGCAAAAATTAAAGCACTTTTATTGTGATTCTCAATGTAGAGAAAATATTTAAGAAAACTATAAATGGGAGATGTGAGGTACATAAAAGGAGGTAAGAGTTCAGTACTTCTCTTTGGTAAAGCATAAACACCAGAAGACTGGTATGTTTTGTATTTATAATGTAATAGTATATTCACTATAAAAACATACAGTCAAAAACACTATAGAAAACCAATATGCAGTTCAGGTAATCTGCAGGAAGGTAGGAGAAAAGATAAAAATTAAAAATAAAAAAAAAGCAGATTAAAAAACAGGAAAAACAATCAAATAGCAGACTTAGACACTAATCTATTAATAATTACATTACATGTAAATAGTCTAAATGCAGTAAATAAGAAGTAGAGATTGGCAAAGTGATTAAAATAGTTAACCCAACTATATGAAGACTATAAGAATTTTTTTCAAATAAAACAATGTAGAAAAATTGAAAGGAAAAGTTGGGAGAAGATATTTCATGCAAGCATTAATTAAAAGAAAGAGTGGCTCTATTGATATCAGACAAAGTAAATGTTAGAGCAAAGAAAATTACCAGAGTCAGATAAGGACATTCCATAATACTAAAAGGGTCAATCTAGGGGCGCCTGGGTGGCTCAGTCGTTAAGCATCTGCCTTCAGCTCAGGTCATGATCCCAGGGTCCTGGGATCGAGCCCCGCATCGGGCTCCCTGCTCTGTGGGAAGCCTGCTTCTCCTTCTCCCACTCCCCCTGCTTGTGTTCTCTCGCTCACTGTGTCTCTCTCTGTCAAATAGATAAATAAAATCTTTAAAAATAATAATAATAAAAAATAAAAGAGTCAATCTACCACAAAAGACATATTCTAAATATGCATGCACCAAACAACAGAGCTGCAAAATATACAAAGCAAAAATTGATGAAATTAAAAGGAGAAATAGACAAACCCACAATTATGGGTGAAAGCTCTAATATTACTTTTATGATAATTGATAGAAAAATTAGGAAATCAAGAAGAATATGCAAAATCCATCAAGCCATTGAATCAAATTGACATTTATAGAAAATTCACCTAACAATAGGAGAATATATATTCTTTTCAAGTGCCCATAGAACATATACCAAGATAGACTATCTAATGGGCCATAAAACAAAGTTTGACAAATTAAAAATCGTGAGATCATACAGAGTATATCCTCTGACCACAGTGGAATTAAACTAAAAAGCAATGACAGAAAATAACAGAAAAATCTCCCAATACTTGGAAGCTACCTGACAACTTTTAAATAATTTGTGAGTCAAACAGGGAGTCTCAAGGAAAAGTAAAAATAAAACAGACATTAAACTGAATGAAATGAAAATACAGCATAACCAAATTTGTGGGACAGAGCTAATCAGTGCAGAGAGGGAAATATGCAGGACTAAATGCTTACATTATTGACTCAAATCAGTATTTAAGTTCCCATCTCCACACCCTAGAAAAAGAGGACAACATCAAGTAAGCAGAAAGAAAGAAATAGTGCAGATAAGAGCAGAAATCAAGAAGGCTGAAAATTGTGACATATACTAACAATAAGGATGAACCTTGAAGATATTATGCTAAGTGAAGTAAGCCAATCACAAAAGGATAAATAGTGTATGCTTCAGTTATGTGAGGTGCCTACAGTAGTCAGATTCATAGCAAAGAAAGTAATGTGATTATCAGAAGCTGATGGAGGGAGAATGGGGAGTTACTGTTGAACAGGTATAGAGTTTCAGTTTAGGGAGATGAAAAAGTGGCCTTTTAAGGAGGAAGAAAGGGAACAAAATGGTTATGGCTATAAAAGGTAACACGAGGGATCCTTATGGTGATGGAAATGGGATGTTTTGCAATATGATGCTGTTGGGAGAAGTTGGTAAAGTGTACATAGTATCTCTTTGTATTATTTCATACAACTGCTTGCAAAGCTATAGTTAGGTCAAAATATAAAGATTAATTTGAAAAAGTAAAAAAAATAATAATAAAGAACATGTCTGGCAGAGGACATTCCAGACAGAGGTAAAACAGAAGTTAACAGTTTAGAAAGGGTTTGAAAGGCATAGTGGAATAAATAGTGAGATCATTGCTTAGTGTATGTTATGGGAGAGTGGTTGCAGATGAAAACTGGGAAGGTGCAGCATGGCTTATTCTCTGAAATTACACAGTGGCTAGCAGTGGGCAGAATAGCAGGACTAGGAGAAATAGCTTTGACATCCAAGTTAGTTTTGTTTAGAAATTACAGACCTGAAAATTAGAACAAGGCCAATAAAGTGTTCTGGTATTATCTTGAAAGGCTTCAAATTGATTAATCTTTGAATGATTGGCTGTTGGTAAAACCTGCTGTGCTGAATCAATGTTTAGTCTTCTTTGTTTATTATTGAAAGCTACACAAATTATATACCATTTTGACATCATTTTGTATCATTCTGAACCGTGAGATAGTGTATGAACCAATTATCTAACCTTCTTCTGATGGTAACAGTTAATGGTGCATAAGAAGGATGGACTAAATTGTGATTTAAAAAAAGATTGTGACTGATGACTTTTTAAAATGTGCTTTTAAATGCATTTTCTGGCTGTAGAAGTCCACATAAAAATGATGATGTTGACTCTGTCTATATCTAAGTGGAAGCATTCCATCCACCCTTAATGAGCTGTGTTTGCAGTTCAAAAATTAGTCTTCCTAAGCCACACGGCTCCTTACTCGCAGAGAAGCTGGCCAGTGAGGTACCTCTGGTCAAGTTGCAGAGATTCAGCCATCAGCACTGTGCTGACAATTCTAATGCAGAATGGAATTCGGTGTAACCAGCCCATTGCTCTTTAGAATTTGCAATGCTAGCAGGAGCACGGTGTATTTTTGTAGGTAAATTCAGCAGTTGTAGCACTAAACTGCACTTTGGAACAAACGGGAGAGTGGCACTTTTGAGACCATAACTGCATTTTAATGACATAACTTTCTGCTCTCTAAGCATAGGTCAAATTGGAGAATCAAAACCAGAGGGAAATATTAGGAGAAAAGATGGCGGCATCCATAAATCTCTTGCTTACCTGACAATGAACTTTAAATTAAATGTTATTTTATCTATGTGAGAGGACCTTCAGAATTGCTTACATATATACATATATATATATTCAGTTATATTTATAATAAATATAAATATAAATAGGGTCTAAGAAAGTAATAGTAGAATATTAGATTTTATTACTTTAATGAAAAGTTGCGGTATGTGTGAATAAGTGAACTAAATGGTGATTTGCTGTGGGGAACCCTTGGTACGTATGATCAGAATACCTGAATGTGATTTGTGGATCCTCCTCTTATTATATATTACATTCAAATTGTTGTCCCTGGACCAACAGCCTCATGTATCTGGCAGTGTGTTAGAAATGCAAATTCTCAGACTCAACCTCAGACCTACTGAATCAGAATCTGCATATTAACAAGATCTCCAGGTGGTTTGTCTGCACATTAAGTTTAGAGGCACTGCTCTGAGTTGCATATTCTTGATCGTTATGCTGGAGATAATATCTTTATTGCAGGATACTTATGAGTGACAATATGGTCAAATATGTGAAAGTGTCTTTTCAATTTAAGAAGGGAAAAAGCCAGAATTGAAATTAGCAATGGAGAGCAAAGTAAAGGTAAACAAAGATTGCCTCCATTAAAAAAAAAAAAAGAAAGAAAGAAAAAAAACCTAGAGCAAGGATGAGCTTAAGTTATTAAACTGTCCTCTTTCAGCTCTGAATCTCTGTGATGTTGGGGCTCTTCCTTCGCCGGCTGTCTTGTTCTATGTTCCTACCATTGGGGAGCACTAGTAGGAAATTGGAAGGCAGAAAGGGCAGAAAGGACTAGTTTGTTCTTTATTTTTTTTCTTCCTGTCAGCATCTTCTTAGCCTCTTAGTGATATCCTTCACCTGAGTATCAGCTGTTGTGTCAGCCTCCAGGTTCTTTGTTTTTTTCGTTGCCTTTCCACCTTTTCATAATTCCAGCCCCTACCCTTCATTTCCCACCTTTAAGGATGTTAGTTTACTTCCTTCAGTTATCATCGCTGATTAATTTAATGCTTTCTTTTGTTTGTCAGTCCTCTGACATATGCATAAGAAATTGCCTATTTTAAATTATATCTATTGAAATGCATTGCACATGGTTTCAGTTTTCTTGAATGGATCCTAACTGATCTGAAGGTCAGCGGAACTGAGTAGCTAATTATAATGCCTGGTGTTTTTTTTTTTTTTTAAGATTTTATTTATTTATTCATAAGAGACAGAGAGAGAGGCAGAGGGAGAAGCAGGCTTCCCACTGAGCAGGGAGCCCAATGTGGGGCTCGATCCCAGGACCCTGGGATCATGACCCGAGCCGAAGGCAGACGCTTAACCATCTGAGCCACCCAGGCACCCCAATATAATGCCTGGTGTTTAAACATGTATTTTTTTTTTCCAGAATACCTTCAAATGTATTAAGATTCTGTACTTTCATAGGAACTGTAGTTTTTTTTTTTTTTTTTAGGCTTATAAATTTTCTTCATCGTATTACATCATATTTTAAAATACTTTCATATCCCCTAGTAGACTCTTTGCTTTCTAGTCACTAATACAATAATGATAATAAGAATCAGAAGAATAATGCCTGACATTTATTATGCACTAATCTTATTCCGGGCACTTTCAATGGATTTCACATTTAATCCTCACTCCAGTCCTATAATGTAGATTCTGCTATAATCCTAATTTGACAAATGAGGATACTGAGGTTTCTCCAGATAAAGTAACGTGTCCAAATCACATAGCAAAAAAAGTTGTGAAATTGAGATTCAATCCATTGTCTGACTGCATAGCCATAACATCCTGCACCCAGCTTTTCCAAACCTGTCATCTTGTTTTATTTGTTACTCTCCACTGTTAATCTCCATTTGTTTGTTACTTCTTTGTTACCCCCCATTCATTCTTCAGCATGCCACCCAACCAATAGTGAAGCAGTGCCCATTATGCTTTAGGCACTGGAGATACAGAGATAAATTAAACATGGTCTCTGCCCTTATGAATTTACTGTTTATTTGGAAGAGATTTTAACATGAAGAGAAAAGTGTGAAAGAGCAGTAGAATTGCTTATATACATTTCCACTGGGTGTACAGTGGAGACAGACTGGCTGTGTGAATCATGCTTCGGAAGAAGGTCAGTGTTGCTGGGGAATGGGTTTTCATGAGGATATGAAGGCAGGGGCAGAAATATCCTTCAGAAACGCCAGGAGATGGACTGTCTTTGTCCTTCTAGAGACAGCTAGAAGGATGTTTTTGGCTTACAAACCAGGAGAGCCCAATGTTAGTAAATTTTTTCTTAGGTGGGAGTTTACATATTTTTGTGTAATTATCATGTAAATGTTAATAGCATACTTAATTATAGTCCAGGTGTTATTCTAAGTTTTTCTGTGTACACATTCATACTTTAAAAATTATTTTTCAATGAGAAATGGTGCTGTCCTTATTAATACTCTGGACAAAGAAACTGAGGCACATGTAGATTAAGAAAGTCATGCAGTCAGTCATTCAGCTAGTAAGGGCTATTATGGTTACTGCTCTTAATCACTACTTATTTTCCAGATCTGTGATATCATCCCTTGGTGTAAAAGAACAGGGCCATATAAGGACTGACTACTTCAGGAATGACAAGATCTTACCTTTCCTAGACGGTGTCCCTAGCAGCTACTTGTCTCTGTTCCAAATTTGAAAACAAGGGAAGCTTTCCTGAGATAATTCCTTTATCAAATTCTGCGCTGCATTTGTAGTCTCTGCTTCTAACAATATTGTGTGTTTGGCTAATTAAACTCAGAACTAAATCTAACCTTAATAGGTATCGCTTGAGTGTGTGTATGTGTGTGTGAATATAACCCATACTTAACCAGAAATACTACATTCCTACCTGCTGCTTAGGCTGAGCTGTACTCTGTTCTGCTTTTTGTGTTGTCTCTTTCCTGTACAAAAAGCAGCAACCTATTTTAGCCATCTTAGGAAAAAGAGGTTAATTGGATAGATTCAGTTCAACTTCTGGTAAAATGGAAAAGTTACTATAAATCAAGCCCCCTCTATCTTCTCTTCTGTTCCCCATATCCACCACTGTGTCTCCCTCCTATTTTGGTACATTCTTGTGTATTTCCTAAACTAGTTCTCAGGGGGAGCCAGAGACATACGCAAATTCTCATTTCTATCATCCCAATTTGGAGGACCCTTTTTAGGCAAGCCACCTCTTGGGTCACCTAAAGGCCTACCGATAAGCCTTTGAGGTGGGGGTCTAGGACTCATTGGTTGGGTGATTCTGCAAGCTCTGGGAAGCCGCTGATGAACCCGTAGTGGGACAGCTCCCAGTTCCCTAACTGGGGTTTACTCAAGGAACTAGAGCAAATTTGAAACCCTCCCTGAACATCTGTCTTTTCTTCCAGCTTCTAGTACTGGCCAGACCTTGTCGTTTAGTTCTTAGGCCTGTAGATTCTAGTATTTAGCAATAAGCATCCCCTTCCTATGGAAAGCAAACCTCCTAATTGGTATGAGTAGTGCAACCTGGGCTGGCCTCCCAGCTCACATACAGGAATCTCATTTCTTCCTTATGACTCCACTCCAGTTCCACCTCTGCCACGAAGATGCCTGGTGAAGGAGACAGTGCCTAATCTTTCTATTCCACAGAAGAGGACTACGCACAGTGCGAGGCAGCATGGTTTGTGTTCTCAGAGTCTTGGGACAGGGACCAGAATAACTTAGGAACTCAAAAAAAATGTTGATTGAAAAAATTGAATGAGTGCAACATCTTGATTTGGTTTGGTTAATTTATCTTAATGTGTTTTGTTAGGATTTAGAGAGCATTGTCTCATCTTGACTTCTGTTACCTGATTAGAGAATCTAACTTTGGTATTCTTCTTATTTAAATGTTAAAGCAGAAGGAAAACAACATTTGTTTGGTAGTTTGTGTCCTAGTGAATGCATGTTGACCTTTAATGATCATTATTTTCCAGTTGCATGCAAACTGTGGAACTAATAATCCATTCCAGGGACTAATATCAGACTATCATTTGTGGCAGGATTATCCGAAGTTTTCCCCATCACTGAACGTCACAGTAATACCCGATAAGGCACAGTGGGGTGAACAGAAGAATGTGTTGATAGTAATAGCCCCCTGGGTGCCCCTGGGGATGAGACAGACAATCTATCAGTGCACTCAGCACCCACTGTACAAGCATGCTGAGCATCCAGTTGGGGACATTTAATTATGCTATGGATAATTTAGAAACCTGTCTTCTCAATTTTTGTTTAAACCCAGGACTACTAAAGTTTAGCCACCTTTAAAGAATATTAAGTCCCAAAATTCGGGTAAATCTTTTCCTACAAATAGTGAGTTTCTGGAAATCAAGAGAAGTGGAGGAGCCAAAATGTTAGAGGAAGACAAATTTATGAATGGTCCCCAATGTCTAGCAAAAATCTTTATAGACAATGGATGTTGAATAAATACTGGTTGACTTAAAGTACACCATTTGCCCTAGTGATTTCCTGTCTTTTTCTTTTCCCCTTTCTGTATGGATAGAATTGTAAATACCCTTCACATTGGCCCTGGCACATTGCAGATGCCTTCAGGTATGGACCACTTATCTGTGTTGTAGGTTGCTCCAACCTTGCCATTTATTCTTGCCATTTTCAAGTTGTTGTGTAATAACTCTTTTTCTATTTACTAAGGATCTGTGACTAGTACTAATTTTATATCCCTCAAAATATCCCTTCTGTCCTCTTCTTTTTGAACAGTAACCTGCTATTTTTTCTCAGAAAAGGTAGGCTTAGTTATTGGTCTAAAGATGGGAATATAGCCATTGTGACTGAGACATAAGAGCTGTCTAATGGGGAGTCCCTTAGGAAGAACTCTGCTCAAAGAAAGTGAGAAGAAGGAGTTGACTCTTTCTATATTTTGAACGATCCTCTATTTTCTGACTTTGAATACAATATGAGAACAAAATATTCAGATGATGCTATTCCTATCATCTTGCTATCATGAGGGGAACTTGATGGCCCAATGAAACTTCACAAGCAATTGTCAGCCTCCAAATGTTTTGTTAGATGAGAAAAAGAAAGCTGTATTTTTTTTTTAAATTATGTAGAGAACTACTTTTAAAGATTTTATCTATTTATTTGAGAGAGAGAATGAGACAGAGAGAGAGAGCACGAGATGGGGGAGGGTCAGAGGGAGAAGCAGACTCCCCGCCGAGCAGGGAGCCCGATGCGGGACTCGATCCAGGGACTCCAGGATCATGACCTGAGCCGAAGGCAGTCGCCTAACCAACTGAGCCACCCAGGCGCCCCAAGAAAGCTGTATTTTTTAAGTCATCTTGGTGATAATTTATGTTACTGGGAGACAAACCACGTGATGATTAATGGTTAGTTATACAGTCATTTTACAATTTCCTTACCATCTCCCATGACTCTTGTGATAGTCTCCATTTTAGAATTCTTCAGATTGAGGTTTCCTGATGGGCACTGACCACATATTTTAAAATTTAATTCAACAGATGTTTGCTATCTCACTCCTCCATTTGACTGTGAGTTGTTCAAGGATGATGTTTTATCTTTGTGCAGTATTTTTATGAAACCCATAATAAATATTCAATAAATTCTTCTTGAATGAAGCATTCTTGAATTAACTTAAATTTTTCTTACTGTGTGCCAGGCATTGTGTTAGATTCCAGAGACGCAAATATGAATATAACATGCTGATTTCACTTAATGATGTATTTCAAGATTTAGATGGTATTTGCACTTTTTTTCCTTTCCAAAATACTATAAAAAACTCTGAGGGCATAGTCTATGTCTTCTTTCTTTCTTTCTTTTCATAGAATTTTTTTTTTTTAAAGATTTTATTTATTTATTTGACAGAGAGAGACATAGCGAGAGAGGGAACACAAGCAGGGGGAGTGGGAGAGGGAGAAGCAGGCTTCCTGCCGAGCAGGGAGCCCGATGCGGCGCTCGATCACAGGACCCCGGGATCATGACCTGAGCTGAAGGCAGACGCTTAACCATCTGAGCCACCCAGGTGCCCCTTTTCATCGAATTCTTAACAAATGGTCTTCTATCTCTAAGGTCTTAAAAATTCAATGGAATTTAATAAATGTCAAATAAATATTTTTATAACTGCCCAACCCTATTATTATATCTGAACTCTGTGACAATTACCTTAGAAAATTGTCCTTATGATCTGTTTGGGTTACTTTTATCATACTTCCCCAATATTTTATTTTCATATTTTCTCTCCTTTTAAATCTACTTAAAAGCTTGCCACTATCTTCCATACATAGTTTCAATTTCTCTCTGTCTCTCTGTCTCCCTTTCTCCCTCTCTCTGTCTCCCTCCCTCCCTCCCTCTCTCTCTCTCTCCTAGGCATAGTATAAGCCTATGTAAAGTCTTGGCAATTTTATGTATTTGTCTCATAACATTTCACAAGTACCTTTTTATAGCCATCCTTTGAAATCAGTATAGGAAAATTTGAGAGCATGATTTTGTTTCCAACTCTCTTCCTTGGGTTTTTACTTTAACACCTTTTTCCACATTTTTTTGTTCTTTTGCCAAACTAGTTGCCCTTTTCAGTTGGTAAGAAGTGAGGCTAGAAGTTGTCGGTCATATGCTGGAGAATGACCAGAAGTGGTTTCAAATGACATTTGATTAGACTTGTCTATGATAATAAGAAAATAAGTTGTTCTTACCAAAAGATGATTGTACCTGACAAGCAAAGCTTGTGGTTTATTAATAATTAAAAATATTGCCATGTTCTACCACTGATGGAATAGTTAATCGCTTGTTCAGTCAATACCAATGTAGCATTTATTATTCATGAAAGATAAATGTAGTGAAATGGCCTTGAATTGCATTGTGTTGCAATGAGATTACTAAGGACACAAAAAGTTGATTTATTATTTAGGAATTGATTAAACTTCTCTACTGATCTCAGTGACTAGGATAACCCACCAGATCTCACAGTGACACAGAGTTTTAATAAAAAACAGCTATTTAACTAGCTGGGGGCTAGTTTTCTTTCTTTTTTTTTTTTTAATTTTTCTAAATTGAAGTATAGTTGACATAATTAGCTAGGGATGGGAAACTCAAGATAGTGACAAAAGTGAAGGTTCTGCTTCCAGAGTTAATATGATTTCTTAGAGGGGATGTGATACCGAGAAAGGACTCACACATTTTCCAGGAGTACTTTCTTGATTTCTAGTGTGAAACCATCTTAGGCTCTAGCTTTTCACACATGCTGTGCTGGGTCATTATAGCTCAGCCAAGTTTTATTCAAGAGCTTTATGTTCAGGTGACATTTTCCCCCTTTCAGGTAGAGTTAGTTGAATTTTTTAAGGGCTTTATGAATGATTTATTCCCCTTCTCTCTAGTTCTTTTGTTCTTTTGTTTTGTTTTTAAAGATTTTATTTAGTTATTTAATTGATAGAGAAGGAGAGAGAGGGAACACCAGCAGGGGGAGTCAGAGAGGGAGAAGCAGGCCTCCCGCCAAGCAGGGAGCCAGATGCGGGGCTCTGACCCCAGGACCCTGGGATCATGACCCGAGCCGAAGGCAGACGCTCAACGACTGAGCCACCCAGGTGCCCCTCTCTAGTTCTTATGAATCTTCATACTCAGATTAGGGCCAAATATCAGGAAAGGATGGGTTTTTCTCCAACTCTTGTTCTAAGTTTTGTGTTTTTTTTTTTCCTGTTCACAGTGCTACCAGAAGTGGAAACTCTCAGCTGAGTACTCACCTGTCCCTTCTTTTCAGGACCTAAACAGTCTTTTCATTATAGACTATGCTACCTGCATACTTTAGAGGCCTTTAATTTCTTTGGAATGAGGTGATCGCAGAAGAAGTAGGGAGAGGAAGAAAAAAATGTCTATTCTAAGTAAGGATGGTCTCCACGATTTCTCCAATGGATTCGTGTCCTGTGTATGGCCCATCTGGTAAGACTGGGTTTTGATTTAGGTCCGGTTGCTACTGTCTTCGAGAACAGATGGACTTGAGCCTTGGTATGCAATAAAGAGGACTTCTCAGTATCCTGGGTATTTAAAATTCATAGTAACAGCTGCAATCAAGAAGCTTATGTTCTGGTGTGTAGTCATATGCTTGTTCCTTGGTATAGAGAATCATTTGCGTGTCTTAGGGAAAAAGTTCAAATAGCATCCTGATACATAAAGATGATATTATGGAAGGGGATTAGCATGCCCATCCCCAGACTGCCCCCAAACTATAGCAGTGATACATCAGATCCAAGGCTGGATAAGGTATTCCTGAATTTAGACCCATTTATTGAGTAACTCCTATGTACCAGACATAATGTTAGAATTAAAGTTTTGTTATAAAGACAATATGAATGTGATGGGAATAAGGAAGAAAGGGAAATAAAGGAATAATCTCACTAAAATGGGACAGACTCCCTGTGACAGTTCTCCAGTGTTAAAATATGAACTATTCCAAAATGAGACAATATTTAAAGATTTTTATATTTGCTGGATTTTTATTTTGCAAGATTTAGGAAATCATAGGTAATCTGCACTCTATCTCACTCTACACTCCTAAGCCTTGGCTAATGTGAGAGGGAAATGTACTTTGGGATGCCCTAAGTTCTTACAGTGATTCCCTGAAAATGATCAAATGCTTGGGTTTGTTTCACAACCATTTGTCTAATATTCCCAGGCATGAATCAAAATGCATTTAATGGATTCAGAGAGCTTTAATACATGACATTTGAAGCTACTTCTCCTGCATCCTGCGTTCATTTATTCACTTTAGTTTAAAGAGTTAATTAACATTTAGTTTAAAGAGTTAATTAACAAGCAGGGAGCAGGGTTGGTTAGTCTTCTCTTGTGAAGATTACCACCTGGATACTCCAACTGATGACTCAAGTTCCTAAAGCCATTTTTTAAAACTTTTTTTGTGTGTTTTTTAGGGTTTCAGATATTCTCTGAACACTTGGGGTGGGGGGAGACTCGGTTTAGGTCTACTTGCACCTGTGTCTAGGTTCTTTTAGGTGCCAGATACCTGGTCTAGGTATATGGAAGCATCAGTAAGCATGGAGGAGAAGGGTCCCATTCTTACGGAGATTATAATCCTCTGGGAGTTGACTAGAAGCAGAGGAGAAAGAGAGATAACAAACACAGCAATCAGTCACAGCAATTAGAATTATTCATAGAGTTATAAATGGTATGAAAATAATTAAAGCAGAAAATGCAGTCCAGAGTACTAAGGCATTTGTTTAGATTCAGTAGTCAGGGGAAGCTTTTCTGGGCTATTGATATATTGACCTGAAGTCTGAATGACCTGAAAGAGCCATTAATGCAAAGACCTGGGAGCAGATAGAAGAACAAATACAGATGCCCTGGGATAGGTACAAATTTCAAGTTCCAGTTACAAGCAACAGGGCAGCATGGCTGGCACAATATGAGTGCGATGGAAGGCCTCAGTCTCTGTCCCCAGATATCAGCCCCTGAGCTAAGTAAGGGCTGTGCGCATGCATCTGTTAGGAAGTGAAAACCCAGGGAGAAGTGAGGCACACGTAGAGTGGAGCATAGAAGGCAGGAGAGCCAATATGAGGATGCATTTTCTTTTTTTTTTAAATATATTTTTTAAAGATTTTATTTATTTATTTGACAGAGAGAGCACAAGCAGGGGGGGAGCGGCAGGCAGAGGGAGAGGGAGAAATAGACTCCCTGCCAAGCAGGGAGCCTGATGTGGGACTTGATCCCAGGACTCTGGGATCATGGCCTGAGCCAAAGGCAAATGCTTAACCAACTGAACCACCCAGGTGCCCTGAGGATGCATTTTCAAACTGATGCTGGGAATGACTGTTTGCTTCACCTTAAAACCATCCTCGGAGAAGTCACTTGAAAAACTGGAACTCAGGGAGAGAAAGGGAGAAAAATTATCCACCAGCTACCCTTGCCAGTTGATGAAGGGTTTGTACCACAGGGTCTGACTCCCTAAATTTCTGGGATGTACAGGCTTTAGGGAGGGAATCCTATTTTTTCACACTTCAGCATCACTAGACAAGCCATGGGGCCGGAGGTGTGAGACACACCAGGCGGCGGGGGCGGGGGGGGGAGATGCTAATGGAAGTTGCTGTCAAGTTGTAGCTGTGTGAATTCAGTCAGGGTCACCAAGAGCTGGTATCCACAATAGTGGCTGGAACTAGAGACCAAAAGGAGCAGAAATGGTGTATAAACCACTTATTGCAGAGTGACATTCACAATAACTTGGGAAAATTCATCAAGGGCCCGCAACTTAGAGGGCATTGGTACAAAGTCTTGGAGGTCTCGGAAGTCCTGGTACCAAGTGTAGAGTTTATCCTAAGTATGTTGGAAAGACACTGGAAGTTACTAATTGGGGTTACGACATGATCTGTTTTATATTTTAACTAGATGACTCTGGCTTGCATATGGAGAATTGCCTGTCAAGGAGGAAGATTGAACAGTCCACCAGAGCAGTAGTCAGCTAACTGTGACCCATGGGTCAAATCCTGCCCATCTCCTGTTTCTGAAAATAAAGTGTTACTGGAACACAGCCATACGTGTTCATTTCCATATTGTCTGTGGCTCTTTCGCCCGACTGCAACAGATTTTAGTAATTGCAACAGAAACCATATGTTCTGCAAAGCTCTAAATATTGACTATTTGGCCATTCACAAGAAAAGTTTGCTGAACACTGTAGCAAAGTGGTCTTCCTCCAGAATAGTGTGACAATGCCCTATCCTGCCCAGCATCCTACAGTGGTTATCTGCTCTCTTTAGGATGTGTTATTACAACAACATTGAAGAGTATATAATAAAACTTGGTTTGGAAAGCACATCTTTCTTCTTTCAAAATACATGTTATTTTCTACAGCTGTATTGTTTATCTTATCCAAAGCTGAACAATATGCTGGGCCGTACAACCAATGCTTTATATATGTTAAGTATATTAGTCTACTTTGTTGCAGCAAAAAAAAAAAAAAAAAGATGAAGAAAAAAATCTCAGTTGCTTCTAAGGATAAACATTTCTTTTCTCTCACATTACTTGTCAGCAATTGTGGGTGAGATGCTGAAACTCTGCCCCATGAATTTACTCATTTTGGGATCTAAACTGAAGAAACAGCCACTATTTAAGATACATTATTTTTCTTGCAGATGAAAAGAGTAATGACTTGTGGAAACTCAGAAGGCTTCTGAAAGCTTTTGCGCTAATGATGAGTATATTACATCTGCTTGTGTTTCATTGGCCAATGCATGTCACATGACCAAGCGCAACATCAGTGGGGTGAGATGTGCACTATTGGGGGGACGTGGCAAATTACATCTAAACGGTCCAGGTTGTTATGCACCTTTAATAGGTTGTGGGAGAGAAGTGATTAATGTTTCTATTATCAATGTATTGACTGAGTTCCAAATCTGCATTTTATTGACTCTTAAAATACTGCAGCTGAACCCTGTAAACATCTGTTCGGCCAGTGGACTCAACCTTAGGCTTTGTCAATAGAGGGCGCTGGAGGGATATTGCAAAGCCCGAGGAAGGGCAAAAGGTTTTCCTTCTTAGTGTGGCCAGATTGAGCGAGGAAAATAAAGGATGTCAGGTAAACTTGAATTTCAGATAAATAATGAATTTTTTCTGTAGCATAAGTATATACCAAAGATTGCAAGAGCTATACCTACACTAAAATTTCATTCCTTGTTTTTCACCTATTGAATTTTATCTGACAACCCTATTCTGGCAACCAGATGCTGGTTCCAGTGTGCTGTTTTTTGGCATAGCAGACAGAGGATCAGGTGTGTGGGAAACACAGCAGTGGTCACATCAGAGGCCCACAGGTCAGCTACAGCCTTTATCCTCCAGCAAGTTTCTCTGCATACCAGCTGCAGATCAGACCTTCAAGACAGGCTTCTTCACCACCAGTAGGATGCCTGTTCCTGTGCTGGAAGTCACCCCCCGTCCAAAGCATTTGAATCTTAGCCTTGAGGGGAGGGTGCTTCTCACTTCTACACAGTTTATTCATTCTCCCCCAGCCTTAAAGATAGCAGATGTTCCCTGCGCTTGCTACTCATATGCCCCTTAGAGTCCCTGTTTATCCTGTTTCATAGTTAACCACATTTTACTAGTTTATACTTATTTATATTCAAATTCCTAGTTATTGGTGTGGTTTCTCCTGCCCTGGCAAGACCCTGACTCACAGACTGGAGACAATAATACAATCTACCTACACGAAATAATTTAATGGTCAACTATCCTGAGGAAAGGTTTTATCCCATTTTACAGATAAAGAATCTGAGCCTTAAGGAGTTCTCGTAATGAGTGAAAAGTCACAGAGCTAGTGAGTAATAGAGGCTTGATGCAAAAGTTTGACCCATGTTTATGGTTTCATGACCTTAATTTGGTCCAACTATCCAGCCACTGAATGGAAGAATATTTCAACGTTTACTTTGAAATTATCAGCTGGTGGAGTGATGCCGCTTCTCTGTTCATGCCTATTCAATGTGATTAGTTCATTGTTTCAGTAGAATAATTTACCCATTTTACAGATGGAAGATTTGGGCAGAAGAAACAACAGTTAGGGGGAATGTACTGTTATGGGTTGGATTGTGTCCACCTCAAATTTTATATGATAAAGTCCTATCCTTCAAAATGTAGCCTTATTTGGTGATAGTGCCTTTACAGAGATAATCAGATTAATGTGAGGTTGTTAGGATGTGCCATAGTCTAATATTACTGGTGTCCTTATTAAAAGGGGACATTGGGGAACAAAAAATATACATAGAGGAAAGTGATGTAAGGAGACATCGAAAGAAGATCGCCATCTACAAGCCATGGCGACAGGCCTGGGAAATTCTTCCTTATAACCTGCAGAAGGAATCAACCCTGCAACACCTCAGTTTTGGATTTCTAGCTTCATAGAATTGAAAGATAATACATTTCTGGTGTTTAAGCTACCCAGTCTGTATATACTTTGTTATGGCAGCCCCAGAAAACTAATATAATTACTATAAAGTATTGACTTTTTGTAGGAAGATGCTGTTGAATTTTCTCTTCTGATGTTTTTCTAATACTGCAGAAAGACAACAAAGTTGTTTTACTTTTCCGTTCTTCTTGTAAAAATGACACAGGTTATAGTTGGACTGGCTGGGAATATGCAGGAAGCAAGAGGTTGTAACACCAAATAAACTCAGAGTCTGATAATAAGGATTGAATTTTTACCTCTTCCTCTTCTCTGTGCCTTTGCTTTGCTTTGTAAATGTGGTCCATAAACCAGTGGCATCCACATCACCTGGGAGTTGGTTACAAAGGCAGAATCTCAGTTCTTATTCCAGATTTACTGAATCTCCATTTTAGTAAAATCCTTAGGTAACTAACATGCACATTAACATTCAGAATCCTGGACACAAGATAACATCATTGTCCACTAGATAAAACAAACAAACAAAACCGTGGTAGAGCTTATCTTTCTTTCTTTTTATTTTTGGAAATGCCTAAAGTGGTTTTAGATTGCTGAGCTAGCTTTTTGGAGGCACTAGAAATGTTTAGCAGGTCACAAGTATATCTATTTGATTCACAGCTGGTTTGAAATCAATTACCTGAAGCTGAAATGCCTCTCAAAACTCAATAATGTGATAATTGCTCTTAATTGTTTCACTGTGACTTTTTCCTGCCTGCTTGTTACTTGGATGCTAATAAATGGGCTCTCAAAACTAGGAAGAGCCTTTTGTTTTACCATTGCCAGATGCAGGAAGACATATGTGACATAAATTCAGCTTGTTGCTATAAAATATGAGTATTATGACATTCTCAATAAAGAAATGAAGTCTATTAAAAATGATGCCAGGAGCCCCTGGGTGGCTCAATCATTAAGCATCTGCCTTCAGCTCAGGTCATGATCCCAGGGTCCTCCCTCTCCCATTCCCCCTGCTTGTGTTCCTTCTCTGGCTGTGTCTCTCTCTGTCAAATAAATAAATAAAATCTTTAAAAAAAAAATGAAACAAAACAAAACAAAGGAATTTCTAGCTACATGAATCTACCTTTGTTACCCTCAGATTCACCTTAAATGAGGTTGGTCATCAGCAGAATTCTCACAAAACAAAAGACTTAACACATTTTTTTGCTGGAAGTGGAATTTTGAATGCATTTCATTTGTGTCTTTATTTTAAATTATCTTTTTTCTAATAGAAGATGAAATTTATTTTTGTCGCTGAAGTATGTTTTTGTTTTAATGGGGAATGTGAGAGAGTTGTCCTTTATCTTCTGGCTAAGAAACAAACACATTTAGGTAAAGAATGAAAACCTCACCATTTTTACCTGTTGGATTTGGAGACCCAAAATGTTGGGGAAAAGATACTCTCACTCACTCCTAGTTGACATGCAAATTTGTAAGAAAAAAATGGACTCAATTTGAAAATATTTACTAAATTTGTAATTGCAAATATCTTTTGACACGGCAATTAGACTTCTTAAATTTACCCTAGAGATGTTCTTAAATAGCTTCAAATTACATGTGAACAAAGTTATTCATTAGAGTGTTTTTTTGTAAAGATAAAAATGTAGAAACATCCTAAATGACTATAAATAAGAACTGGTTAAGTAAATTTTAGTACACTAAAAAAATAGAATACTATACAGCCATATTCAATAACAAGATTCAATACAGCTACCTTCTTAATTTTTTTTCCTTTTTCTATATTTGAGTGAAAAATAATAAAGTTTCAAAAAGTATATTTTGCATACCACTATTTTTCTAAAAAGAGGAAAGTGTGTCATTTTAGCTGCATATATATATATATGCATATGTATGATAGCTGGAAGGATACATGAGAAACAAAATCATGTGGGGAAAATATATGGATGAGGATGAGAATCTTTACCTCATATTCTAATTTGCTTTTTGGTTTTGGAAACATTCAAAGAGAAATTCAAGTTAAAAGTAATAGCAACAAAAAGATCATGTCCTGCAGCAATAGCAACAAAACCAATTGTGACATTCTATGATATTGAATCGGTATTGAAAAGTTCTAGAATAATATTCTAGTAGCTACTATGTAGTCTGCTAAAGCCAATGCCAAAATTCCTTTCACTTAAGTTTAATGTTGAACTATGCAAGGTATTTGTTTTAATCTTGTGTATGGAGTAGGTACACATTGCAAAATGTTCTGGGATGACTTTACACTTGTTCTGAATTGTAATGAACATAGCTGTCTTAATCTATTTTGCTTGTTTGGTTCCTCCAGTGTTCAGTGTTTGCACTACCAAGCTGTGCTGGGCTATTTCTGGTGGAATAAACCGCATGAATAATGAGAGATTCCCACTGTCCCAAAGAACCTAAACATGGTTCTATTTTATGCCTCAGGGCTTCTTTGCCACGCCCTTCCCTCTAGTAATTAACTTTCCAGCATGGTCACTTTTCAGTATGGGAAGCTGCAGGTGTGGGCCACCCACAGAACACCCTCCTGCTGGTGATTAGCCATCACTGGCTTCCTGTAAGAATATTCTGCATAGAGAATGCAGGTTATTAATCCAGACAGAAATATTAGATTCTCACTGGAGAACAACATTGCTTTCTAATCATTTCTGAGGATTTAGAGGAGCAAATCGAAGCACAGAGCAGAGATAATATAATAAATAGGCTTTTGTGAAGGTGCTATATACAGTCTTGGGTTTATTTACTTATAGAACCATATAAGCCCCCACCTTCCCCCTCACATTTATCAAGATATAAGTTTATACAGAGCAACTCTTCTGTCACTCAAACATACCATGCTGTTTTACCTTTCTGAGCCTTTGAGCTTTATGTTTTCTCTGACAGGCAAGGCTTTCTTCCCACATCGGTCTTCTGAACTCCTAACTTCTCCTTCAAAATAGATAGAGCCTTCTCGGTGACCCCTCACAGGATTGGCTCTCTGTGTCTCCCATATGATTTAATTCCTCCTTCATCAATGCTCTTGCTGTTTGGACATACCCCTGTTCTTGCAGTGATGGCACAGTGTTGAAATTATTTGTTCATGTACCTAGAGAAGGCATTTTCTTAAATCTCTATGTGTTTTTTTTCTTTTATTTAAATTCAATTAGCCAACATATAGTACATCATTAGTTTCAGATATAGTGTTCAGTGATTCATCAATTTTGTATAACATCCAGTGCTCATCACATCAAATGACCTCCTTAATGCCTGTCACCCAGTTGCTCCATCCCCCACCCTCTCCCCTCCAGCAACCCGCAGTTTGTTTCCCAGAGTCAAGAGTCTCTTATGGTTTGTCTCCCTCTCTGATTTCTTCCCATTCATTTTTTCCTCCCTTCTTCTATGATCCTCTGCACTATTTCTTATATTCCACATATGAGTGAAACCATATAATTGTCTTTCTCTGAATGACTTACTTCCCTTAGCATAATAACCTCCATTTCCATCCACGTTGATGTAGATGGTAGGTATTCAGCCTTTCTGATGGCTGAGTAATATTCCATTGTATATATAAACCACATCTTCTTTACTCATTCATCTGCTGCAGGACATCTGGGCTCCTTCCATAGTTTGGATAATATGGACATTGTTGCTATAAACATTGGGGTGCAGGTGCCCCTTCGTTCCACTACATCTGTATCTTTGGGGTAAATACCCAGTAATGCAGTTGCTGGGTTGTAGGGTAGCTCTATTTATAACCTCTTGAAGAACCTCCATACTGTTATCCATAGTGGCTGCACCAGCTTGCATTCCCACCAACAGCGTAAGAGGGTTCCCCTTTCTCCACTTACTCTCATTTGTTGTTTCCTGTCTCGTTAATTTCAGCCATTCTATCTGGTCAGACTCATTCTATGAGGCCAGCATTACCTTGATCCCGAAACCAGACAATGATCCCATCAAAAAGAATTATAGACCAATATCCCTGATGAACATGGATGCCAGAATACTCACCAAGATACTAGCCAATAGGATACGACAGTACATTAAAAGGATTATTCACCATGACCAAGTGGGATTTATTCCTGGGATGCAAGGGTGGTTCAACATTTGTAAATCAATCAACGTGATACATTAATAAAAGAAAACCATATGATCCTCTCAATTGATGCAGAAAAAGCATTTGACAAAATATAGCATCCTTTCTTGATTAAAACTCTTCAAAATGTAGGAGTAGAGGGAACATACCTCAATATCATAAAAGCCATCTACAAAAACCCCACAAATATCATTTTCAACGGGGAAGAACTGAGAGCTTTTCCCCTAAGGTCTATATGTGTTCTAACAAAAGACACATAGTTTTCAGATTTGCACATTTGATTCTTTGAAAAAGGTATAGGCTATAAATATGAAATCACATTGTTACCCATTTCATGATTCATTCTTATTAAAAAGTACACTTGCGGGCGCCTGGGTGGCTCAGTTGGTTAAGCAACTGCCTTTGGCTCAGGTCATGATCCTGGAGTCCCGGGATCGAGTCCCGCATCGGGCTCCCTGCTCAGCAGAGAGCCTGCTTCTCCCTCTGACCCTCCCCCCTCTCATGTGCTCTCTGTCTCTCTCATTCTCTCTGTCTCAAATAAATAAAATCTTTAAAAATAAATAAATAAAAAATAAAAACAAATAAAAAGTACACTTGCATGATATTGGGACTATCTCATAAAATATGGACTATGTATTACTGTAGCTTAGAGAGTTTATGAAATGGTGTTTGCATCTAAGAAAGGGCATGCTTTCCAGACCTTTTGTATATGCTCCCGTTTTCACTCCTCTCCAAGTTGAGGAAGCACTGTCTTGACTGGGGAGACTCAGAATATTGATAGGGCTGTGTTTATGAAAGGGTGGAACCCCTGGGCTGTGAAGGGTCAGCACATAGCAGTGGATTTCTGTTTGTGCCTCTTTCTCTACTGAAGCTGGCAGGCAGTGTGCACCTAGATTCTAGTTTGGATTTATCCCCTAGACTCCTTTATTTAGTCTAATCTGGCTACCTGAGATTTTCATTCATTCTTGAGGCTCAAAAACAACTTGGGAATTGACATTAATTTGCTCTAATTTGGGGGCACCTGGGTGGTTCAGTTGATTAACTGTCCGACTCTTGATTTTGGTTCAGGTCATGATCTCAGGGTTGTGAGATCAAGCCTTGCTTTGGGCTCTTGAGCTCAGTGGGGAGTCTGCTTGAGATTCTCTCTCTCCCTCTCCCTCTACTCCTCCCCCTGCTCATGCATATGCATTTTCTCTCTGTCTCAAATAAATAAATAAAACCTTTAAAAATTTTCTTTTGCTCTAATTTCTTGTGTTTCCTGTTTTTTGAGAACCTTGTGAGGCTGAGGAGCAGAACAGCCCAAGGCAAGAATCTAGAACTTCTGGCTTCCTTACCATAGTATACTCCAACAGTATCCCAATCCCAACTTTCCTTCTGAAATATGGATAACCCTCTAATCCCTTAAACAAATGTTACAATGGAGTCCTATTATATTTGTTTCTTCTTTAAAATACTTTCATGCCATCTACTTGGATATATATTTTGAAACTTCTAAAAAGTTGCTGACACCATCAGGCTGGGATTGTTAAGGGAGCCTGTCACTGTTTGTTAGTCTATGGGTAGAATCTCAGTATTTACAAGTATAGGAGTTCTGAGTTAGAGCATTAGTGTGGTCAGCACATTGATTTCTGCAGTAAGAATGAGAGCGGGAAGGTGTAGAGACCCCTGAGATACACATCATCTGCTAAGGAAATTCTAAAATCCTTTCTCAAGGGTTCAAGAGAGTTAAAAACAAAAATGGTATCTTAGATCCTAGCACAAGCTGACCACAGATTAATCATTCAATAAAAACTGTTGATGGATTGCAGAGTTGAATGCTTTGTCTTTTTAACACCTGCCACAAGGATTAGAGGGTACCCTAATTTCTAAAGCTGGAAGAGTTTTGTTTTTGTCTTCATTTCTTCAGGGAACTTAAAATAGTACCTAGCACTTTTCCAAGGAATCTAGGGAATTTTATTGCAAGATTTTGGAGACAGTTTGTACCACCAAAATTGAGGTTGACTAATCTTCAAAGAAAAATATACCATCAGTGAGACCCTGAATAGAATTTGGAACTTGGTAGGATGTGAAAGGAAGACTTGTTTAAAACTTTGGTCTTGGACTCAGTCCCAGAGGCTTTGACAATAGCATTGTTTCACCAACCAAATATATAAAATGTAAAAAAAAAAAAAAGACCCTCAATGTCATTTTAATAGCACCCAGGCTGATCTATGTAACTCATTTTAATATCAAACCACAGTTGTAAAAGAAAAGTCTTAAGCAAACATCTAACAACAAGGCACTTATAAACAAATCAAAATGTAAGATTGGATAATAAAAATATTCCTTTGACAAGAAACAGCCTTGTTACACAGAACTTAGGAAGACATATGCTGCAGGTTTTCTTAAAGACAAGGATGTGATTTCTCCTTGACATGCATGTGCCTGGATTTATAATTTATAATTGTAATTTTTTTCCCCAAAACATGTATCTGTGGGTATTGACTTATAAGTGGGTATGCAGAGAATGTATATTGAATTTAGTCCATACAATTTTTGCTTGGTTTGCCCAGGATTAATCTGCTCAGTGATTATTAAAAAAAAATAGAAAGCATTTCCAATTAGTTGACAATATTTTAGAATTAAGAATTATCACATTATTTATAAAACAAAAACAATGTTTTGAGTTAGTACTATTAAATTCTTACTGTATGCCACACAATTTGGGTTACAGTTTCACATTTAATCTTCAATCTTCATCCCTAAAAGTTGGGATGTTATTATACCCAGTTGAGGCAGAAACTGAGGCTTTAAAAGCTTAAAGGCTGGTCTAAGGTAGAATCTTGGGAAAATTAGTTTAATCTCTTCATGACTCAGTTTCCTTTGTAAAAGGAAGATAACAATACTAAGCTACCTTACAGGATTGTGGTAAGGATTAAATGGCTAATATATGTAAAGTACTTAGAACACTGTGAGCTAATGAGGGCTGTGTGTTAGACATTGTTAAATTTTCAAATATGTCTGACTACAAAACCTTTTAATCATCATACTACACAATCTGTTATCTTTTCAGAATTTTCCATGAAGAGGAATAAGTAATCTTGATTCATAATCCCTCATTTTCTGAGGGAAAGGTATGGACCCTACCATTGCAGTAAACCAGATTCAACATTAGGTACATTTATATCTTTCATCTCATTATACTTCTCAGAACAACAAAGTAGGCATTATAATCTCCATTAATGTAAAACAAGGTTTATAAAATTAAGTAAATTTTCTAAGTGCTCATAATAAGGAGTAAAACTGGTTCTCAAACCAAGGTCTGCTCATTTTGAGTTCAGTGATTTTTTTCCCCACTATACCCTAGTTGCCTCAGCTTCTGTACACTAAACTTGGGTGTGCACATGTGTGTGTGCACTTACACTACAAAACCTTACACTACAGAGTTTGTGAGTGTGATTTAAATGTACCATGTTTTAGGGGTGCCTGGCAGTGGAACATGCCACTCTTGATCTCGGCGTTGAGTTCGAGCCCCATGTTGGGCGAACGTTTAGTTAATAAAAAAAAATACCATATTTCAGAAGTAAGTCGATTGTAGCAATTTCTAAGGCAACCAGTATCGAAATTACCTCCATTAAGATTTCTACAACCATAAAATTGTTTTAGGTTTTGAATTCATGTTGTCAATATCCTTAGGACTCTAGTTACAATTCCGAATCCTTTTACAATGCCAAACATCCTATATCACCCCATCATTTTAAATTTCTATTTACCTTGTTTTGCATTTAGTGTATGTAAGCCATCATTTTACCTAGTGGACATACCACACGGTGATCTGCACACACCTTTTCTATTACTTTTTTTTTTCTAGTCAAGCTATATAGCTTGTATGAGAAATATCAGTTTTTGGTTTAGAAAACTAGGATGTTACAATTTTTCAAGAATGGACCCAAGAATTTGCTGTAGTCTGATCAACATGTGTTGGTGTTGGTGTCAGAGATAAGGAACCATGCCGAAAAGAATGCCATTTTACTCATACCTCTGCTTTCCTCAAAGGACCATGTGGGGTTTTTTCCTGGGGAGGAGGCCAAGGACCAACTTAAATTTCAGTGTCAGCATAACCTTGTGAGTCCTCTGAAATTCCACTGACAAATAGCTCCCCATTTGTAATTGGAGTGAGATCTAGATGTCATTGCTCTGTAGGCAGGATCCACGGAGAATTGCTATTCATATTGGAGAGGAGTTTCTGCTCATTAAAAGCAAAAGAAACCAACTGTAAATGGCACGGCTGTTAAGAACAACCCCATGACATCAACTCTGTGAATCCCAAGGGCTATTCTCCAGTTCAAAGGTGGGTAGGGGCTGGAACAGGAAGAACCTCTCTTTCCTTTGGCTATTAATATCCAATTCACCGGGGGCCCTAAAGATGCAAGGCTCAAAACAGAGGTCATTGATGACAAAGAAAGAATACACTGGTATGAAAAATACTTGGCTAGGATAATATGGGAACTACATCGGTAGTCACCTTTACTTTAAAATAACTCTTGGGGTGCCTGGCTGGCTCAGTCAGAAGAGCATGCGACTCTTGATCTCAGGGTTGTGAGTTCAAACCCCACGTTGGGTGTAGAGATTACTTAAAAAAATAAAATCTTTGAAAAAAATAACTCTCTGGTTTTTCTATATTTTCCCGTGTTTGAAGACTATTACTCTAGTTCATAAATACAATTATTAATTGAGAACTTTTTATGTTCTTGTGACTTTATAGGTATTATCCCATTTAATCACAGGCATAGCAGGTGAGGAATATATGTTAAAATATTTAAGGTCTTGGGCATTAGAAGTAAACTTCTGAGGTTCAGTTACCTGCAAGATGGTGGCCAATACTTATTTATCCACCTTAATCTTTGTTTTCATTGTTAGCAAAGTCGGTGAACCAGCGGTAGTGTCTTACACCTCATAAAGCCATGATGAGTTTTAGATCATATAATCCGTGTAAAATATATGGAATAGTGCCTGGAATAGATGAATCACTTAAATATTAGATTGTTGTCATTATTCCCATTTTACAATGAGGAAATTGTACAGAGGAGTATAAGAGAGGCCCAACACTTTCCCAAAATGAGGTGGTGAGTTGTGCTGCATGGGGATTTAAACACCGTCACTCTTAGCTAATTTAAATTCTATTTTAAATTTTCATAGGATTTTTGTGAGGTTTAAAAGATGCATTGTATATTATAAGTGCTCAATAGAATGTGATTTTATTATGTATCTAGCTGAATTCAGAATAGACTCTCTCCTCTAGGTTTAAATAATATTTTTCATCTCCAAAGATCATGTTTTCATATTCATCTCCATTGCATTAGTAATAGATGGCTACAACTTTTCTTGTGGTTTCAGTGGATACACCAAAGGTCAATAAAACAATAGGTACCAAGGTTCCCCACATTCCACAGTGATATGCTAAAACTTCCATTGAGTACTTGCAAAAGAGACTCAGAGCTAGATCTACCAGCGTTAGTCATTTATACATTTCTAGTGTCTATGCCAAAGTAAAGAGGAAAGTCATTTATTAGCTGAGGACCAGAAAGGCTTTGGGACCACTCGATATTTCATTCACTAGAAAAAAGATAATTAGTCCACAGAATGAATGTATAGGACCAGTGAGAGAAAGACTGAAGCAGTTTTCTATTAAATTCTTCTGAGGTCAGCCCATGTGATAAACAAGTAACATAATTATAGTTTTTGTTTTTTTGTTTTTTCAAGATTTTATTGATTTATTTGAGAGAGCGAGCAAGCAAGCATGAGAGGGGGAGGGGCAGAGGGAGACGGAGAAGCAGGCTCCCCACTGAGCAGGGAGTCCAACGCGGGGCTTGATCCCAGGACCCTGAGATCATGACCCAAGCCGGAGGCAGACGCTTATCCGACTGAGCCACCCTGGCGCCCCTCAGTTTTTTTGGTCTTATATTCATCATCTCCATTGAGGGGTAAGCTTTTTGGGGTCAAGATCATGCCTCCTTTTCTACTGATCCTCAAAGTTTATGCCAGACTCCATACTCCATCAATATTGCTGCCAGACTGGAGATGTGATTAGTTATTCAGAGTTGTCTTGACAATGATAAACTCATTAAATTGGACTATTATGGTGATCACTGAAAAAAAAAGACTGGTATGGATTATAAACTACCATGCACATACCATGATGTCTACTTCAGAAGCTCTCGGGACCAACTGCATATATTCACAAGCAACTCCCACTGACTGCAAGTATGTGCATAAAACTAATTGAGGGCAGAGTCTTGCCTTCGGTATCATTAACTCGGTATTATGCATTCCATGTGTTTCATCCTTAGATATTTATTATAGCACTTAATTATGTAAGCTTGTAATTGCCTTTCATATGGGTAGAAATAAAATGGCATTGGCAACATCAGTATTGTGTAATGGGTGAAACTGCAAACTCTGGAGAGAAAGCACATCAGTAGCAGCTTGGGGTTCAATGATAGTGCAACTAACATGGTGAGAAAATTAATATAATAGTGTGCATAAAAATTAGTCAATGTTTAAAAAGTGGGAAATTTCACATAAAAATTGAGATATTCAGCTTCTATTGAAAACATTGGTAGATCTGGAAACACTGGTCTGGTGTCTCCCATAGCCACCATTTGCTTTAGTGTCAGAACAGCTGAGTCCTTCAGACTGGGACATGAGCCCTTCAGACTGGGATAGTTTGGTGCAGTCACACTCCCTCACACAGTCTATGCATCAGAACTCACATGTAGCCTGTTCCACCTCCGTCCTTTCCTGATCATGCACTTTACAACCTTCTGCCTATAGCATTGATCTTGAGTATAAGAGTTTATGTGTGGAACATTTCACTTGTTTTTTTCCGATCTCACAGAGTGTGAATTAGAGTGGATGGATTATAATAGTCAGGTATACTACTGAGAAGTAGTATGTGCTCACTGAAAACATTGGTAGTACTTTATGGCACTTATTATTGTTGAGACCAAATGTGGCTTCAGAATCCTTCTTAACCTCAGTGATCCAGGAAATTTAACTAATTGTCTAAAGTTGGTATGTTACCTATTTAGTGTGTAACCATATTATCACAAACTTAATGACCTAAAACAATACACATTTATTATCTTATAGTTTTTTTAAGTCAGGAGCCTGGGTATAACTTAGCTGGGTCTTCTGCTTCAGGACCTCACAGGCTTCAAGTAAGATGTTGGCTGAGGCTGGGTTCTCATCAGAGGCTTGATTGAAGAAGGATTTGGTTTCAAGATCAAGTGGTTGTTGGCAGCTGTCTATTTCTTATGGATTTTTGGGCTGAGATCCTCAATTTCATGCTAACTTTTTGCTTGAGGCCACCATTAGTTTTTTGCCATATGGACCTTCCCAACATGGTAGGTTATTTCCTTAGAGCCAGCAAAGGAGAGAGACTCTCCTCCCAAGATGTGTGTTACAATCTTAAGTGATGTAATTATGTACACATAATCATGAATATTCTGTCACTTTTGCCATATTCTACTGGTTAGAAGCAAGTCACAGACCCCATCATGCTTAAGGAAAGGTGATTACACACAGGAGTAAAGATGAGGAGACAGAGACATAGGGGCCACCTCATAATCTGCCCACTACCCAAGGTGAAACCAGTTACTATCCCTGATTAAGGCTCATTAATGACAGTTATAAAGACACAGCTCTTGACTTAGGTTAAGGCAAACATTTTAAACAATTCGAGCCACTTATGAGCTAAATATGCATTGAAGTGATGTTCAAATAGAAACATGAAACAAGGAGATCCAAGCATTTAATGAATATAGTAGGGCTGAGATTTGGCTACTGGAAGTTCCCTTCAAGCCTTAAATTCTCTGCAACTTAAGAGCATTGGAAAAGTAATACATATTTTTTTTTTTATAAGATTTTATTTATTTATTTGAGACAGAGAGAATGAGAGAGACAGAGAGCACATGAGAGGGGGGAGGGTCAGAGGGAGAAGCAGGTTCCCTGCCGAGCAGGGAGCCCGATGCGGGACTCGATCCCGGGACTCCAGGATCATGACCTGAGCCGAAGGCAGTCGCTTAACCAACTGAGCCACCCAGGCGCCCAAGTAATACGTATTTTGAATTTAGCATGGGAAAAGAAGAGAATGTGTTGTAGACATTTGATACTCTTAGTGTTGTGTTCATTCTTCCATGATATTGAAACTAAATAAATACATTTAATAAAATGTGCATAATTACAGAATCCTAAGAATTGCCAGATGAAAAATATCATTTTCTAGAAGTATTTAATGAATATCTACAATTGACTGGACTGTTTTTACAGTGAAGAATAGAGGAATTACAAAAGGAACTTTTTCTTGCCTTCATGGAGTTATAATCAGAACTATAGAAATGGGTCTCACAAGCAACATTAAAATAAAATAAAATATAAGAGAAAATTAAATGTCACACCGTGATAGAGGCACACTGGTCTGTCTCAGTTTTTCCTTTCTGAGTAGGAAAGTCAAAGAATATTTAGAAATCAAACTCCAAATCTGAATATTCTCCATTACTGCTAATGCCTTAATCAAGGAGTCACTAAAATAGTTGGGAGAGATGCCTTTAAAACTTCACTTCAGAAAGAGAGCATTCCATTGATGCTTGATGGAAGATACCAGGAAAAAGCACAGACTTTATTCCCCTTAGCCCATTTATCTTGGTTGTAACACATACAACTTTTGAGATCCTAGGAAAGGAGGGGGGAGGAGGGGAGGGGAAAGAAGTGGGGGGAGGAAGGAAAGAGAAAGAAAGAAAAGAAAGAAAGAAAGAAAGGAAGGAAGGAAGGAAGGAAGGAAGGAAGGAAGGAAGGAAAGAAGGAAGGAGGAAAGAAAATGAAGAAAAGGAAGGAAGGAGGAAGGAAGGGAGGGAGGGAGGAAGAGGTATTAGGCTTTTCCAACATAAAAACATTTTGATCCTTATGCATTGTGATTCCAGTAAAAATTCAACTAACCACAAATAAGTGCCATGCAAAATTAGAAAAATAAAAGAATAATCAGTGAAGATTTTAAGTAGGACATAAGCATCCTAGAGGAGGAACCCATATCTGCTTTTTGTTTTGTTTTTCACTGTTGTATTCTAAGAACCCAGAATGGGGCCTGGCCATAGCTTTGCTGAGTAAATATTTGTTGACAAAAGGCTGGAATTCTCTGACTTCTCTGTCTCAGCTATAGGCAATAGTAACCTCTGTGCAGGAAAAAAAAAAAAGCCATAGATTAGTGAAATGGAGAACCTGGAGTGGTTTTGCTCTTAGAGTATTGCCCTGACTGTGATTTAGGATCTGTATTTGTGTTGGCAGGTGTGTGAAGTGCAATTTGCTCCCTCACAGAATGTACTGAAACCTGTGTTTCTGAGCCTGGAATTAAATGTGCCACTTATCTTAATGAGCACATGCCACTCCTGTCCGTGCAGAGCCACTTGACAGAACTGAAATAGCCCAGTGATTGCAAAGAGCACACAGAATCCTGTAGCATCCCTGGATATAATTAGTTTCTGTGACAGTATAATTTTTTTTAATTGTGCGTTTATCTTTATGATGCAGACAGTGTCAGTGACAGGTGGCTCTGTGGCACAGAAAATGGTTCCAACCCAGCATGTCATTTGGAGAGGAATCTGTGGTCACAAAGAGGTTAAATCTTGTATGAAACTAAAGAGGGCAAGGTTACTCTTAGAGATTCCCTGGACTTCTCGTCAGAACAGCCCCAAACCTAGGCACCCACTTTTGCCCTGGAATTCAGGTGGTGCCTCGTGTGGATAAATTGTGCTTCCCAAAAAGATATATTCAAGTAGCCCCAACCCCTGGTGCCCATGATTGTGACCTTATTTGGGAAAGAGTCTTTGTAGATGTAATCAAGTTAAATTGAGGTCATGAAGGATTAGGGCAGGCCCTAAATTCAGTGACCTGACTGATACCCTTGTAAGGAGAGAGAGATTTGAAGACACAGAGGGAAGCAGGCTATGTGCTGAGTAGGGCAGAGATTGGACTGATGCAGCAGCAAGCCAAGGAATGCCAAGGATTGCTGACCACCATCAAAGGCTAGGCAGTGGCCAGAAAGGATTCTTCCCCAGAGCCTTCAGAGGGAGCGTGACCCTGCCAACACGTTGATTTTGGACTTACGATCTTCAGACCCGTAAGACAGTAACTTTCTCTTGTTTTTAGGCACCTAGTTTGTGGTAATTTTTTGTACCCTTAGGAAACTAATACACTGCCTTATTTGGAAAGTGAACTCTACACTTAAAGGCAACTTCTCTGCCTAATCCCTGTCTTCTCAATGCTTCAAACTGACTTCCTTTTAGTGAGAATAAATTCTGACTTTGGGGTGGGGTATCCCAAGCCTGCTTGCAGAACCAGCGCTTTTATTCCACTTAAAAATAATTTAGAACAGGGGCGCCTGGGTGGATCAGTTGGTTAAGCGTCTGCCTTCGGCTCAGGTCATGACCTCAGGGTCCTGGGATTGCGTCCTGCATTGGGCTCCCTGCTCTGTGGGGGAGCCTGCTTCTCCCTCTCCCTCTGCCCCTCACCCTCCTCCTCGTGCTTGCTCTCTCTCTCAAATAAATAAAATCTTTTTTAAAAAATAATAATTTAGAACAAAACAACTCCATCTTGAAACACAATATTCTATGATGAAAGCCATTTAACATAAAAATACACAGTACAAAACTGAAAAGAGAATTAATTGGGACAACTTTTTTGGAGGATGCAATTTGGCATAATGTGCTAATGTACTTAAGTACTTAAATATCTCTTCATTTTGGGGGGTGTCTGGGTGGTTCAGTGGGTCAAGCATCTGACTCTTGATTTCAGCTTAGGTCATGATCACAAGGTTGTGAGATGGAGCCCTTAACTAGGCTCCAGCTGAGCAAGGAGTCTGCTTGAGATTCTCTCTCTCCTTCTCCTTCTGCCCCACCCCTGCTCATGCTCTCTCTCTTTTTCTAAAAACAAATACATAAAATCTTTAAAAAAACAAACACCTTTTCTGGGCTCCTGGGTGGCTCAGTCAGTTGAATGTCAGACTCTTGGTTTTGGCTCAGGTCATGATCTCATGGGTCATGGGATTGAGCCTCACAATGGGCTGTGTGCTCAGTGGGGAATCTGCTTGAAAGATTCTCTCCCTCTGCACCTTCCCCTGCTTGCACACATGTTCTTTCTCTCTCGAATAAATAAATAATAAAAAAATAATTAAAAAAATTTTAAAACCCTTTTTATTTTTTAGAAAATATCACTAAAGGAATGATCAATAATGGACATAAAATTTAGCTACACAGTTGTTTAGCCCCATATTGTTTGTAATAGTGAAAAAGTATAAAAGATTGAAAAAAAAAGTATAAATGATTGAAATGTCTGGGAATATCAATCAGATTATTAAAATAAATTACAGCTTTCCCATACAATGGCTTAGCATATAGCTATTTAAAAAATGGGACTGCCCAATAGCCCTTTTTAAACTGTGCTTTGAGGAGAATGTGCATGTCTGGGGGGGATTTCACTGGCTCTTTCAGGAGGTGAAGTCAGGGTCAGCTATGCCTTTCTCCCACCATCACTTAATCAGATCTGTTCAATTTTATCTGTTTTATATATTGAGTTTCTGAGTAAGATGCTATTTAAAAAAACAAAAACAAAAACAAAAAAAACAAAAAACAAAGCACAGTTCTTGTTATGGATTGAGTCCTATGCCCTGCAAAAGATGTTTAAGTCCTAACTCTCTAGTACCTGTGAATGTAGCCTTATTTGGTGATAGGGTCTTTGCAGGTGATCAAGTTAAGCTAAGGTCATCAGGGTAACCCCTAATCCAATATAATCGTGTCCTTTTAAAAGTGAGAAATTTGGACACAGGGAAAGATAAGCAAATAGGGAGAAAGCTATGTGAAGATGAAGGCAGAGTTTGGGGTGATGTTTCTATAAGCCAAGGAATGCAGAAGATTGCCATCAAACCACCAGGAGCTAGGAGACAGGCATAGGCTAGTTCCTCTGTCTCAACTTGAAGAAGGTTATCGATTCTATCAACACCTTGGTCTTGGACTTCAAGCCTCCAAAACTTTGAGAGATAAATTTCTGTTGTTTAAGACCTCCAGTTTCTGGACTTCACCATGGCAGCCTTAGGAAATTAATATGGTCCAGTGCTAAAAGAGTTTGAGACTCATTTATTGGAAGCAGTACATACATTTAATAATCCCTGCTTTAGGGTAACTTTATAAAGTTCTCCCTGGCTCCTAAGACTCAAGGATATGCTGCATTGATAAGCCAGGTCATCCCTAGCCATGAGGTTCAGGAAGAGGGGAACTTGGGGAATCAGGAGGCTTCTTCTGTGCTGCCCAGAAAGGGGATTTTAACTGTCCTACGATACCAACCATTCCATCCCTGAGGAAACTACCTCATAAAGTACAACAACCAGATGTACCCCAAATGAGCCAGTGATGAAAGATGTTGGTATTTCTTTAGAGTAACAACCAAAGCAGATGAGCTGAATAGAAAAAGTGAAATAGAAGTGCTGAACAAGAGAAATGAAAACTGAGCCAATAAAAGACAGTGATGTTCATGTGCTGCACAAAAATATAACTTCTGAAAAGGGAACCATGATTTCCAATGATACAGTCATGGCCTCAAAGGTGAAATGGAAGAAATATCTTAATGTAAAAAGCAAAATTTCATAAAGATAGAAAATATGAGAGACTTACAGGATAGATATAGGGGGTCTCAGCAGAGCAAGCATGTGAGTTTAAGGACATCCAGTAGGAGAAAGCTCCCACGAGGGGAGAGACGAGAAGAGGCAGTTGAAATACATAAAAATATACCCTAGGTTGAAATTATTAAAAATTATCCTAAGTTAAAATTAAATATGATTTGTCAGAATAAAAGAGCTCACATGGCAGGTTGAGTTGGTGATAAAAAAGATACATCTAATCATAGCTTCATACAGTTCCTGAACTATAAAGATAAAGAGAAACTCTTGAAAAGTGCCAAGAACACTGGAAAAGACCAAATCCCATAAGGCATATAGGCAGACGTTGAAATGAAAAAATAATGTAGCTCAAAAGAGAAAACAGGAAAAGATTTCTAAGAATATATCTTTCAGAATTATAAGAAAATTCTAGTTTTTCCTTGTAATCTACAGGCTCCCTTCCACACCTCACCAACATGCACACACATTCACATACACAGAGACATATTACACAGATTCTCTGTTGTAAGGGCTGAGGTGATTCTAAAATGTTGCATGTGAAAGGTATTTCTACTCATGCAAGATCTGGACAAAAATATTCTGCTTTGTGATAAGCTTGGGATGTAACATTGTTGTACTGTGTGGCATGTTAATTTCATAAGGATGACAAATTCATTCAAATTCTACTTGCTGATGGACATGATCATCACTTGTCCAAAAGGGAATCCTGGTATAAGTAAGAAATAGCCAACAAGCTCTTTCCCATTCTGAAATTTTAAAATATTTTTTCAAGTATAAATCTAGGATGTTTACATGTATTCTTGTTGGCTTTGATGTCTTGGGTGGGTTATTTTATTAATTTAAGTCTTGATTTGGTCTTCTTCATCAAAGTTTGGTGTTGTTCAAAGCATGGTTTATTATTTTGTATGTAATTTTTATTTCATTTCAGAATATTCTAAACAAAATGAGTCAATGATAAAACTGAAGGGTAAGTCACAAGAAACCTTCCTTTGATTGACATTTACCCTACGATACCAGTTATCAAACTTTATTGTTCAAAAGTTTCAGACAGAATCTTGCTAATACCAGAGATTCCAAGTTCAACATCAGACCATTTAATTTTAAGCAGGCCTTGGAAACACACATTTTTAAACAACTAAGTAATTCCCTGTAGGTGGTTCTTGTACCCAACTTTGTGATTTATTCCTGGAAAGGGAAATGCATTAGACCTAATGTAAAAATCTAAAGAAGCAGACATCCCTCTTCTCCCTCACATCATATTCCACTACCACACTATTCACTACCCACATTTTTGACAAAGCTTTTTTTCTATCTCCACTGTTCCTTTGGGATCTCATTGTTATTTTTCTTGTTTTTAGCTTGCTTTCTTACATGAAATTTCTCTAAAATTCATGTACCTACTAGAATAAACTGGTGGTTGAGAAGCATTTTTTCATGTCTCTATTAGTCTGCTTCAGCTGCCACAACAAAATATCACAAACTAGGCCTTAGATAACAGAAATTAATTTTCTCACAGTGATGAAGGTTAGAAGTCCTACTTCCGTCCCCAGAGCAGAATCCGCTTCTGGCAACAGCTCTCCTCCTGGCTTGTAGATGGATACCTTCCTGCTATGTCCTGACATGACCTTTTCTCAGTATGTGTGAGCAAAGTGAGCAAGTTCTCTGGTGTTTCTTCTTATATGGACACAAATCCCATCAGATCTGGACTCCCAACTTTATGACCTCATTTTACCTTAACTACTTCCTTAGATGCTCCATCTCCAAATATAGCCAGGCTGGGGATTAGGGCTTCAACAGGTGCATTTTAGGTGACCCAAGCATTCAGTCCATAACCCTGCTGCTCATCTTTTCCTCTATTATCCTCTAGCATGGAGTCCTCTTGCATCCATGGAAGTCACAATAAAGTCAGGAAGTAAGCCTCTCATACACCACATAGGCTCTCAGCACTTTCCTATAGAATGCACTTTCCTGGTCTCAAACTTTTGGACATTCAGTGGATATTCATTATGCATTTAATGTCTTGAAAAATGTCAACATCTGTCAGTATTCTAACAATTACTTTGATTTGCTTCTGGACACTTGAAAAGTATTTTAATTTCAGGAAACACACTTGACTTCTAATAATTCTGTCACTTTTCAGTGGCCTGCAAACCCTTTGCACATCCCCAGCAACTATATTTATTCCACCAGGTGTGAGTTTTAATAAAGGAGTTCCTAATTAACTAAATATTAAATTGACTAAATATATACCTCAGCTGCTCCATTTAACTGAATGTGATCTTTGTTTGCATATATGTATGGTTATTTATAAACAATATTTATTTTTATTTTGACAAGTGTTCTCATTCCAAATCCCAAAAAAGTACCAGCCAACAAAATCAATAACACATAGGGGAGGCAATCATTTATATACACACATACTCAGACACACACTGGTTGGCCAAAAAAAGTCAAAGCTTAGATCTTTTTAATACAAAAATCTGAGAACATTCAGTGCCAAGTTAAATTATTTTCAGAAAATATTTCTGACACCCAAAACATTCCAGAGACCTACATTCCCCTCCCTAGGATGTTGGTCACTAGGAGAGTCCTCTGGGACAAATAAAAATTCCATTCTTAACTTTCCTCATCTGTAAAATAAGGGTGTTGTATTAGATAGCCTCTAAGTACTTTTAAGCTTTCAATTCTATGCTTCTGTGATTTTATTTTATGAACTATGTATCTATTCTAACTGACCAGAGAGAAATCCATAGATGGATTTCTATGTACCCAACAGAATTTATCAACCTGCCTTACACCATAAAGGAAGTAAAGAGACAAAATTAATCTCTCTAGAAATTTGTATGCACTATAGAAAGGGTATAAGCAAAATGCTGCAACAACTTTAGGCTTCATTTTTTGAGAGGGTAAGATGCAGTCTGTTTTCTACTTGGGGAAAAAAAAATGTAAATCCAAGAGACATTCCAAGAATGGGATATACTGGGATTTTATCACTGTGGGTCATATCCAGAGGCTTTTCTGACCCACAGTCCCAATCAATGGTGGGATATACATTCCATGGTAGAGTCAGCTCTACTCTGAGGAGTACAGGGGCAAAAACTGGAGAGGATAAGTACAATATTAAGAAAAAAGGCATTTGGTGGCCAACAGACACATGAAAAAGTGCTCAATATCACTCGGCATCAGGGAAATCCAAATCAAAACCTCAATGAGATACCACCTCACACCAGTCAGAATGGTTAAAATTAGCAAGTCAGGAAACAACAGATGTTGGCGGGGATGCGGAGAAAGGGGAACCC
>NC_138379.1:16935588-16954263 GCF_054177405.1 Leptonychotes weddellii
GAAGAAGATCGCAGAAGGGGAAGAATGAAGGGGGGGAAATCAGAGGGGGAGATGAACCATGAGAGATGATGGACTCTGAAAAACAAACTGAGGGTTCTAGAGGGGAGGGAGGTGGGAGGATGGGTTAGCCTGGTGATGGGTATTAAAGAGGGCACGTTCTGCATGGAGCACTGGATGTTACGCACAAACAATGAATCATGGAACACTACATCAAAAACTAATGATGTAATGTGTGGTGATTAACATAACAATAAAAAAAATTTTTTAAAGAAAGAAGGCATTTGGGGCTCCATATGGAGGCTCTGGGTCTGTCTGGTCACAACTTGTAAAGAGGGGCTGTATTTCTTGTTTTTAGGTTCTAATGAATTATTACTCAAGTTTTTTCCTATAAAGAAGTGGATATGGCCAGCTCTTGCATAGTGTGGTTTGGGAATGTTCCTGAAAAAATTGCCTTTTATGGACCAAATTAAGTTTTGATTATTTCTGGCCTTGAAAATTTACAGCAATCCTTCTAACGGGTTTGTCTGACTCTGATCTCTATTCTGGTACCTTCTAAAGCAAAGTTTTGATCAGTTTAAAAGCTGCAGAGAAAACCCCATTGTCTGATTGAGAAGGTAAGAAGTGCAAACTACCCAAACAGCATTTTTGGTATTTATCTCCCACATACACTTTATTAATCAGTTCATGAAATTTTTATTAAGTGCCTGATATATTTAGGCTGGACATACCCTAAACTTCTAGCCACAATAAAATACCTTGATTATATTTAATATAATTTATATTTTATAACTTTTCTGCCTTTCCTAGCACTCTCCCTCTTTTTTGAAAAGTTTTCCTGTACTTCTTTCTTTCACCACCTTAATGCCAAATATATACCTACTTATCCACAAAGCTCAATATAAATGTAATCTCTGTATATTTGAATCCATTTCTTTGCTTCATCCAAGAACAAATAACGTGGTCTTTTTAATTAATTTTGTTTTTAAATTATAAGGTAATAATACATTTTTTGCAACAAAAGGAGAGATAGCATGTAAAAGAAAAATAGAATGTCTACCTTCATTAATCTTCTCACAGCATTTTTAATGTGCATTTTGTTTATGAATAGCACACATACAGAAAAAACATAAATAATAAGTCTAAGACTTAGTGAAATTTCACAAAATGAACACACCCAGAAATCAGCCCCCAGATCAAGAAACAGTGCATTAGCAGCAAACCAACAGTTCTTATTTCTCCTACTAGCACTTCCCCGTCAAGGGTAATTGCTACCCCAGTTTCTATGATCTTAGATTAGTTCTGCCTTCTTTGAGCTTTTTGGAATCATATGTTACTAATTGTCTTGGGTCTGGCTTCTTTTGCTCAACATTATCCTTGTGAGATTCATCAGTGGTCTTGCATGCATTTGTGTGTATATGCATCCATGCATGCATGCATACACACATACATACACATGCATGCATGCACGCATATGCATTACTTTGAAGTCTAGACCGAGAAATAGAAATGCTAGGTATATGTATGGTGAATTTTAGCGAATATTGCCACTCAGCGGTGGTTGAACAATTTATAATCACAACATGAGTTTTGAGTTTCCAGTTGTTGAATGTTGGTTGGATCCAAGTCTGTTATATATATTTCTTATCCTTATTAGATCAGTGGACTACCTGGAACATTTTCTTCTTATGACAGTGGAAGAAAGAAAGAGGAATGAGTGTAAAAATACATTGTTTTTCAGCCATGGTTGAGAACTAGCATACTGTTACTTCTGTCCATATTTTATTGGCCAAATGAAGTCAAATGGCCAAGCTCAACATCAATATATGCCCCATTTTTAGTGGAAAAAGCTGCAAAATCACATAACAATTATGTGGCTATTGAGAATAGTGAAACATTGAAACAAATATCAGTGCAGTCTATCACAGTTTGCTCTCTTGGTGGCATTTATTTATATCCCTCCCACACACAAAATGTATCCACTCCCTAAAATACTCCAGAAGTCTTATCTGATCCTGGTATAAGGCTCAAAACCAGAATTTTATGCTTTATGTCAGGTCAGTATTTTTCTCCTCCTGTTTGAAATCTTTGTGGGAAAAATACAATTCAGCCCTATACATGGTAACACAGGGACAGAATTCACTTAGAAGGGTGGTGAATAGGGAACACGTAACAATCTCTGTGTCTTAGAAATTTGGGAATCTCAGTGGACAAAATGGACAAAAGTTGCTGCATCTGGCTATTCTTGGGACTTGAATGTTTCTTTATTGGGCTCTGGATCGATTCATCGGGATGGTTCCCAAGTCTGTTGGTCTCCATGACTCTTGGATTCACCTCTGGGAGATCCCTTTTTTCCCTACCATTTCTGTTGCCCACCTCTTAAGAGACATCATAAAATATCATTTTTGGAGACTGAGATGGTTTCTTAGGCTGTTTCCTGGCTACAGAAATTACTTTATTTTATTATTATTATTATTATTATTATTTTATTTTTAAGTAGGCTCCATGCCCTGCATGGAGCCCAGTGCTCAGCTTGAACTAATGACCTTGAGATCAAGACCTGAGCTGAAATCAAGTCAGATGCTTAACTGACTGAGCAACCCAGGCGCCCCTGGCTACAGAAATTTTTAGGCTAGAAGTTGTTGTTTGAATTTGAACAGTTTTAGTCTTTTAAATCCAAACTAGGGATGGTTTTTCCAATACAACTTTTCAAATCTTCATGGGTTTTGTAGGTATCAGAATTCCATACACTCTATGTGAAAAACCACATCTACAGATACTATCAAAACATGACACTCTTTTTAGATTAATTTATGATTTTTCTTTTCTTTCTTTTTTTTCTAAAGATTTTATTTATTTATTTGACACAGAGAGAGAGACGGCGAGAGAGGGAACACAAACGGGGGAGTGGGAGAGAGAGAAGCAGGCTTTCCGCAGAGCAGGAAGCCTGACATGGGCCTCGATCCCAGGACCCTGGGATCATGACCTGTGCCAAAGGCAGATGCTTAATGACTGAGCCACCCAGGCGCCCCTGTTTTTATTTTCTTAGGGCTTTTATGATCCTTACTGAGAAGTCAAGAATCAGTTTCATTCTTGTTCCTTTGATAGTAATTTATCTTTTTTGTTTTGTTCTTTTTCTAGCAGCTTTTAAGATTTACTCTTAAGATTGAGAGTCCCTGTGACCTTCTTTTCAAAACTTTGATTCTTTACCTTTGAAAAGAAAATACTTATGTAGTATTATAAAGACAAAACGAAATGGTATATATTACATGCTTGTCACAGAGCCGGCCATGTGTTAAGGATTCAAAAATGCTTGGTATTACTATTTTTAAAAATTTTTCTCCATTAGAAAATTAAATATAACCAAAGCTTTAAAATGTGAAAGACCATTGAAATTCACAAATAAGGTATGTAAAAGAATAAGGCTATTTTTTTTTTGACTCTGAGTTCAGAATTTCACCACTATTCTTTAATATGCATATCAGTTAATTGGCCATCTTCAGTGCATGACTAGAAGCAGCAAAATTATATTAAAGGATAGAATATTGTCCCATGAGAATTATGCTATTATTCTCTTGTGGGAAGTAATCTGGGAGAAATGAATCTTTATGAGAGACATCGGTCTTTACATCTTTGCTCTAAATATTGTCTCAGGAAAAGACATTATTGAGTGTTGCTGAATATATCTGGGAATCCCTGCAAATGAAATCAAAGCCTTCTAGAATAACTGTATATTCTAGGAAATATGAAACAAGCCAGAACAGTCCCACTTTGAATGAATGGTTTTTAAATGCTTGAGAGACCACAAAATGTAAAAAGAGTTCTTAATATGAGGAGGGAGATGTGTCTAGTGCATGAAAAACCATACACTCATTTACTGTAAAGAAGAAAATTTTAAAGATGCTAACCTTCTGATTTGAATGGACTTTATTTATTCATTTCAAAGAAGCCATTCAAAAAGTAATCGTCCCTTGTAATGAAAGTAGAATAGCATGAATAGGTGAGGTTTAGACTGTGGGTAAGGAAAAGGGAAAGGATAGGCTCTGAGTTTGTGGAAAATGAATAGTATTTTCATGAAATTTTAGAGGTAGAAATAATTTTAGAGGTGTTAGTCCATTATTTTCTCTTAAGAGATGAGGAAATGGGTAATCAGAGAGGTTCCTGACATTTTCAAGCTTGTAGACAAAACTAAGTCCAGACCTTCTTGTTCTTATATCATTATTTTCCATTTTTCAACAGTGGTTCCTCTTTCAAACTGCTTATCTGTTAACTCTGAATACTAGCTATAAAAACCCAATAGCTTTTTAACAGCTTCTTCATGGATTTTTAAAAGCTTAGTAAGTATTTGTTCAGATCCGGTCCCAAATATGAGAAGACATGCATCACATGTCCAGATGTTGTATGTTTTCAACAAATGAAAACCATTGTAATAGAAGATTTAAGTATATTTGGAAACACATACACAATATGTAGGAGATCAGGAGTGTGGTCTAGCAAAGTATGAAGCACAGAAAAAAAAAAAAATTCCAAGGCAGTCAGAAAAGTGGCACTCACTGGTAACAGCTAATTTCCATTGCTGCTTGAATCCATTACCTGTCTCCAATTCTGTACAAAGTAATAGTAGACTTATTGAAAGGTCTATATATTAAATTTGTCTGTATCTTCCCACTGTTGAGCCCAGAAAATATATGCTAGGTGAATTGAAGAATGAAGATGGATCTCTCACACCACCTCCGGAGTCTAAGCCACCATGATTTTTCATCTGACCCTCTGGTTCTCCTTTACCTGCCCTCCTGTTATGTCTCTTTAGCTAGTTATCTTTTAATTATCCACTTTTGACCATTTTTTTTTTGGTCAAAACAAAACAAAAACAACAACAAAACACATTTAAAGTCTCCTGTTGTTTTTCAGATTATTTGTGTTCCTACTGCCTAGAACATTGTATCATTTGATCAATACTCTGCTAGATTTTTCTTTTTTTTTTTTTTTAAAGATTTTATTTATTTATTTGAGAGAGAGAGAGCACATGAGAGGGGGGAGGGTCAGAGGGAGAAGCAGACCCCCTGCCGAGCAAGGAGCCCGATATGGGACTCAATCCCTGGACTCCAGGATCATGACCTGAGCCGAAGGCAGTCGCTTAACCAACTGAGCCACCCAGGCGCCCCTCTGCTAGATTTTTCTATTTATTCAGCTTTCAACTCAGGAGTCTGATTAGTATTTGCTTAGGGAGAACTTCATCCCCATAGGCACCTATATATTTTGTGAGGAAATTGAGAAAGCAGTGTGGTTTGACTACCTCATGTAGGCTCCCTGATTACACAATTACCAACTGGGTTTTTCATTCTATTAAATTTATTTCCTTTGAACATCTCCTGGCAGTTGGACTGGAGGACATTTTTAATTAAGATAATATTTCTGAGGAAATACAGAAAATAGGAAAGAGTAAATGGGATTTGATTGCTGTTGCTTAATCTTTAGTTGGATCATCCATACCTCTATTTGTCTGTAAAAATTCAGGAGTCAGAGTGCATTAGTTTCCTGAGGCTGCTATATCAAATTATCACCAGCTGGGTGACTTCAACCAACAAAAATGTATTCTATCATATGAGGCCAGAAACCCAAAATCAAGGTGCAAGCAGGGTTCTGCTCCCTCTGGGGAGAATCCATTTCTGGGTTCTTCCAGCTTCTGGTGGCTGGTGGCTGTTGACATTCTCTGACTTATGGCTGCTCTATGTGCTTGGTCTTCACATTTATCTTCTCTTCTCTGTGTATCTAATAGGCTGTGTCTTCTTCTTATAAGTACACATGAGATAGTATTTAGGGCCTACTCAGATAATATAGGCTAACCTCCTCACCTCAAGATTCTTAACTTAATTAGATCTGCAGAACGTTACCAGGTAATAGTCACAGGTTTTAGAAAATAAGATCTGGTAGAGTTGAAGGTGACCATTCAGCTCACTACACAGAGTGAGAAGATATTATTAGAAGTCTGCTAGAACCCCTTCCTATATGAATGTTTGTAATGGCCTCCTAAGTAGGTGGTAGGTTGAGAGTTTAAGCTACTCTGTGGTATTGCTGACTTGGCATCTCTTTTGTTGGCCACGTAATGTGTGAGGGCCTTATATTAACACCAGCCCCTCATGCAAGTAATCGCCCTGGGTAACAATCTGGACAATCTGGACTTAACCTGGGATCCCCAAAGCACTCCACCCATAGACCCTCATAAAGTTTGTGCCCCAGGTCTCTTGTTCTCTCTGTCTGCATTCTGCCTTGACCTCCTTATGCGGCCTCTCGAGGTGTGCTATGTACTTTCTCCAGGACCTATGAGAAATAAGCTTATTTATTTCAATTTCTCTTGTAGTCTTTTTTTGAATCCTAGCTCACCATTCTACACCCTGTGCTCTACTTAACAAATGTTAATTTAACAAAGTCATAACATGGCCTTTCTTGCTTTTGTATGAGATTTCCAGGAACAGGGTGCTTACTACCTCTCTGAAAACTTGCTCCGTTCATTCTTATTGTTAAAAACATAAATCCTTAGCAATGAGGTGGGTCTGCCTTGGGTCCTTCCTACCACTTCAGCCACAATTACAGATAACCTTCACCATCTATCTTCTACTACCCAAATCTGGCAGACCATTTAGTCAGGGCTAGGAGAGCACGAGGAGCCTCAGTACCACATGAAGATGTAATCTAGAAAGTATATGAAAAATTCCTAAAAGCCAATATGGCAAGTGAGTCTGCCTTGACAACTCTGTATTGGGCCAAGACAAATGGCAGGGTTTCTGCCTTGGTTTCTCCAGCTGGGACTAGAGTCCAACCTGAACCCTAGCTTACCTCAAGGAAATCTTCATACCTTTCTGAGCTTGTATCCTTAATCTCTCTTCGACAAATTGGATTTTATTCCCCATATTTGCCTTCCCACATGCTTCTTAGCCACTGACTTGGATCTTGGTCTGAAGAGACAAATCAGTTGAAAATATCCACATCTGCTATGTTGCATGTTTAAACTATTGGGTTGATCACTTTTGGTACCAGACTTATCCTGGAATAAATATGAGTTAGCATTCTGCCCTTTTTTCATACCAGGAGCCAGCCCCATACCAGAGTTAATTTCCCCAGCCTTGGTCCACTTATTTATGTTACTAAAGTTATCTTATTTAGTCTTCGCAATACTTTGAAGTAGGTTCTGTCATTATTCTCATTTACAGAAGACACATTTTAAAGCACAATGAGGTATAGTATGGAAGTCCATCTCTGAAATATGTTATTTCTTCTCTTTTCTAGGCTTAACAACAATTTCTTAACAGCTCTTCATCTTAGGATGTTTTCTCTCTCTTACCTTCCTTCCTTCCTTCATTCCAGTCCTCTCTTCTCTACTTCCTTACCCTCTCTCCTCTCACTGCCTCCTTTCTTCCTTCTACCATTTTATTACCCACAATACAAATTATCATTCTCTAACACTCTTTCTGTCTTTTCCTTTGTCTCAGCCTCTCTGTCTCTCCCTCTGTCTCTGTCTTTCTCTCCTCACCCCCAAAAGGGGTCTTGTCTCTAAGTCTGATGCCTCCAATCTGCCTGAACACAGAACCAGATTCTATCCTAGATTTTCCTGTATCTCTATCATTTATTCAGGGCCTGAGCAGGGCTACCTTTCTTCCCTTTGGGAAACGTATAACATTCAATGGCCATTCTTTTTTCTACTATTTAAAGTCACCAATGGAATGCTCTGGTCTCTTTCTAGAAGTGTGATAGGATCATAGCCCTGTAGACCATGTCAAACTGAGCATCTCTCAGGGTGACTGAATTTTGAGGGAGGATTCACAGTAAATTTTTATCCTCTTCTGTAGCAGTATTTCTCATTTCTGATAGAAACCCACTCTTCTTTCTTCATAGCTCTTCCTGTATCTTTTCCAGCTAGCATAATTTCATTCTGATCACTCCAACTAAGCTAGCAAGTTTCATGTTTGCATATCTATTTGTCTGATTAAGAAAGGCTCTTCACTTTGTTTGATTTCTGAGGGAGGGCTTTTCCTAAAATGCTATGGCGACACTTCTTTCACCACTCCCTGAAGGAACCCAATATAATTAGGTAAGTGAAAGTCAATATTCCTGAGATAACACAGATTGAGAAGAAAAGGAAGGTTAGAAAGATGGAGAGAGTGTGTGGCTCAATTTGTCTGCGTTAATGTATTTTGTGTCTCCAGTCTGAACTCTAGACATTATGTCCAAAATGATTTAGAAGTCCAGTAGGCATCTCAGGCATAACTAGACCCTTGATTCTCCCCACATAACTGTTAGTCCAATTTTTTCCTTCTCAGTAATGGAGAATCCATTTTTTCTGTATGCCTAAACAAAAATCTTGAGGTCAACTTGATTCCTCTCTTTCTCTCATACCACACATACAATTTGTCCATAAATTCTGTATACTCTATCTTTAAATACATCCTGGTTTTAAGCACTTCTCATCACCTCAACTGCTACAACCCTGGTGCCTTCTACCACAATCTCTTACCTAGATTATTTCACATGTCTCCCAATTGATGTTTCTGCTTTCGCCCTTGAACCTTTGTGTTTTATTCTCTATATGGTAGCAGTAAACAAAGTCATACTGTATCATTCTCTGTTTAAAACCAGTAGCCTATCATACTAAAAATAATTTCCAATTCATGGCTTAGAAGGCCCTACTTTATTTGACCCCAGATACCTCTTTGTCTTGAATTTTATGGATTTTCCTTCCCGTACTATGAACCAGACTCAATAGCCCCTTTGTTCTTCCTATAATAGAACAAACTCAGACATTTGACATATACTCCCTCTTCAGGTCTTTGCATTTGCTGCTTCTTGTGCATAAAATGCTTTTCATCATGCTCAAATTGGCATGGCTCATGTATACTTCTGGAAGTGCATTCTTCCACTTTGTGCTCAATGCCACCCCCTATCAGGGGCCTTCCGTGACAGTCTTATTGAAACTACAATGCCCTACCAAAGTCTATGCACCAAGTGTTCTTTATTTTTCTTCATAACACTGATCACCACTTAATTACAAGGCATTTTGTTTTGTTTTGTTTTCCACCCTCTCTATGAGAATAAGGAATATGTTTGTTTTATACTCTGTTGGATCCGCAGCTTCTAGAATAGTGATGGCACATAATAGGTGCGTTTTGTCCAATGAATGATGAAAATATAGTAAGCTTTTATGAAGGCCATTGTTTGAGATTGGAGTGAGGCAGGAAGAGAGCAAGTTACTGTCAAGGAGAACTTGAGTCTGAATCTTTTTCTGGTTCTGCCTACCTTACTTTTGGCAAGTATGTTGACTTTTCTGAATCTAATTTTTCTCAAGAGTAAAACTGATAGGGCGCCTGGGTGGCTCAGATGGTTAAGCGTCTGCCTTCGGCTCAGGTCATGATCTCAGGGTCCTGGGATCGAGTCCCGCATCGGGCTCCCTGCTCCTTGGGAGCCTGCTTCTCCCTCTGCCTCCCTCTCTCTCTCTCTGTCTGTCATGAATAAATAAATAAAATCTTAAAAAAAAAAAAGAGTAAAACTGATATTATATATATTATTATTATATATGCATTCCTCTACCATCACAGCTGCACAGTGGTCTGTGGCTTGTGTTCTTGGGAGCCCAGTGATCACTCACAGGTCTTTATTGGATTCCTTTGGAGTAGTGGGTAAATAATAATGTGGTATATAGGAAGATGCCTTGCCTTGATACTTTCATATATTCAAGGAAATTTTAAGAAGATTGTTTATTCAGAGCGCCTGGGTGGCTCAGTTGGCTAAGCGACTGCCTTCTGCTCAGGTCATGATCCTGGAGTCCCAGGATCGAGTCCCGCATCAGGCTCCCTGCTCAGCGGGGAGTCTGCTTCTCCCTCTGACCCTCCTCCCTCTCGTGCTCTCTGTCTCTCATTCTCTCTCTCGCAAATAAATAAAATCTTTAAAAAAAAAAAGAAGATTGTTTATTCATCTATTATATATAGTATATATATTATGCACACATGTGTATTAGAGAGAGAGACATTTAAAAAATAACACACATAAACCACTCGACATAGTACATAATCCCTGGAACTTGGTAAAGGTTACTTTTGGGTCTGCCCCTGTGGCCTTTCCTCTCTATGCATCCCACTCACCTTGCCTAGATGATGTCTCACAGAAGAACTTCCTTACTATCAGAAAGAACCCACTTGAGACCCATAAGGCTCCCACCGCCAAGGTAATTGGGGTGTCTGTGCCTGTGCTTATTTGTCAGCTTGGCTTGTTACAATCTGTACAATGTTTTTCAGCAGATGTTTGACATGATTTGTCTCCCTGCACAGACGGTATCTACCTTGATTTGTGGTGAGATGCAGATTTGGGCTGGCAACTGCCACTCAAATCGGTGCTGCAAGAGGTAGTTTACCCGCAGCATCATGCTGCTGCTCCCAAGGGATGACTCAAATCCTCACGCTGTGTGTGGGAGGGAACATGACAGTTTAATTTAAATACCTCTGCTGGGGGGTGGGAGGATGGGTTAGCCTGGTGGTGGGTATTGAGGAGGGCACATTCTGCATGGAGCACTGGGTGTTATGCACAAACAATGAATCATGGAACACTACATCTAAAACTAATGATGTAATGTATGGGGATTAACATAAGAATAAAAAAATAATAATAAATAAATAAATAAATAAATAAATAAATAAATACCTCTGCCAATGCACCGAGCTCTGCAAGACACATTCTCTGCTGTATACTCGTGTTCCTGTGCTGTCACTCTACCTGTGCAGTCTCAGCTGCAGTCCCACAGAGAGGGGAAGAGATGGCCTGGGTTCTAAGTCCACCTGCTGCATCACCAGGATAGTGGTTAAAGGGTTGGCTTCTGGAAGCTACCAGAGTTCGACTGCTGATGCTTCAATGACAGCTATGTGGCCAGGGACAATTGACTTAACCTCTAGTTTCCTCATCTCTAAAATTGGGATGACCCCTAATAGTACCTATTTCTTTGAATCATTGTGAGGATTAAATTGTATCTTTCAAGTAGAACACTTAGAACACTCCCTAGGATATAGTAAGTTTTAGTAAGTATAAGCGATTGTTACCGGGCATATAATTAAGTGTAAGTGGAACAAAAGTTCAAAGAGGAATCAGGAAAGACCATTTAGGAACCTGGAATGCCTGATGAAGACATGTAAATAACATTCATGCAGCGCAAGATGGTATCAGAAACCCAACCTACCCCGGCAAACACATGGGCTACCGGGGAAGGAATAATTCACTGGAGGGTGAGGATATAAGTGAATAATGTTTCATTGAGGATTTCATTGAGACCTAGAAACTGAGTTGCATTGAAATAGAAGGAAATGGTATTTGACATTCTAATCAAAGACTGAGATGCTGTTAAAACTTTTTCTTAATATGGGAAACCCTGAGTTTAGAGCTTTTGCTTCATTTGAAGGGTCTTTCAGGCTTCTAAGTGAAAAAAATTGTATTCACATACAGCCATGGTCACAGTGAGCGAAGGGCAGAGGATGAAAATAACATTTGCCAAGTACTTACTACACACTGAGTAATTAGTGTCAAGCAATTAGTTTTTAACCCTACCGTAAGCTTCTAGGAAGGAGGGGTTGCTGTATCCATTTTACAGATGAGAAAACAAACTCAGGAGGGTTAAATAAACCAAACTTCTCTTAGCTGGTAGAATCTGGAATGTAAACCCAGATTTAAATTGCTGTACATTCTAAAAGCATTTTCTTTCTACATGGTCTTACTACCTGCTATTAGATGCTGAGATTCATCCTTTCGGAATGGATGTACATTCCCGATTCCCTGTTACTAGTTAGTTCTGTGTGTCACATCATTTTTCATTTCCTGGCACACATAAGACATAGCAATATTCACTGGGCACACCAAGAAAACCAGTGAGGCTACGTCCAGTCTCTGACTTCCATTAGCCCTGCCTGGGCTGAATAAATGTGTATCAAAGATCGCTTTTGACCTTGGTACACTTGCATATTACAGTTCTGGGATAGAGGAGGAAGAGGCATTAAATGGAACCCTTTAGTTGCTCCTGGCCCTGTCACTTTTGGATTTCGCTCAACCACAGGAAAACAGGTGGTACTAGGAGCTCAGTGGCACCAAGAGCCCCACCACAAGTCCTGCTCAGGAAGCCACCAGCCATTCACCTTTGCCGCATGAGTGATGGCTCTATGCAGAATGCATTTCAGAAAACGAGCGTTCTCTGCAAAACCATTCCACATTTTGACTGTGCCATGAAGCACCATATGTATTTATATCACACCAGTGGTAGTGTTTAAAAGAAAAACCTCTTAAGTCAGTTTTCACATTATTCCAAATGATGAAAAAAGATAATTTTGTTTCTCTCTTAGGGCTAGGAAGGCAATCTCGTTATTCCTCACCAGTCGTCGAAAGGATCTGGGGTTTCTGCACTTGTGACAAGTATCCTTTAGGATGTGCAAAGTGTCTGGGACACATCTGGTTAGATCAACAGTCTTGTGTAACTAGACTCAAAATGGTGTGGCTTTCTCTTTCCTGACTGAGCAAACTGAGCATCCCTTCCACTTTGGGGCATATTTATACTCCTGTCTGCAGTTGTGTTTGGGAATTGTTTCATGATCTGCTCACTGACAGTGTTCACTTCATCAGGTCTATTCTGCAGGGTCAGCCTCTTTCTTTGAATCCAGTTATTAGTCTTTGATATTCATTTGTACTGAGAATGGACTCTTATGTTCTGGACCTTCTTTCATCCTAGACTTGGAATCTTGTTCTTTTTCATGAGTTTCAGACATACATGGACACATACTAACACACACATGTCTGTGCCTAGCAAGTTTCCTTGAAATACAGCCTAGACAGAGCTCCAGGGCCCTTGATTACCTTGGTGAAAGACACTGGAAGAAACGGGGCATTTTTAACTGACTCTCTTTCTCTCTCTCTCTAACACACACACACACACACACACACATTATGTTTATATATAATCGGTTTTGCTTTTGAGAAAAATGAGACTCAGGAAAGTTAGCAAACTTGCCAAAGGTAAGGACAGAGAGGACGAGAACCATTTCAGTTTTGGCAGCTGGGTAGAAATTGTGGGAGGTAAGTGGGTGGATTCCCTATATGTCACAGCTTCTGACTCAAGAAAGAAAAGATAATTTAACTTTTATACAACATCTTAAAATTTGTACAGTGCTCCTTATATCCTACTATCTCTCTCTTTTGAACATGAAGAAGTGAGTTTTGTATCCATATCTTGGAGATTCGAGGAGAGTACTTTCTCCACTCTACTGATTCTGTGAATTTTAAGTACCCACCAGTCTTTTAAGAGGCCAAAATTCTGGAAGCATTAGTGTTGTCTCATGCATTATCATAAGCTTCTAGGAAGGGGGGTTATTATCTAAGCTAAAAGAGTTCAGACAATTACTAGGATTGTTGTATTGCAAATTCAAGTTACAGAAGAGGTTGAAAGGATATTCTAGTGACAGCTGAGGGATGGAAAGGGACTTAGGATCCAAAGGGATTTTAAAAGAGGATGGAAGTGCAGTTCATTTGGACGTTGAACGGGGGAAGTGGAGGAAAGTCTTTGGTGTTCTTGTCAAGAAAATCGACAATGGGATAAATGTAATCTATGTATTAATAAAGAATACATAAAGAGATCAAATATCTGTGATTATAGTCTCTTATACATTAGGGTATGGAATTACAAATAATATTCAGCCAGAATTGACTGATGATTTGGTAAGTGACAGAATTCTTGGATAGAGGAAAGAAATACCATATTTGAAGGCCATTCCTCCACTCCCTTTCTGAGTGAGAAGGAAGAATAAGAAAGAAGTTTATAAGAACATAAACCATTGCTATCAGCATCCTGTGCATCCCAGGAGGCTCTATGGAGTATCAAAGTCAGGTGTAGGGGTGGGAAAAAGATTCATTATTATCAGTTATTTTTGGCTAGAAGGCCAAAAACTGTTAGCTTTTAGTCTTACTGGATAAAGTTTCTCCTTTCACGCAATTCCTTATCACCTAGGGAATAGAAAGGTTGCTTTTGGGAGTATATTTTCTGGTTTCCTGTCCTCGATGATACACACACACACACACACACACACTGTTCTTGTTCACATAGACCTCTATAGATTCCCTCCTATTTCTAGAGAGAATTTCCAATCCTTAGACCGTCTATCCTAACCTCTCAGTAGCCTGGATTCAAGGTGAGAGAAAAAGGGACTTCCATATCCACCAAATCTTAGATTTGTTAGAATGGGGAGAATATGTAAAAAGGTAGATGCTGTTTCAAATTACAAGGCCTCACCCATTTTAGACATCATAAATGTATGACCCTTCTACCCCAACACCAATATCAGGAAGCAAGAGGAGTTCTGAGCTCTCAGAAGAACGTGAAGAAACCCCAGTCTCTCTTTTTCTCTCACTCTTTAAATCTCCATAAACTTTGCATATTCCCTTTTATTCTATGGTGTTCTCTCCAAGCTCAAATTTCATGGTTAGTCATTATAATCACTTTGTTTTTGTGTTCATCTTCAATTCCCTTGCCTCTTTCTCAATTATTAATAGTTTTTGACAAGACAGACACTTTGGCTAAGTCTATCTCCTCCCCTCCCTGGGGCTATGCCCATGCAGCTGACTGTGTCTGGAACAAAACTTATTGATCATACTGGTTGGTCCCACTTTAAATTCATGGCCACGTATTTTAAGTGCACTGTGAAAGGTACTCAGCAGCCATACCATATAATGCTAGTGACTCACTCTCTTACTTTCTTACCTCTGTACTCTGTGAATGACTTTGCTTCTGACTTCACTGAGAAAATTGAAGCAATCAGAAGATCATTTTCCACCCACATCCACCCTACCTATGGACTCAACTAAAATATGAATCTTGTTGTTGTAGTTGAGCTATCCACATCCCTAACTAAAAATCAATCCCTATTTGCTCACTAGATTCTATCCCCTTTTGCCTACTCAAAAGATATCACTCAAGCAATTATGCCCTCTCTTTCCAATGTAGGGGACTTTTCCCTCTCTGCTGGACCATTTCTATCAGTAGTCAAACATGATGCTATTTTTCCCCTTTTGAAGAAAAAAAATCTTAGTGGGTTCCATGGTGTAATGGTTAGCACTCTGGACTCTGAAGAAAAAAAATCTTACGCTATTTCCCCCACCGGTTTTATATACCATTTCTTCTCTTCCCTTTGCAGTCTGTCCTTAAAACCATTATCTATTCTGCCTGCTTCAGATTCTTCTTTTCCTTTTCTCTTTTAAATTCACTGCCTCCACCTTTCCGTCCTCTTCAATGACAGTGTTCTTGTCAAGATCATTATGATGCTAAAACCAATGGATTCTCCTCAGTCTTCATCATTCTTAACTTACAGAGGCACTTGCTACTCTAAGCGTAATGGTCTCCCCCCTACTTCTAGACACACACTCATCATTTAGCTTTCAGAACATTATTTTCTTTGCTTTCCTCCTGTCTCACTAGTCATTCCTCATCAACTCTCCTTTGCTGGTTCATCCTCTTTTCCTGAACCTCTTACAGTGGTTTTGTCCCAGAGATCAGCCCTCAGGCCTATTGTTTTCTTCATCTCCATTCACTTTCTTGGTGATCCCATCTGGTCTCCAATCTAGTGCCACAGTCTACCAGACTTACGCTGTCATGAGCACGCTATGAAGGCACACACATGAGTTGTGTCTTTCCACAATGTCAGCTTTATTCAATCATAAAGCAAAGTTAAATTACAATTATAAAGCAGGTTCAGGATTTCAAACTCAATGACAATTCACTGTATGATTAAACTTGGCTTCTTAGACGGCACACAGAGCAGGACAGAAGATAAGCCACACAACAAGCAAGATAACAGAAGGGTGCAGGAAGTGAATGAACCAAGCGTGAAGTCAGTCTGTGGGCACGCAGTTGAGATAAGGCCTCGGCACTCACTGCTTCTGTTGTTCAAGCAGGGAAGGCTCTCAGTTTTGTTCGGAGACCCATCAGGCAGAGCCTTCGGCGGCAGTTGCCTTTTTTAAGGGGTCAGACATAGAGGGGTCAGGTCTGAAGAGTCTGACAGTTTGCTGCCAAAATCCTTCCCTTTTTAAAGGGATTTAACCAGTTTTTGGTCCCCGCAGACCTCCTCTGCTTCTGCTTGTTATCTGTCTAGGGTGTCAGCTGACGTTGGTCCTGGCCATATCTCCTAGCTGCAGTACCTTACCTGCTTGCGTCATTGCTCGACACAGACTCCTGCTTGACATGAGAGACTCCATTTTGCTCTCTACAGACCAGACCAAGATCCTGAACTCCAGGCTGATAGGTACAATTGCCAGCTCAACATTGCCAATTGGATGTGTAATGGACATCTCAAACTTCATGCTTCTAAAACTGAACTTCTGATCTTCCTCCCAAATTCTGTTCTTTTTTTTTTTTTAAGGTTTTATTTATTTATTTATTTATTTTTTGAGACAGAGAGCACGAGCAAGAGGAGGGAGAGGGAGAAGCAGACTCCCCTCTGAGCAGGGAGCCAGATGTGGGGCTCGACGCCAGGACTCTGGGATCATGACCTGAGCCAAAGGCAGACACTTAATGACTGAGCCACCCAGGCACCCCCCCAATTCTGTTCTATCTCTAGGCTTTATCAACTGAGTTATAAAAACTCTAGCCTTGTAATTTCTGAGACCAAAAATCTTGGGTGATCTTGGATTTCACTTTTTTTCTCTCAAACTCTACATCTGATCTCAGTGGAAATTCTATTTGCTCTGCCTTCACAATATATTCAGAATTTATCGCTTTCTATCACCTTGTGTGAGCCTTCTCACAGGTATCTCTATTCCTACTTTTCTCCCTTACACTCTGTTCTCAATATAGTAGCCAGTGATTCTTTCTAGAAGTAAGTCAGATAATGTCATTTGTTTGCTGCAAACCTTCCAAGGGTTCCCATCTTCTGCAGAATAGAAGTCAAATTCTATCCATTAGCCCATGTCAGTTCTCTAAGCTCAACTCCAGCTCTTCACCACTTTACTCATTCTCCTCCAGACATATCTGCCTCTTTGCTGTTCTTGTTTTTCAACTATGCAAGACACCCTCCTGCCTTATTGTCTTTGCATAAATTCCCCTTTTTTGCAAACACTTTCCTGTAATTTCCATCTATCAAACTTCCTTACCTTCTTCAAATATTGATATAAATGTTCCCTTTAAGGTCTACCCTGATCACTCAACTTAAAATTGTGTCCAGCCCCCACCAACCACATACACACCCCACACACCCCAACCCCCTTACTCTGTCCCCCCTGCCATAACACCACTTTCTTAACATGCTACATATTATTTTTTTCAAATTATGTGGATGTGATTGTTTTACTCTTTATGTCTTTTCTCTATAATGTGGGCATCACAATAGCAGAGGTTTTACGTTCTTTTTCAGTGATATATCCTGATTTTCTGGAATAATTTTTGGTACACATGAAGGGCTCAGTAAATATCTGTGGAATAAATGAATGATTGGGTACCTGCAATATGGGAAACAAAGGCAGAAGGAAATGTAGACAAAATTAAATATCCATATAACCTTCATCCCATTGACAAATAGCTGAAGAAGGCAGAGTATTTATGTTCTTCCCGGAAGCTCTTGTCTTAATGTTAATGCCTTGTTAGAGGGAAAAACAACCTCATTTTGACAATAGCAAGGCCTCCAGCTCTGGTGAGTCTTCTTTAGCATATGAAAATCCTTTTGGAACTTCCCTTATCTTTACCTCCCCCAACAGAAGTCTATAATCAGTTGCTCCTCATAATCCTGGGGCCCCAGGGAGCAGCAGCTCTTTCTGCCCAGGTGTCCTGTCCCTGTGCTTTAATAAAACCAACACTTTGCACCGAAGACCTCTCAAGAATCCTTTATATATGTTAAAAAAAAAAAAAGAAAGAAGAAGAAGAAGATAGCAGGAGGGAAGAATGAAGGGGGAGAAATCGGAGGGGGAGATGAACCATGAGAGAGGATGGACTCTGAAAAACAAACTGAGGGTTCTAGAGGGGAGGAGGGTGGGGGGATGGGTTAGCCTGGTGACGGGTATTAAAGAGATGGGCATGTTCTGCATGGAGCACTGGGTGTTATACACAAACAATGAATCATGGAACGCTACATCAAAAACTAATGATGTAATGTATGGTGATTAACATAACAATAAAAATTTTAAAAAAATTTAAAAAAAAAGAAGAGAATTCTTTTTGGCCGTAGGCTCAGTCCAGACCCACCAACCTCACCTATAGTCAAAAACCACATCACATACACTGGCTATTTTTAGCTTGTTCTAAGCAGTCTCATATGTAGAGAGAGGATATAGTCTTTGTCATCTAAAAAGACTAGACTTGAGTCCCTCTACTACCATTTCATTTTTCATAGTGTGAACTTGTAAGTTATTTAAGAAAATCGGCATAATGGTACACACCTCTTAGGTTTGTTCTAAGGAGGAAAAAAAGAAGTAAGTCAAGCAGTTTTCACAGTGCCAGATGCGTAGTAAGTGCTCAACAAATGTTGGCAATTACTCTGTACTTTGTAAAGAGTAGCTGCTTTCATTTTGTATCTCTTCTTTGCTTCAGAGAGAAGTAGATAGTAACTGTGTTGCTTTGAGACATAAGTCAGCATTTCTGAGGCATCTGGGGCTAAGAACAGCTTCTTTTTTTTTTTTTTT
>NC_138379.1:16954763-16972190 GCF_054177405.1 Leptonychotes weddellii
GGCGCCTGGGTGGCTCAGTTGGTTAAGCGACTGCCTTCGGCTCAGGTCATGATCCTGGAGTCCCGGGATCGAGTCCCGCATTGGGCTCCCTGCTCGGCAGGGAGTCTGCTTCTCCCTCTGACCCTCCTCCCTCTCATGCTCTCTGTCTCTCATTCTCTCTCTCTCAAATAAATAAATAAAATCTTTAAAAAAAAAAAAATTTTAGCCATTCTTATAGGTGTGTATTGACATGTCATTGTAGTTTTACTCTGTATTTCTTGAATACCCAATGATGTTGAACATTTTTTAGTTTGTCATCTTTACTTCCTTCTCATGAACTGTCTCTCCATATACATTTGCTTGTTTTGTAATTAGATTATTTGCTTGTTTAATGGAATCTGCCGATGTTTGCACACTAAATCCACATGTCAACTGGAACCAGATCCATTTCACTTCATAGCTGTGTCAGACACCAACCCAAAATCTGAGGTGGTTTTTTTTAAACCAAAGATCCTTATATTCTTATTTTCTGAAATCCTCAACTTGGCATTTCTCATAGTTGTAACATGAATCAAGCTCTATTCAATGCCGAGGGAATACTAGTACAATTTGCAGAAAGGGAGGTGTTCCCAGAAATGAAGCACCTGGGAAATTAGAGCTCTTTTTTAATTTAGTACTTCAGTGAGAGTCTTACAAATGGGATATGAATTTCAAAATGTCCCTGCTGGAAAAAAGAATGTTCCTTGCTATTGTTTAAGTCTATGTTGGATGTTGCTTACTCTTTCTTGATTGAGAGAGATGGAAAGAACCTGTCAAATCTCCCAATTAGCTTTCCATTTTATTTTACATTGCATTAAGGAAAGACATGGAATAATGCATCCAGTGAAACATGTGCTGAATCATGCAGGCCCATTGCCCATTTCCTATGATTCTTTAGGAAAGCTGTGTAGGGACTTAATTACAGTTTATTTTTGTTGGTGCCACAAAGAATATTGGGCATTTAAAAGGAGGTCGTGGCTCTTTCTCTATAAATAAACAGGTCTTCCTTGATTTACAGTGGGGTTATGTTCTCATAAACCCATCAAAAGTTGAAAATACAAGCTGAAAGGCATTTAGTACACCTTAATCTACCAAACATCACAGCCTAGCCAAGACTACCTGAAATGTGCTCGGAACACTTATATTAGCCTATGGTTGGGCAAAATCATTTAACACAAAGCCTATTTTATTTATTTATTTTTCTTCACAGAGCCTATTTTATAATAAAGTATTGAATAGCTCATGTAATTTATTGAATACCGCAGTGAAAGTGAAACAGAGAACAGCCGTATGGGTACAGGATGCTTGTGAGTGTTCGGTTGTTTACCCTTCTGATCCCATGGCTGTCTGGGAGCTGCAGCAGCTGCCCTGCCCAACATCCTGAGAGAGGATCATAGTGCATGTCACTGGCCCAGAAAAAGATCAAAATTCAAAATTATAAGTTCAGTTTTTATTGAATGTGTATCGCCTTTGCACAATCATAAAGTTGAAAGATCCGAAGTCAAACCTTCATTAAGTTGGGGATCATCTGCATTTATAAAAGGAGCCCCATGAGATTTCTTTTATCTCACAGAAAAGAAAAATAACACTGAAAGAGATTTTGTGACCTACCTGCTCAATCCTTCCTTAGTACAGATGATTCGGTTATTATTCTAAATCATAAAACAAGGGGGAGAATGAGGAAGTTTCCCTGCTCAGAGAGTTCAGTGATTGTAGCTTGCCTACAGGGTGAAACCAATGCTCCCTATCATGCAGAGACTGCAGTTTGGGCCCATTCTACCTCGTAAGTGTCTGCTCCGCCTGCATTTCTGTGTTCCCCATGTATGTCTGAGCACACAACCACACTTCTTATCTACACCTGTATACATTTGGCCTCTGCCTTCTGTAGATGCTTTTCAGTAGCATTCCAAGGACCTAGGGGACCATGGCCACAAAGGCAGATCCTGCAAGTTTTTCCTTTTCCATCCCATTGTTAAATAATATGGACTTTGAATACATAGATTATCTTATCTATCTATCCATGTCTTACAGATGCCTGAACTCAATCTTGAATTAGAATCAAGGCCAGAAAGTAACTACACTCCCTTCTTCATCACTGCCTAAATTCTTAACTGTTGTCAAGGATCAAGGGCCATATTCCTTCCACCCTGTAATCTTTATCCATAGGGAAGTAAGCTCAGATTCTAAGAGAGAATCCAAAACATTTTCCTTCTTTGTCAGCTAATACTTTCCTTGATAAAGTTTATACATCTGAATTCTTGTCTGAGTTGTCATCTAGAGAAAAGTATCTAGCAAGGATGATTTGTGATTGAGGTTGATTTATAGGCAAAGTCTTTTTCCTCCTTAATTAGTAATTTTCTTGAATGTTCTTGAGGAAAAGATGTTATGTATTAGATATGCTGTACAGTAATTGAAGGCATGTTAAAAAGCTTATATATATATATATATATATATATGGTGATATACATGGGAAGGAAAATTCATGGAGATTACTCTGGATAAATACTGTGATATTATACTATACTACAAAATATTATATTTTATACTGGGATAAAATCTTCTGCCCCTAACACCCCTAAGTGAAGGCTTCAACATGGAAGAGTAAAAAGATGATCTGCTTTTTTTTTTTAATTTTAAAGAATTACTTATTTATTTTAGAGAGAGAGAGAGAGAGCAAGAGAGAGAGAGCATGGTGGGGGAGGAGCAGAGGGAGAGAGAATCTAAGCAGACCTCACGCTGAGTGGGGAGCTGGGCATCCGGCTCCATCTCAGAATCCTGAGATCACAACCTGAGCCCAAACCAAGAGTCAGACACTTAACTGACTGTGCCATCCAGGTGCCCCAAAGATGACCTGCTTTTGAGTGAGATAAATTTGAGTTCGATTCCTTCTCTATCACTGACTTAGGGCAAGTATTTTAACCACCCTAATCTATTCTTGTTGAAAGAATAGATGGCATTCTTAGAATGCTAGCTTGGGGGTACAGGGAGCTAGAATCTCTTTAGAGTGCTTGATTTCCCCAAACCTGTCATGTTGTAAGGAAGCCCAAGCAAGCCATAGCAGAGGCCAGGTGGAGAGAGATGTCTGACCAGAATCCAGCCATGCTTGCCATCCAGCCCAGATGCCACATATGAGTGAAGAAGCCATTGGATGACTTCCCCAGTTGCCACTGACTGTAACCACATGAAAAGCCTCAAACAAGAATTGTTCACTGAACTCAGCCAGCCCATCACTGAGATAAATAATGTTTTTTAAATTTTAATTTTCAAAAAAGGACTAGAGATAGGATATAAGAAATCTAAGACTAAAATAGCTCAATCAATGGCAACTGTTCAAATGATTCACAAAATACACATAAAATACAAACATCTTCTAGATGGTACATAGGTTAAGAGACAATGAAAATAAAAGGAATAAAAATCCTTTCTAAAAAAGTGCTCTATATTTAATATTAGATCTTTAGCAAAGTGACAAAGTCTTTTTCCAGTCCCAAGTTCAGTTCCGGGATTCAAAATCACAAGGTAGCTACTCTGTGCCTTTGTTTCCTCATTTGTAAATTGGGAACAATAATAGTACTTAAGCTAGTAAGTGTTACTGTCATCATTAAATGAGTTAATACAGAACAATGCCTGGTACAGAAGCACTCTGTAAGTGTTTAATATTATTAGTATTACTGAGAATCTCTTTGATCTCTTCAAGCACAGTCATTTATCAGCCCCAGAAACTCTAGATAAACAATACTTTTTTTTCTTTTAAGTATCTCAAATGTTGCATGGTATAAAGATTTCCAAAATTCAAATTTAACTAGAGTGCTATACTATTATTTGATAAATCCAGCAATTCTAGACCTAGTTAGACCACTTCCTCATCTGTAATGTGGGGAAATAACACTGCCTTCACAGGGTAGTTTTATATTTAAAGTGCATGGTACAAAAGAGCTGCTCATTTTCTCTAGGTCTTTGCTCAAATGTTACCTTCTTGGCTTATTTCTGGTTAATTTATCTAAAAATTTCATCATCCTCCCGTGACCTCATATCCCCCTTTTCTACTTTTTTTCCTCCTTAATCCTTGTACTATCTAACATGCTATGTATTTTACTTCTTTATCTGTATATATTATCTGTCTACCCCACTAGACTATAGCTCCATGAGGACGGAGACTATTGTCTGTTTTATTCACTGTTGTATCCCCAGTGCCCAAGAAGTGCCTGGCACTTGTAGGCATCCAATAAATAATCGTCGCTTGAATGAACGAATGAAGCTATCAACTAATCAGTGTTAATTTTGCTGCTCTAACCTTTCTATGCCACACAGTAAAGAATGCCAAGTACTTAGCTCAGTGAATGTTTTGGTCCTAGGAGGCGCGGAAAGTCTGTGGGTGGGAAGGTAACGAGCTGATAGACATGTCACAGGTAGATCTCTCTGATAGCTTCGGCACGGTAGTGTGGGGGAAGAAACCAGAGTGGCGGGTAAGGGAGGTAAAGGGATATGAGTATAACGTAGGAAATGTAGAACTGAAATTACCATGGGCAAAACTAGCTACAGTTTTAGACACGGTCAGTCACATGGCTCCTCTTTCCTCAATGGTGAAGTGTCTCTAGGAGACATGAGTCAAATACACAAACCATTTTTTCAGTTGAAGAAAATGAGGGTAAGACTGAAATAAAAGATTTAAGTTCACAACTTACACAGGCTCCAAGTCCACTCTTCTTTCCACTACCGCACAGCTGCTTAAGCCCTATGGAGCTCTGAGACAAATCTGCCTCTTGCCTTGGGCAGATCCCCAAGTCTACATTCTATAGAATGCTTACCTATAAAATGGGATAATGCCATAATCTGCCTCCTATGGGCTATTAGAGAGATTTATTGTTCAGGTTTGCTAAGTACTTTGAGGAGGGAAAGCATAGTGCTGCTTAGGCATGAGTTGTCATTTTGCATACCTTAATACCTGGAATCGTCAGGTTCCGGTCAATTCTCTTATGCTTGTTTGACCAATGAGCAGTGAGCTCCATTCTTTCTCCCTGTCTCCTGGCAAAATCATGTCTGAGAAACTCAGAATTATTTATATCTGAAACTTAGCTTTTCCGTGTCCCTCAGTGGCATGAATCGTTGTTGCGTATACGTGATTATATATATTTATATATCCAACATACAGTAATTTCTTTGGGTTCTCAATTTGATTTATAATCTTCAGACAGTTTTATAAATGTCTGTCACTTTTCTGGAATGGATAGCCTCCTTGGGACCATTCCTTGTTGCTCGGATTTCCCACTGACTCAGGCCTTCCTTGTTTGCACGTTATGCCTGACCATCTTAATGTTCGATATTTAATCAGAGTGAAATTTCTTTTATATGTAGGGCTACTAAAAAATGCGCTATCCAGGGGCACCTGGGTGGCTCAGTCGTTAAGCGCCTGCCTTCGACTCAGGTCATGATCCCAGGGTCCTGGGATCGAGCCCCGCATCGGGCTCCCTGCTCAGCGGGAGGCCTGCTTCTCCCTCTCCCACTCCCCCTGCTTGTGTTTCCTCTCTTTCTGTGTCTCTGTCAAATAAATAAATAAATAATCTAAAAAAAAATGTGCTATCCATAATTGAATGAAGAGGCAGAAAGAGAGTAAAAAGCTGACAATGCATGGTCAGGCCATGGAAAAGCTGGCCACATTTTTGCACTTATGAATATTATGATTAAGTAAGAAAGAAGGATTTTCATTTCATCTCCATTTGCCAGGATTAATTTTTCTTTCTCTTTTTATTTATTTTTCTCTTTCATTCTGTACACAGAATTTGGGCTCTTCTTTGGAGAGGAAAAAAATGGTAGGTCTGCCTCCAAGCATAGTTATTCCCATTCATATGAAATAAATGTCAGGGAACTTAACCCTTTACATGTCATAATTCATTGAGTAAATTGATTGCTAGGAAGTTGTACAGCATAGACTCTATTGTAAGGAAGGGGATGTATTTACCCTGAATGAATTTTATATGCATCAGATGAACAAGCTTGGTAAACATTACTGTTATTAGCTAACGTTTATATGGTGTGAACTGTATGTCAGACAATACCCTAAGTACTTTCATTCATTAAATCATTTAATCCTCTGAACAACCACATAAGGTAGATGCTTACAATTGCTTCCATTTTACAGATGAGAAAATCGACACAGAGCAGTTAAGAAACTTGCTCAAAGTTGTATGTCTGGTAAAAGAGCTGAGGTTTGAACTCAGGCAATCTGACTCTCATTCACTGTGTTATATTGGTTATGCCATAAACAGATACTAGTGGGTAAACTCCTTACTGCCCTGCAAAAGCTCAGTCCAAAGATATTAGGGTATATTTTATGAGACCTTTCCTCCCAGTGGCCTTCACCAGGTGAAATTCTGAATTTTGGGGTAGCAACTTACTGCTTTGATTAGTCTTATATTTGGAAATAAACTACAAATGAAATTAAGTCAGTCTATTTGATTTGGCTTTATTTGCTTTTTATAATACAGCAGTGGAGTAATTTTGTTAAATCACTACTCTAGGTCAGATAATTCACTCAGCATCTTCATAAGAGTATTGAATAGACTCATAAAAGACTTCAAAGTAACATACATAAAGTTTAATTAACTTGCCCAAAGTCACACACCAATTAAGTGACAGAATTGGACTTGAACTATGTCTTTCTGGCTCTAGGCCATGTTGCTTACAATGCCTGATGCCATTAGTCATAAACTACAGAGAGCTACATATATGTGTATGTGCCTGAGTATGTATTAATGCAATAGAAACTAAAACATAGAAATCTTGAAAAACATGAAAATATTTATGTTTTCCAATTACTTTAACTAGAACCTCTGCATTCCTGTGGCTTATTCATAGGAACTTGTCAGGGATGAGAGAAGTAAGCTATCTTGTGACTACTGCATGACTCTGTTATGTCATGAATCCTTTTTCATTTACGATTACTTTGGAAGAGAATAAAAATGGAGAGTCACAAAATGTAACAATTTCAATATCCCCACTAGGGCAGTCTATCCATACTGGAACATGTCTCACAATTATGTTGGTAGATTTTGCATTTTCTCTGTTAAGTTTTCTTAAGCCCATGCTTGCTCATTCTTAACCATATTAATCAGTGATTGGTATATGCCTGCTTGAAATGACCTCTCATCTTATTTGTTTGTTTGCATTTTTCTAAAATCTCCTTAAAAGGTTTTTTAAAACTTGTACCTCTTTTCTACTAAATATTTGAAATAACAGCTGATGAAAATATTTTAACTCATTATGTAGTGATTTTTTTTCCATTGGATGATCTTTCTTTGAATATCAATGTCTCCCCCCACCTCTCCTACCGCCCCCCCGCCACTGCCCTGTCCCATCCCCTGCTTTTTTCCTATGATATAATGTGTGGCAGGATTCAGCTAGATCTCTGCGTTCATTATCTTTAGAAAATTTATTATTGGCAGTCCAGTTTGCTTAGAATGTGTTCTACTAAAAGGATAAGGGAGTTCCACAAGTGTGCTTTATTATATCAAAGGAAAGCATATTTAATAATAAAATGCTGAATGCCAGTATCTATATCTGAAAGTTCAGAGACTTCTTTACAGGTCTGAAATAGTGGTGGCCAAGTTTTCATCTCCTGTGTCTACTCTGATCTATTAGTAATATGCCACTGAAGCACAACATTGAGAGTAATTCTATGGCCATATCTGGGCGCAGTAGGATTTCTGAGCTCAATTAGTGATGTCTGTCATGATTAGGGAACTGAGGAATGATGGAACCTATTCAGGCCTAACGCTTTCTACACAGTGATTTTCTGTCAATGTATTCCTAAGGATGACCTGGATAATCCTGTACTGTCATAACCTTGATCCATGTCCAACAAGAGTTTTATTATTTGAGTTCTTACTAATGTCCAACCTGCATAGATTTGGGGTAATTTAGAGTTATTTCCTCCTGTTCAGCTCTATTCAGAAGTAGATTTGCCATTCAATAGCTCTTCTTATATGTGAAGGCAGTCATTAAAGGATGGCCCTGGGAATTGTCCAGAGAGGGATGGAAGCTGCAAATTGGGACATCCGCAATTGGGATGTGCATTGTGTTATATCTCCAGGCTGAGAAGCCAGTCTGTTTTCATGGAAAACAGACCTTCCTGTTTTATCACAGCAGGAACGAGAGGAGCTTTGTGAACAGAACAGAGAAGTACGACAGTACAGACTTACACAATGCAGACTCATAATGGAAAACAAATTTGACCCATTTTATGACAAAGAACCCACTCTCCTTGGTGCTTCCGTGGTCCCATTAGCTGTCTTTGGGCTCACAGAAATTAACTACACCATATTGCCTGATTGTTCTTCACCCTTTCTTTCATCCGGGCCTGTTCAGAGTGGTGAGAGTTGACAAAACCTCATTATCAGTTGGGCCCAGATTATGTAGATGGACAGAGAGATTTGAAAAATAACACTCAAGGAGTTTGCCAGAGATAACTAATGTGTTATTTTAACCTAGTGACATGAAATACAATAGAACGAGTGGAGAAGAGTTTGATTTTTATCCAGTTGAATAGTCTTTAAATCATATGCAAGAGGGTGAGGGTGTGGAAAAAAAATGGTCTTTGAATCTGTGTGATAGATGTTTCAGCTTAAAATGGGAGACAGATTTATTAATTGCCTGCCGCATGCCAGACACCATCACATATTTTCTCTACATTCCTGTTGGGGTTGAAGGGGTCTGATAAACAATATCCCCTCTTTTCTCCACTTGAATTCAGAAGCAACTTGGGGACAGTCACAGGGGATTGACCGCAGGAGGTGACAGTGTCAGCTTTATGACTAATGAAGCTGTTGGAGAATGTGATTTAGATGGAGCCGAGTGTACCTGCAAATACACTCCACCTAAATGGAAGGTAAACTATAGGTCCATTCCATGGAGAAAAGAGATGAGAAAGTAGAATACACAATGAGAGAAAAGATAGTGAGGGAAGGAGCCAACCTACCTCTTCAGGCTCAGCTGATCCTTACAAACCTAACAATCAGAAAAGTAACTAGCCTTCAGCTGGGAAAAAATAAGTAAGGAAATCAGTAGTGTTATGTTAATGAGAGTCCCAAGAAGAGTGGGGGAAAAGTGTTCCCTGCTAATATTTTCCTTTATTGTTACAATATTACGAATGTTTGTTAGAGACAAAAATTCTATTTCTCGGGAGCCATATTTTCATGCATGGGCGAGATTTTCTACCCCACATCCTGGGAGGGCAAATGAAGAATATTTCTGGTGTCTCTTTACTCCCTCCTTATTCCCAAATCTTCCCCAAAGGAGGAGAGGCAACTGATCTGATTGGTGAATTCAAAAGCAAGCACCTAGCAAACTTAGTTTAACCTCCTCTGACTTTCATCTGGCTCTGCTTGCCTTCAGAGGTGTCCGTCTTGGCAACAAACCTAAGTATGTATGCTCTTCCTTTTGGGGAGTGGGGGCTGAGCCTCTTCTCTGTGCTAAGGACCAGGTGGGTTAGACTCAACAGTTCTGGGGTGAATATAAAAAGCCCATCATGACTGCGTATCAAAGTACACCTCCCTTGTGCTTAATCAGTAATCAGACTGGCATTTTTAGCGTTTTAGCATATTAACTAGAAGGCTTAACTCTCAATCAGTTCTTAGGAAGAAAAGAAAGGAGTATTTATATATTTACTTACATCTTGGCCTTAGTCTGCTGCCTTGAGAAGCTGACATCCGGGGAACAAATTGGCACAGATTTGAAGGCTGCTGATATAACCTAGAATGGTGACTTCAGCCTTAGTGTTCGTGCCTGGGTGACACAAAACCACCCACTTGCATAAGAAACAGCTATGAATTATGTCCAGTTTTTGTAGATGCAGAGATAATGTTTAACAGGAAGCCAGGCCTCTAGGGCTTCAGTGAGAAGCAACAAGGCGTTGGCAGATAAGGTGCTCTGTGCAGTACTGAGGAGCAGATTTTTCCTGAGCAAAGGAAACTCAAGATTGGAATGAAGAGTAATACTTTTATTACTTGCCACAATTATTTCACACTAGCAGAATTTTCGTATATAGGCCTCTTGGTTTGGCCTCTTGGAATGGGAAGATTGAGCAATATTTTGCTACTTTTATTTGGTGATTCAGCTGAGTCTATAAGCCAGGATATGACACCAAGCTTCCACAGAGCACTAGAATGTGGTTTCTGCCAGGTATCGTAGACTAAAATAATCCCATGTCCCAAGTGCTCTACCTTTTTTATGTTATTTTGAACAGCATTTAGAGCCAACAGAGAGAATTGTGGGGAGGAGCTAAGCTCTTTGACTCACAGGCTTTGTCATAGCTCAAAATTTAAACCCTTACTAAATGGTTTCACCTTGGCTCAAGATAGGTTAATTACATAGTCTTTGAATATGATTTAAAATATCGGCGTTTTGCACTGTGGTTTTACTTGTTGGAGGGTGGAACATTTTATAAAAAGGAATGAAGGCCCTTATTATAAACAGGTTGTTGGCCTTTTTTTTTTTTTTTTTCAACTTAGAAAAGCAACTTCATATATTTTTATTCCAAGCCCAATGGCTAATAAGCCAATAAATAAGGTCAGGAAGGTTTGTAGTTAGAATACTCTCCCAAAGAATCCATTTTGTTCCAGAAATCAAGGAGGAATTGGGAGGACACATAGCATAATTAAGCTAAAAGAAGAGAGATCTTTCACAGGAGAAAGATTGATATGTAGACTAGATAGATTTACTCAGGAAATTAGATATTGGAAGCCAGGCTAAATACACTTGAAAGGGAAAAGAATGAGCCCAGGTTGAACTGCTTTTAATAGGGGACTAGAAAAAGGGCAGACATTTTAATTGTCCTTAGAGAAGAAATCATGGCTAGAACCCAAACAAATCTAACAGTACAGGAGAGACAATATCTCCCCCTCCCATGAGTCCTAGAGGAACCATTCAGAGGTATCTTCTTAAAATTGTAGATAGAGGCTGTAAAAGCTATTGGAACCATTCTCTGAAGAATTGTCTAAAAACACAAAAAGAAGGAAATGGAGAGATTTGAGAGGGGAGGAACGGGAGGATCCGTGTAGATGAGCTCAAGCTCTATGAGATGATCACTAAGTTGACATAGATATCATTAGGGAAAGATAAAGTACTCTCTGTGGACTGAGGAAGTAAGTTTAAGAAATTTATGGAGTTAAAACTCTACAGAAATGTGGAAAGATGAAACATGGGAAAGAATAGACCAAACTGAAACCTGAGTGATTTGTTCTGCAGGGAAAAGAACTTTCTGAGTTTTTCCATCTCAAAGGGTTGAGCTTCGATGATATTTGTTTAAACAGTGAGTTCTTTTGGCAGATCCCAAATTATCGTTATCTCGTCTCTTCAAAATGGAGGATGAAATGGGATGAACTCTAGAGAAATAAAGTCCTAAAAATAAAAATAATTTTAAAACAGAGGCCAGAAAGCAATGCAAAAAGCAAGAAAGAACAGAAGTCCTCAGATTCAGCAATTCTTACTGTGGGAGAGAAGGAAAGGGACAGAATAATATGAGAAAATCCCTGCTGAAGTTCCCCGCAAAGGGAGAGAGTCCACAGAGGAGAGCATTAGAAGTCTATTCATATTTCACTCACTGTGGGCAAAAATGTTGAAAATATTTGGTAGCCATTGAAATAGCATAAGTTAGTCAAGTCGAGAAAATTTAAAAGTCGGGGAAGGGCAGGGTACCAGAAAGCATGGCAAAGCATTCATTGTCATGGTGCCACTTGGGAGTTGAAATATCAGAAGTATCAGCCGAATCTGTTGAGGGTGATCCTTCACCAAAACCTCAGGCAAGAGTGAAGTGGAAACCTTTCCCATGAGGGGGGCTTTCTAAGCTCAGGTAAGGCCGTAGCAGGAATGAGTGTAGTAGGCACTTTAGCTCCAGCCTGAAACTGTCTATTTGAAAGTGATAGAGCAGACCTTGGCCCTGTGTTCAGTACTGGAGTGGCAGAAACTTAGGGCATATGGGGAAATGGGACATGAAAGAGTTGTGGATATCCTGGATAAGGAAGAAGAACAACTCTAAGAAGATCAGGTGTCTGTGAATGACACCCATTCCAAGTCTAAAATGCGTAAGAAGACAGTGGACAGTGCATACAAGTAGACTGCTGTTTTGTGTGTGGTTTTTCCCTTTACAGAGCACATGTAGGAACCACTATTAATCTTTTGAATAGAACTTTCTGTCGATTAACTTTACACTCACAGATCAGGGATGGGGGACGCAGCTTGATTAGCACCTTAGAAAGAAAACAAGGTTTACTTCACCTACCCAACTGCCTCAGATAGAAGCAAATCTCTGATCTTCAGCAAGAGATGGATTTGAATTTTACAGATATCTGGGTGATGATGATATCATGCTCAGAGTGCTGAACTAGGGGATGGGCATTTGCTTCTGTTTCTAAATATGGTAGATAGAGGCTGTTGCCATGACAAACATGTGTTTCCTATGATCATTTCGTGCTCTTTAAAAAGTGAGGCACGCTGGTATGATGCACTGAGAAAAATATAACAGAACTTTGTAGGATTCCTGCCAAAAATGTATAATCAGAATCTAATCATAAGGAAACATCATGCAAACCAAAATTGAGGTAGAGTCTACAAAATCAGTGGCCTGTAATCTTCAAAATGCCAAGGTCATGAAAGGCCAAGAAAACGTTTGAAAGACAAGAAACATGAAAGACGAAGAGAAACTTTGCCAGGCTGAGCATGTCACTAGACATGACAGCTAAACAAAGTGCATTATCTGGATCCAGTGCAGGAAACAGGACACTGGTGGGACAGATTAGAGACTAGAGATTAGATAATACTATGGAATCAATATTAATTTCCTGATTCCTAATTTTCCTATACTGTGGTTATGTAAGAGAATATCCTTTTAACGGAGGCAAAAAGACATCACGTTTTCAACTTACACTTTTTTTTTCTTGAGAGAATGATGAAATAAGTGTACTAAAATGCTAACCTTTGGAGAAACTGGAGTGAAGAGTATACAGGTAGGGTTACCAGATTTTGCAAATAAAAATACAGAACACCAAGTTAAATTTGAGTTTCAGATAAATAGTGTATTTTTTTTACAGATTTGAATGGAATCTATTCATATTTTTTAAAAAAATGTTTATATAAAATTCAAACTTATCTGAGTGTTTTGTATTTTATTTGCAGTATTGGGGACATACTTATACTGAAACAATTATTCATCATTTACATGAAATTTAAATTTAATTGGATGCTCAGTGTTTTTCTGGCAACCCTACATACAGCATTTCTTCTCATAGGTTCTCAGTTCTTTCTTTTTTTTTTTTAAATATTTTATTTATTTATTTGAGAGAGAATGAGATAGAGAGAGAGAGAGCATGAGAGGGGGGAGGGTCAGAGGGAGAAGCAGACTCCCTGCTGAGCAAGGAGCCCGATGCGGGACTCGATCCTGGGACTCCAGGATCATGACCTGAGCCGAAGGCAGTTGCTTAACCAACTGAGCCACCCAGGCGCCCCAGGTTCTCAGTTCTTTCAAAACTGAGTTTATAAAAGGTCAAAGACCTCTGAGACTGGGAGTCAAATTCACTCTGTTTTAGTGATTTTAAGAGATTTGCATCGATTGTAGTTAAAAAAAAAAACAAAAAACAACCCAGTTTACTACCCTAGAAGGAGCATCCCTCTACTTAGAAATGTGAGTGAGTGTCTTACCTGAGACTGGTAGAATAGAAATCCAGAAGGACTATAATACATGTGGGATTTCATTTACTTTGATCTTACCATATAGTTTTTTTGCATCCACTCTGGAAAACAGTATGGAGGTTCCCCAAAAAGTTGAAAATAGAGCTAGCCTACGACCCAGCAATTACACTACTGGGTATTTACCACAAAGATACAAATGTAGTGATCCGAAGGGGTACCTGCACCCCAATGTTTATAGCAGCAATGTCCAGAATAGCCAAACTATGGAAAGAACCCAGATGTCCATCAACAGATGAATGGATAAAGAAGATGTGGTATACATATACAATGGAATATTACTCAGCCATCAAAATATGAAATCTTGCCATTTGCAACAATGTGGATGGAACTAGAGGGTATTATGCTAAGCAAAATAAGTCAATCAGAGAAAGACAAGTATCATATGATCTCAGTGATATGCAGAATTTAAGAAATAAGGCAGAGGATCATAGGGGAAGAGAGGAAAAAATGAAACAAGACGAAACCAGAAGGGGAGACAAAATATAAGAGACTCTTAGGAAAAAAACTGAGGGTTGCTGGAGGGGAGGGAAGTAGGAGGATGGGGCAGCTGGGTGATGGACATTGGGGAGGGTTTGTGTTGTAGTGAGCACTGTGTGTTAAGACTGATGAATCACAGACCTGTACCCCTGAAACAAATAATACATTATATGTTAATAATAAAAAAATTAAAAATAAATAAATATCCACTAGAAATTTGATAAGGGGAGGGAGGTTATGTTAAATTTGGGGGGGGGATTTTTATTTTACTGGCATTGTCTTCCTGGAGTTCATGCTATCCCTTAAAGTCATTATCTAACCTCTGATAAAATATGCCAGACAACTTGACCGCATAGTTTGAGATGAGAAATGAACTCAAATGTTAATTTTCAAGCTTGGAATTAAGTAATGTGCTGTTGTGAAATACTTCTGAACTTTCTGGAGACAAGTGGGGTGCAAACTGCTGTCCATTACTGGTACCAGGAGAATCACGGGAGGAACAGTGGATGGTACTGGGGAGGACCAAAGCTGTTCAGCCTGGAAGGGCAGGTAAATCTGTCTCAGTGGGGGAGAAATGCTTACAGGTCAATTAGAGCTTCTTATTAACTGCCCACTCTAATCAGCTTTGTCAGTAACAAAGCACATATTTACCTTCCAAATTCTATATTCTATCTTTCATTTTTAACAGCTTTATTGATGTATGACTTATATACAGAAACAACCCCCTGAGCATGTTGCATGTATACAATCTAATGAGTTTGCACATACATAATACGCCCATGATATTCTCTGCACCATCAAGGTAATAAACATTTGCATCATCTCAAAAAGTTTCCTTGCCTACTGCTCTACCTTTTTATTTTTTATTTATTTTTTTTTTTTAAAGATTTTATTTATTTATTTGAGAGAGAGAGAATGCGAGAGAGCACATGAGAGGGGGGAGGGTCAGAGGGAGAAGCAGACTCCCCACTGAGCAGGGAGCCCGATGCGGGACTCGATCCCAGGACTCCAGTATCATGACCCGAGCCGAAGGCAGTTGCTTAACCAACTGAGCCACCCAGGCGCCCTGCTCTACCTTTTTAAAATTTGGGGTGTAATAAGAACACAGCATGGCATCTATCCTTTGAACAAAATTTTAAGTGGGTGGTACAGTGTTGTGAACTCTAAGCACAATGTGGTATGGTGGATCTCTACGATGTAGTCATCCTGCGTTATTGAAACTTCATACCCATTGAACAACGCTTCCCCATTTCCCCTTCCTACCTGCCTCCTGCAGCCACCATTCTATTCTCTACTCCCATGAATTTGATTCTTGAGACGCCTCATTATAAGCATAATCCTTATCAGCAGTGGCTGATTTCACTCAGCAGTATATCCTGCAGGTATACACTCTGTTTTTCAATCCTGAACTTTGGATGGGGAAGAAAAGATTGTTCCTTCTTGTCCTTCCTCCTCCCACATTCTTACCAGTATCTATAAGTGAGGTAAGAGTCAGTGAGGTAAAGTATCCTTCCACATGTTACATTTGTACAAAGTCTTAAACTCAGGTTTAAATCCTGGTTTTCCTAGCTGTGTTGTTCATACTTATGTCATCTCTATGACCACCATTAGGAATATAATGACACAATCTAATATTTATATAATAATTATAACAGTCACACCCAGCATCAATTCCCATTCTCTTTCCCTACACTGCGTGACCTCTCTTTAGTCAGTATGTGTTGGTCTATAGACATGTACAATATTTAATGGGGAATCAATAATTGAATAAGATATTAAGTGCTTACTATTTCACAAACTGCTATTATTCTATTATTAGCGAAAGCTGTTAATTATTTTAAATAATTATAATTTTTTTTTAAAGATTTTTTTTTTTTATTTATTCATTTTGAGACACAGAGATACAGAGAGAGAGAGAGGGAGAGAGGGAGAGAGGAAGAGAGCATGAGGAGGGAGAGAGGCAGAGGGAGAGGGAGAAGCAGGCTCCCCGCTGAGCAGGAAGCCCGATGCGGGACTCGATCCCAGGACCCTGGGATCATGACCTGAGCCGAAGGCAGACGCTTAACCATCTGAGCCACCCAGGCGCCCCTAAATAATTATAATTTATCTCAACTTTGCAAATTAGCAACATAAAGCCCTCGGTTTACCCATTGAGCTCCCAATTCATTTCATTATTCTATGCCAAGTTTTTCTAAGGTTCTCCCTCAAGTTATGAACCAGAGGACAGACTTCCTATTGCTTACCAAACCACTGTGCTTTCTGTGAGAGATAATCGAGTATCATTCAGCACAAACTCACCTACAGCCTGAAGCAAAGCCATCTTAACCAACTCGCAGTCTTTTTAAGAAGGGAAATTAAATGCTCTTCGTAAGCCACTGAGGTTTTATGGTGATTTGTTATGTGGTATTATTGCATAGCTGACTCTTACAAATTACTCCCAATCTTGTTTGAGAAGCCACTAGGGAAAATGTCTTCTGTAGGGAGCCTGCATTAATCCATTCTCTCTGTGGCTCTAATGTTTCTAACTGCCGTGTATTTCAGGAAGAGTGAGTGACTAGTAATATGTTGTGTGATAGAATGAGGGGGTGGCTACCTGCTGCTACAGTTCTCAGCTGTCTTTGGTGGAGAAAGTCATGCTGGATGGTGTTTACGTGAATGACACATTCCCATTCAGGTCCCAGGGAATTCTTGGCAAACCAACTGTAATTCTACCAACCCTTTCTGTCTAACTCAAGATAGTGTAATGTAGTAAATGCAAAAGTGAGAGTGATGTTGCTTTACAGAGATGCTGTTGAGTCTACTTTAAAATGTCTATGAAAATAATTGTTCATGAGCGTGAGTATTTTAATATTGGTCTGCTCAACAGCCAACTGTGACTTGAAGTGGGTGTGATTCTAGTAAAGAACTGTTTGTCTACCCCAAACCTCATTCCTCTCTTATTCTATGCAAGTGGATTAACTTCTACCTAGGAGCTGGAATCTTTTCCTGTCCTCTTGTCTTTCCTTTCGGGGAGTCTTTCAAAGGAAAATACATTATAATTGTTGTGCAAAACATTGATTTTGACCCCCAAAACACCTTTTTTTCCCCAAGTCATGGGACTTTTATTTATTTTTTTATTTTATTATTATTATTATTTTAATTTTATTGTTATGTTAGTCACCATACAATACATCATTGGTTTTTGATGTGGTG
>NC_138379.1:16972690-16990985 GCF_054177405.1 Leptonychotes weddellii
CTGATGGCTGAGTAATATTCCATTGTATATATGGACCACATCTTCTTTATCCATTCATGTTGAAGGGCATCTAGGCTCTTTCCACAGTCTGGCTATTGCGGACATTGCTGCTATGAACATTGGGGTGCATATGGCCCTTCTTTTCACTACATCTGTGTCTTTGGGGTAAATACCCAGTAGTGCAATTGCTGGGTCAAAGGGTAGCTCTATTTTTAAATTTTTGAGGAACCTCCACACTGTTTTCCAAAGTGGCTGTACCAACTTGCATTCCCACCAACAGTGTAAGAGGGTTCCCCTTTCTCCACAACCTCTCCAACATTTTTTGGTTCTTTCCCTGTGCATTTTTGCCATTCTAACTGGTGTAAGGTGGTATCTCAATGTGGTTTTGATTTGGATTTCCCTGATGGCTAATGATGATGAACATTTTTTCATGTGTCCGTTAGCCATTTGTATGTCTTCTTCAGAGAAGTGTCTTTTCATATCTTCTGCCCACTTTTTGACAAAACTCCTTTTTTAAAAATACAGTCTCATAACTGATTGGATTTTGTGAAGGAAAAGAAACCCGTGAAAGCTCACTGTACTAACTGCTCTGACAGATCCCCTTTCCTGGTGCACAGTGTACTTGTTCATGACATCTCCTTCCAATAGCAGGACATTGCAAGTACTTTCAGTTATTAAAACAGACTCATTTCAACTGCCACGACTTAGTCTGGTCTATTGGAAGATTTTCTCTTCATATGTTCCCTAAAGCTCTCCTATTCCCCCAGGAGGAGATTAGACTTGTGGTTCTAGCTGAGGACTTGGAATGGAGAAGGGCTATGTACATCCCATTTTCTCTTCTTGCTGTACAAAACTTCACTGTCTTTTCTGTGTTTACTTCCCTGATGTCACAGTAAGGAAGAGAGAGAGGGAAAGAGGACATTACCTAATGTCAGGTTCGCTTTCTCAGTAGTAATGGCTATGCACTTTGAAGGCTCTTTGCTCTTCGCGGTTGATGCCACACTAACACTGTATGGCTATCTCACCTTGCTTTCGTGCAGAAAGGGCTCAACTTCTGGTTCTTCTTTGGGCATATATTTATTGGTTCTTTTACATAGTTCTTGTGGTGGACTCCTCCTTCTTGTCCCTTGGTCCCTCTGACTGGACTCAGCTCTTTCATCCCTAATTCTCCTTAGCCTTGATTCCAGTTGTTTCTTCAAATCTTTGTTGTGATCTAGTCCAGAAGATGCCCCTTTGGGGAGGCAATGCAGTGTAAACCCCAGCTGCTTGCAGCCGTAGGTAACTTGTCATGCCAGATGGTAGAAGTCTAGGCCACTAATTCTTGAGCACTTCCTTAACTCTGCCATGCCCTTCTCATGTTTTTCTGTCAGCTCCAGTCGTAATGTGGGTAGGACCACAAACTCTGTGGCTAGAGACATTATGTCAATGAATGAAATCCTAGGCTTTCCTTCTTGTGATATTTACCACACTTGACTCATTTAGCTCTTCAGGTCCTTCTTTTTTCGGCTTCAGAGAGTAGAAACAAATTACATGTCCTAGGGTTACATTCTCCCTCTTATAAACCCATTTTTTTTCCCTCACTCCTAATCCCTATCTTTAAGCCGTCTTTAGAATATTCAGACAAACCAATCAATGCCTTTAGGATTTGGGGCCAACCTGGAATCTCAGCAAAGAACCAAACTGTCTCCAAACACTAGTGCCTAGATTATTCAGTAATTAGGTTCTCAATAGAGTACCATCTCAGTCATGGCAGACTATATGATTGTTGAGCAAATACTCTTCTTCCCACTTCCATGGTAGGAGTATTCTCATTCTCACTGCACCAACCTTGAGCTTGGTCGTGTGATTTTATTTGACTACTGGAAGGGGGGATAGATGTGACTCAGCAGAGACCTTAAAGAGACTTGTATGTTTTGGCCTGTGCTCTTGCCGTGGCCACGAAGAGACTATGTGCCAGGTAGCTGCTCCTTCAGGTTTGGTTTCAGAAGAGAAGACATAGAGGGCACACTTGCCCTTAAGCCCAGGCAAGCCGTTGCTGACTCATTGACCAAGGAGTGAGGAATGACTGTAGTGTTAAGCCACTGAGATTTTGGGTTTGTTTGCTGGCAGAATCTGATTAATATGTCAACTCAAACGTCTACACAAGTCTATAATCTCTGTCAATGCCTCACTGTATCTAAATCTATTACACATTCAGAGCCAGCGTCTTCCATGTGTGATCTGTGCATTCCCGCATGACCTGACGCTTGCGTGAATGCTCTGCTGTCACCATCTTGCAATTAGCAATAATTTTTGAACAACAGGCCCCATATTTTCATTTTTCACTGGAGCCCATCAAATTGTGTAGCTGGTCATGTATCTGATTTAGGCATTTTAATGGGAATTTGGCTGAGAGCAAACAGCAACCTTATCTAGCAACATGGTAACTCTGGCTTATGCTTTATGATGTAATACACACACACATGTGTGTGCACACACATGACATTAGCTTTGCTGGCATAATAGTTCTCAGTTATGCAACTTAGTAGCAATTGAACCTTGAAAATCACTTAAATTCTCTTAAATACAGTTGATTTATTTGTAAAGTGGTTTTTATAGCAATATTTATATTGTGCGTCTCTGAAACAAAGCTCTACTTTAAGATTGTTGATGGATGGATAAGGCTAAGTCAACAAATAAAAGGCAGAGTTGGGCAAAATAGGAGTAAAACAACAATCGGAGGAGAATAGAAATGCATTAGCTTTTGCTGTTCAAATAATGTAAAATGTTTCCACCTCTTTTACATGTAAAAGAATTGTCTAGAGGCTCCTGGGTGGCTCAGTCGGTTAAGCTCTGCCTTCAGCTCAGGTCATGATCCCGGAGTTCTGGAATCAAGTCCTGCATCAGGCTCCCTGCTCAGCGGAGAGTCTGCTTCTCCCTCTGCCCTTCACTCAGTTCATGCTTGCTCTCTCTCAAATAAATAAATAAAATCTTAAAAAAAAAAAAAAAAGAATTGTCTACTTGTCTTTGAGGGATTAATCCACTTAGTCATTGGGACATTAAGTATTATTATTATTGTGGTTTCTATATTTTTACATGTCTATCTTTGCCAGGAGTGAGGACTGAATTACCACACTCCATGGATAAGGAATATTTTATGTTAGATTAGCTCGGGGAAAAATGCCCAAGATTCAGACCAGCCGCAATCTCTTTCACCAGTGTAATCAAATAGACCAACTGTTATGTAAAGTAGAAAAGAGCAAAGGCATGATATTTTAACTTTCACATTTACTCACTATTGCATTACAATCAACAAAATGGACTAAAACATACTTAAAATGTTATCAAAAGAATTATTCCTCTGACATTTTAATAGATTTAGACAATAATCTGTATGAGAGCATAGGGTTGAAATTTACCCTGATTCCTCCTTATTTAAGGAGGATGTTTATTAAAAAACAAAAACAAAAACACTTTTTTGACAAGTAATAAATTCAGGCTGTAGCATCCAAGTTTTACCCGTGGTTGGGAAAAGTGTGTGCACATAAATGCCTTTGCTTGACTCAGAATTCATTTGAGCCATTTAGTGAATTTTAGAGCTGCTCAGATCATTGTGAGTGAGAGAGCCATTTCATGTCATTTCTACTGTAAGTGTCATTAAAGATTACTAGGAAGTTGTGGGCCTGTGAAAAATTTATTTAGAGCTCTATCCATCCTCTAATACACCTGATTGGTGTGCAAGACTAAAGGAGTGAGGCACACCTGGGTGGCTCAGTCGGTTAAGCATCTGCCATCGACTCAGGTCAAGATCTTGAAGTCCTGGGATCTAACCCAGCATTGAGCTCCTTGCTCAGTGGGGAGTCTGCTTCTCCCTCTCCCTCTGCCTTCCCTGCCTTGCTCGTGCATGCTCTCTCTTGCTCTCAAATTAAAAAAAAAAAAAAGGAAAAAATATATATATTAAAAAGACTGAAGGAGTGAGCGCTGGGCTGAGAGAGACCAAGAAAAGGTCTGTGGAGATACAGTTCAGTGACATATATGTGTATATATAGATGCATATACATAGATATACCACATACCTACATATATATACTACACCTAGAGGAATTTTGGTTCTGTCTTGTGGGCTCGTTCCATCTATAGATATTTACGTAATAGCAGGCACTGTGCTGAGCACCAGAGCTATATGGGGAGCAAACCAGGGCCCCTGCTTTATGGAGTTTAATTTAATAGTTAATTTGGAAGGAAAGAGGAGGGCAGCGCTTAGCCTAGAATGTAAGGAGACATGTTTATCACCTCTCAGCTAGTGAAAAAATATCTACTGCGCTGCTTCTATAGTAATAAATAAACTATTTGTGACATTATAGTTTACATTTTACAATATCCATTCATACACATTTGACCATGATCTTTTGTGAACCTCTTTCAACCGCCTTGATAGATGGGAAAATTGAAGCTAGGTGTGCAATAAATAAGGAGCTGTTATCGGGTAGGAAGATTTAAATTTATCTTCTCGGGCACAAGAATCAAGGTGAAGCGTGCAAGCCACCCAGAAACAGAGGGGACTGTCTTAGAATGCTGTGAGTCATCCCATCTCAGGAGGGTGTCCAAACAGAGGGTGTATATTCAAACAGCAGGGAAGTGGACACACTTTCAGATTCTTTCCACTCTGGGACTCTGGTCCTATATGTGTCCTTTCCATTATCCCAGTGGTTTTCAAACTTACGTGTGTATCACAATGACTTTGGAAGCTTGATAAAAACGGATTCCTGGGCTGAGCCTCAACCTATTAAACCAGAATCTTCCAGCAGTGGGGTCTGGGACTCTTTATTTCCATCAAATTCCACACCAAATCCCCGAAGTGAACCACCATTTGGAACAACTGTACTACACCCGATGTTTTTACCTGTGCTTTAAGAAGCACTTTATTTATTTATAAAAGATTTTATTTTTAAGTAATTTCTACACCCAACAGGGGGCTCAAACCTACAACCTGACATCAAGAGTTGCATACTCTCCCAACTGAGCCAGCAGGTGCCCCAAGAAGCATTTTCAAGTAGGGGATTTCAAACTTAAAAAAAAAATTTTTTCTTTTTTATTGGGCTCAGCACACTTAATACTCTTCACCAGTTTTTAAGTGCCCGCTACAGTGTTGTCAGCTATCAGCACAATGTTGTACAGGAGATCTCTCATTAATTCTCTGACTAGGAAACAGTAAGAAGTAAAATCCATGTATAAGTAAATAATAATAGAATAATAATCTCCCATAACAATACTTACCTATAGTACATATGATGGAAACTGATCTTTTCTTTTGCATTTTGTAAATGCAGATTGAGACTCAATAAATTAATGTCACTCTCCACTAATGGAGCTTGACGCACAATTGGAAAAGTAGACTTTTAGAGATACAGCCTCAGGGGCAATTTGGGTATCTGCAGACCCCATTTGAGCCACAGCATCTTTCTCGCCCCTTTTTTTCTTTCTTCAATTTTGTATGCCGTTCTACCTGAAATTCCATATGGAGAAAGTATTCTTTGGATTAAAAAAAAAAAAATTTTTTTAAAGAACTCCTTTAGCAATAGCAAGCTGCCTAATATAGCCTTGGCCCTCAAGAAGATAAGAATGATGAGTAGAACACTATCTCTGCCCTTAAGTTGCTTATCATATAATTGATGAGCTGTGACTAATCCATGTGAAGCAAATAGTAGATAATTAAGTGCTAGGGAGATATGGTAGAATACTAGAAAGATCTCAGGCCTGGGAGTTAAGGCATCGGATTAAAAATATTTATTGAACTTTCACTGTGTGTCAGGCTTTGTTCTAGGCCTTGTGAATATAATGACGAATAAGACATGGTTCCTACCTTCAAGGAGCTGACAATCTAGCAGGGGAGAAAGAAAGAATCTGAGAGGCTTTTGCACTCACATATGATCATTACCATAAAAGAAATACACAGGAGCACAAAGGAAGGACCCCAGACCAGTCAAATGGGGGAAGAAGAAGGGACTTCTGATCTTGACGATGTAAACTTGAGCTACTGAAGAGGAGGTACCCAAGCAGAAGGAGCGGAGGACCAGGTAAAGAGGCTCAGGAGCCAGGGGTCTGATTCTGGGGACTGCATGCAGCTCAGGAAGGCTGGAGGGTGGGGAGTGGGAGAATACTCATGGAGAAGAAGTTAGCAGGGTATGTAATGCACAAGGCCTTGAATGTCATGTGAAATTATTTTGACTGTATACTCAATACTTGGGGGGAGTCATTCGAGTGTTGCCACCAGCAAGAGTATCCAGATTAAATCTGTACTTAAGGAAAACCACGTGGACTCATGGGTGGAGAGGAGAAGGGGAAATGGGTGGCAGGGAGTTAAGATAGGACCTTGCTGAAATATTTAAGCAAGAGGAAACGGAGACATAAACTGAGCCATGGCCAGTGTGGATAGAACGAATTCTAATTTTGCTACTAACTAAAAGTAATATCTTGGGTAAGTCATTTGACTCCATGTCCAAAATGAGACTATTAGAAAATGTACTCTCTGAGTGTGATTTCCCTGCTTTCTTTTCTGAAAATATAAATTGATCTCATAAATACTTTACCCTGGTTAAAGAGAAAGATGGGTAGTAGTGATTAAGACTAGCACTAGGTCAAATGTTTGGTCCTGAAAAATGCTGGCTCATATTTTAGATTTGTATTAAGATGGGTATGAGACCTGAAAAAATACCAGATTTACAATATATTAAATTTAATTTATTAAATAAACTTCAGTGTTCCACTTTACATACAATTATAGATAGGAAGAAGCACATAGCTCTCCCCACTCCGTAGCTCCTTTTCCAGAGCTTCTGTAGAGGCCGCTTTTAGGCAACAGGCTTGAGCAATGGAAACATGAGCGAGGCAAAAGGGCCCACAGTGACCACTGAGCTGAGCTGAATGCAAACAGGCTCGTTAAGTGACCCACCTGGAAATAGCCATAGGCCCTAACTAACAGGGCCTTTGGGCTACTTACAACCAGGCACAGTTACCAGAAGATAGAAAATTCCATACTTCCCCATACTCCCCCACTCCACCCTATAACTGTGGCCCCTCACCACCACCTCATGGCAGACAGGCTCTCCTTTGCCGTCCTGTCCTCTATCCCCTTGCAGTGTATCCAGTAAACTTCTATTTCCTTTCTTCTGCCTCTGCCTGAGCTGCTGACCCCCACCCAATTGGGACGCCCCATACTGTCCTCATTGGAAGCTGATTGTAGCTTGAGCCTTGTACTGGTAAAGTCTGATTTTCTGTGCTCTGGTATTTTCCTCTAAAAACATGTGTTGTGGTTGTTGGATAATTTGTAGCTTGCTATAGATATTAACACTGCTTGTCTCTGGTAGCTGACTAATGTGCTTATTTTAGGTAGCTTATTCCTTTGATGGTAAAGATTATGTGCTGAGAGATATTGAGTGCCAATTTTGTGGAGAGATATTGCTTATGTTAATTCTTATGCCTGGGCATTTAATTTGGTGCATTTACAGTTCAGCAAAATTACTTGGTTTTTCTTTTGTAGTACAAGGGGAAATAGATTTCTATAGCGTTTTGACTATTATTAAGGGTTTATAGGAGCTAGAAGCTAATAATAATAATAATCACTACCATTCATCAAGTACTTACTGTGTGCCAGGAGTTATTCCGAGTTTTTTTGGTGGGGGGTAATATTTTTTTTCTTTTTGCATACATGTTTTCTTATAATCTTTCAGCCACACTGGCGGGTAGATATATTATAATTTCCATTTTAAAGATGAGGAAACTTGAGCTCAGGAGCTCCCTTTCCAGTCTAGGTTGTTCTGTTTCATCATTTCAGAGAACTAGCTCTCCTTTATGCTACCCACCCTCTTCCTCTCCTCCTTCCCTCCTCTCCCCTCTCTCCCCCTGCCTCATTCTCTGTCTCATCTCTCCCTGTTTTCCTGCAGCCTTTCTTCTTTCTCTCCCTCCTTCTTTATTAAGATAAGCAAAACAACATAAAATGGCATGGAATAGTGATGGTGAAATAATTAAAAGACACACTTAAAAATGAAAGGAATTCGATAGCCCATTTAAGTGACTTTCAGTATGTATCATGTTGATGAGATTCCCCAGGGTTTCTTTCTCTCTCTCTTTCCTCTGTCTCTCTTCCACTTTCTCATCACTGCTGGCTTTATCTTCAGGAGTAGCCACATTGCCAATCCATCACCCAAGGGGGCATTGTATAATGCCTATCCCACAGGGCATTAAATCAATTAACCATGATGCCGGGAATCTCAGGGTATTGACTGAAGATAAGCAGGGGCGTTTTGGATACAGAACACAGAGAGGCCAATCTAGCAGACTTTTACAAACAGCTCTGACTTTTTGCTGCCAGCCTCCGTTATATCCAGGTCAGAATGTATCTTTTTGCAGGCCCCTACCAGCACACTGATTGTTCTCAGCTCTAGCTCCCACACCTGGATCCTCTAGTAAAAGATTGTCATCTCTTTTCTAGGATAGTAAAAAAAAAAGACTCTGAACTCACCGTGTTGTTTCATGGGGATCAGACTTCCGATGGTAAGAATATAAGAATATTTGCCCTTACTACCACCCCAGTCACCCACAACTAAAAGTCTACCATCAGATAAATTTATTTGCCCTCCACTGTAAAAGGACTAATCTTTCTTCAAATGCAAATGTGCCAGAGATGAAGGATATCACAAGCTGAGAATATCAGGTCCAGGCAAGCCAGTTGGTTTAACTGAGATTTGTTTTAAGAGGAGGAAACAGGGAAGGAGGAGGGGAGGGGGCACAGTTTGCTGCTGCTGGAAACTGGGAGCTGCCTGGCAGAGGCTCTGCCCTGCCTTCCAGGTGGAAAGGAAGAAGCTCTCCAGCCAGACCACACACTTCCCAGTTACCCACAGTAGGCTCTGTGTCCAGAGTTGTCTTTAAGTCGGGGTTTTTTGTTTGCTTTTTAACCCAGCTTTTTAAAAGATCACATCAGACTTAGAAAAAGAAAGGATCAGTTCATTTGCAGGACTAACACCGAAGCTCTGAACAGTGGGTAATTGTACCTGGGAGTGTTGGAATGGTCACACAGTCACTGTTATGCAGCAGAAGGTATTGGTGGTGGATGGGGTATAGATTTTGGAGTCGGTCTTAGTCTATTTGGGCTGCTGTGACCAAATGCTACAGACGGCGTAGCTTACAAACATTTTTTTTCTCACAGTTCTGGAGGCTGCAAGTCTGAGATCAGGGTGCCGGCAAGATCAGGTGAGAGCCTCTTCCTGGTTCAGAGTTGGTACAGTTTCACGTGGTGGAAAGTGCAAGGGAGCTCTGCGGGGTCTTTTATGTAAGAGCACGAATTCCATTCATGAGGGTTCCATCCTCCAAACCTAGTAGAGGCTCCACCTACTAATACCGTCACTCTTGGGGGTTAGGATTTCAATACATGAATTTTAAGGGGACACAAATATTGAGGCCAGAGCAGATAAAATCAAGTGCCGTGATTTACAGCTTTCTAACACTGAACCCGTGACTTAACCTGGGCAAGCTTCGGTTTCTCCATCTGTAAAATGGGACTGATACTAGAACCTTACCTGTATACATTTAAACAAGATTATTAATGTGTAAGTAGCAGATGTCATGACTGAATAAATGTTGGTTTTTCTGTTTTCATTAAACTATTGGGTTCAGAAGGAAAGAGTTTAGGAGAGTTGGCTGAATTGGAAATAAAAAATCACAATTGCCCTATTGTGCAATGTGCCGCATTCTGACTGAGCTGTGATCTCCTGAAACTAGTTACCGCAAAGCACCTTCACTTTCCTTTGAAATAGGATTTCAGATCTCAATTTAAATATTTTTTATGCAAATATATCCTATGTACAGCATCTTCTGCCCTCTACTGGCTTCTTCAAGAAATTCAAGTACGTGTATAAACTAAATAGAGCATTTCTTTTTTTTACTTTTAGTGGACATCCACTGTTTTCTATTTTCCATTTCTGGATGAGAAAGATATATCCGTAATATATTATAGGAAGACAGGAGTTATCAGAAATCTTTGATTTTTTTTTTAACAATTTGTTTTTGAAATGGAGATTTCATTCTGCTATTTTATTCAATCCTATTCTTCCAGGGCCGGTTCTGCATATCATAACTACTAAATAAATAATTAAACTGTGCCAAAAATGATTGCAGAGACTAAAATCTGAGGTCATTATAATTCCTGAGATAATTAATCAGATGTTTAAAATAGAACCAGCATGTGAGAACCTTTGATTATAGAAAAAGCCTGGGGCCAAAAATCCCACTTCTATGAGAGATTATATTGGATTTTAACTTATTTTGCCCAGCCTTCAAAAAATAAATAAAAGCATAATTTTTAAAGGTAGGGCAATTCAGGCCGACTGATGGCCCTCTATTGAGAGTTTCACATGTGGCGTGGATCAAGCATTATTTGCTGGGCCTCTGAATGACAGCGTTTATAGTTATCTGCACTATTTCACATCCAGCCAGAGATGTCATGGCATGGCAAAAGATTTCCTATTAGAATACGACACCAGAAGAGAAGTCTGTGTTCGTAAATAGAAGGGAGTCAGAGGAGAGCTTGCTGTGATGGGGAGGGTCACCGTCAGCAGAGGTCCACTTGTTCCAAGATCTATTGCTAAGGAAGATCTCATGCATATCAGGGCTTCCTGTGGCAGGAAAGGATTCGCTGAACAGAACGAAAGCAACATTGGAGGGCTAGCCCCGTTGGCATGAAGAGAAAAGAGGAACAAGTAACTGAAGATGAAAGCAGCAAAGCATTTGTGATGCCAAATGCAGCTTTCCTTTGACGTCTTTAGACTGTGTAATTCAGGCGTCACCAAAGTTGAAGAAGTCATAATCCAGATGATCATTTTCCAACCAATCCTGAGTTGCTAATGTCTAGAATTTATATTGTCTCTAGATCACGCACCCATAAAGAACTTAAAGCGTTTACAGCAAGAAACCTTGCTTGGTCATTAAAACATAGCATTATTCAGAAGAATAAGCAGGTGCAAGTAACCTGTATAGTTTGGACAAAGGAGAATCACGGGAGCATTTCCTTTACCACATTTTAAAACACAGTAAAAGGATACAATGCTGGACACCTGGGTGGCTCAGTCAGTTAAGCGTCTGCCTTCAGCTCAGATCATGATCCCAGGGTCCTGGGATCGAGTCCTGCATCAGGCTCCCCGCTCAGTGGGGAGTCTGCTTCTCCCTCTGCCTGCCACTTCCCCTGCTTGTGCTCTCTCTCTCTGACAAATAAATAAAACCTTTAAAAAAAAGGATACAGTGCTTAAAATTGTTGTATCAAGTCCAGAGGCTACAGACAGAATAATGGAGTTATTATAGGACCAAAAGGCATTGCTAGCCTTGACATATATGATATACATCAGGAAATAGAAGCATTTTTCAATGACTGTGATTGAGGTAACTGCTTAAATATCTGGGAGAAAATATTAAAGCTTCAAATAATATTACATACCAAAATATGTTCCAGGAAGATTACCAGCATTAACTGTATTTAAAAAATGGATAATGAAAGAAGAGTTAAAATGTATATTGCCGCATGTATCTGATGGCATATTTGCCCTTAAAATGGCATTTTTACTGAGAATTTATTGACAAAGGAATATAGTTGTGTCGCTTAGAGTTTTTAGTTACCAAAACCGGAAACCTCTTTAAGTACAAAGGGAATTTACTAAAGGATATCAGCTCATAGGGATTTCTAGGATAGTCAGATAATCATGACTGCAGGTCATGCAACTAAGAAAAATGTGTGATCTCTGCTGTGTCATTGATGCGGACACAGCCCCACGATTTCTTTTTTTTTTTTTTTTAGATTTTATTTATTTATTTGCGAGAGAGAATGAGAGAGAGCACATGAGAGGGAGGAGGGTCAGAGGGAGAAGCAGACTCCCTGCTGAGCAGGGAGCCCGATGCAGGACTCGATCCTGGGACTCCAGGATCATGACCTGAGCCGAAGGCAGTCGCTTAACCGACTGAGCCACCCAGGCGCCCCAGCCCCACGATTTCTAAATGTGACACCAGAAAGTTTTCCCTTGAATTCTGAGGCTGGGTCCTACCGCTGAGCCACTACCATTGCTGTTCCTGAAAGCTCCATCCTCTTGGCTGTGTGATGAGAGATGGATTCTACGTGGAGTCTCCTTCCTCATGTCACCCTCTTCCACATGAAAGACGCAAGCATCCGATGAAGCCTGGATCACCCAGGTTACCTCCTAACTCCTAAGGAGGCTGGAAAATTGAGTGGGCATCTGTGTGTGCCTGGTGCAGGAATTGCTACAGCTGCAGTTAAGATGCTCAGAAGATGCTGGATGTCAATAGACAGCCCTACATGCTCATGGTATAAATAAGCAAAGTGTATAAACACTTTATACATGATCCAAACCCCCTTTTTGCAAAACAAATTATATATGCATGCAGAGAAAGAAAGAAGACTCTGAAGAATAAAACTGAAAACAATAATATTGGATCCAGGAGAGGCTGGTGGGTAGAGTTTGGCTTATTTTTTATATCACGTTCATACATCTGTGTTTTTTAAATTCTCCACCATATGTATATATTAATTTTATCCAAAAATAAGAGAAATAAATAGAACTTGATACCCTCACAGCCAACGTAACACAATGCCTGGTTTAGAATTAAAAGGAACAGTGGCAAATTTAAAACTCAACGTCTTCTTTTTGCATAAGAAACCTGAGGACAAGTGAGGACAAAGAGGCTTATCCAGGGGCATACATGCAGAAGATGGGGAAGCCAGGGCCAGAAACCCCTATTTACTGTAGTGTTTTTTTTTTTTTGAACATTTAATCATCAGGGGAAAGCACAGATGCAGGCCCCCACCACCACGAATTAGGCAGTTGAGTTTCCCACATTTGGGGAAATTGCAGGGGTCAGCACATCGAGATTGCAATGGATAAGCCTCCCCCTGGGAAAACCACCTTCTTGATCGTGGTATCTCCCTATGCTCTGGCACAGAACCACATCTGTGAACACTCCTGTCTCCTCTTTCTCCATATTTACTGTATTTTAAGACCTCTGATTTTTCTGTTTCATCTTGGGTATTTGTGTTTAATTTGTGACAATTGGACAACATGATACAGGTGATTTGTTTTATACTTTATGGCTAGTAGATGTATAATCCTGATTACATGAGACTTTCCAGTTATTCGGGGTTTTATCATTGGATGGAAAAGGGAATGTGATATCCCCTAACCCAATCTCTCTTTGTCTCTCTCTCTCTCTCTCTCTCTCTCTCGGTTCCCCCTTTGATTCAGTTTTCGTAGTAGTCTCACAGCACTAATGCTCCTTTGAAAAGCCCTTTGAGATATTTTTATGAAAGAACCACGAGCTTGGAATTGCTCCAAATCAGGATGCTTACTTGCTTAGAAAGATGAGATTAATTTACTGTGAAAATTGCATAGAAAGAACATCTCTTTTGAGTTGCAAAACATACCAGAATTACCATATCTTGGAAAGAGGAATCTTTTCTTAAAGGACAATGTTTGGGGACTAAAGAGAGATGAACAAGGTAGTCACCCTGTTCTGTGTGACAGTGGGCTTCTTAATGGCCCGGGCCTTTGTCACTTCCTAGTCCAGCACAAGCCCAATGTTGAAACTATAACATGGGGGCTCAGTGAAAGCTGATTCAATGAAGACATAGATGTATCTTTATATTTCGTCTTTATAGTAATTATGACCTCTTATCTAATGTCTGCTATTTGCCAGGCATTGTGTCAGGTACTTTACATATCTTATTTCTGTTCTGAATGCTTTGGGGAGGACAATTTATAGAGACTGACTCTAAGTTTACAGTGCTTCTGTTCAGTTCACAGTGATTCTCCACCTGGAAAGCCTGGCTCCAACCTGATCTACAATCCCCTTAATAGTCGCTTTTGTAATACATGAGCCTATCCTCTGGTCACTGTAAATTGAGCCCCCAGGGTGGACATCTGACTGAAACCAGGACATTTAGATCCTCTCTCCCATGAATTTGCAAATGAAGTTAAGACTCAGAGACTTTTATTCTGGAGGTGGTTGGAAGAATAATATGCAAACTCCAGAATTGCGATTCTCTAGGAGAAGAGAAAGGGGTATAAAGCAGGTGCAGAGAAGGAGGAAGAGATCAAAGATAAGAGTCTTGACATATCCGCAATATCTGTTTTTACTTAAAATCTAGCTTTAAATCCCTGAATTCTAAAGCTATCCTCTCTTTGCTTAAAGTAGCTGGTATTGGTTTCTGAAATTTAGAATCTAGGATCTTGGCTATTACAGGGTATAAATAAATTATATACACATGCATACCTACATCCATAGAAACATGTTATCTCAGCCTCACTGCATATTCCAGAGCAGGTATTATCATTCCCATCTTACAGATGAGGGTACAGGCTCAGAGGGTGGAAGCAGTCTTCGCAAACAATCTACTTAGAGTAGTTAGAGCTGGTATTTGATCTGAGGTTGGAATAGTTTAAGACCCTGTGATCTTACTAGTCTGTATATCATGCCCCATGCAGATAGATTCATTCTTTTAGCATGCATTTGTGGAGATCCTTTTAAGTCCCAGGCCCTATGTTTCAGTGATTCCACCAGGGTTGCCAAGTAGTTGTAGATATTTACATGGTGTTCCATCCATATGTATCCACATAGACTGCCAAAGACCAGCTGCTCAGCTCTAGGTTAAGGAATAGTCTTTGAGACTCATTATCCATACACTCTGCTTTCAGTAAAGATAAAATCAAGGACACCTCTGTCAAAAGACAGAGGAGGTGCCATAGGCTTTTGGTATCCCTAAAACCTTTCAGTGTTGAGCACTTACTGAGCTACTGTGTATGTTTTAACTGGATCAGATGCCACCTGGTGTGATTTTGTCCCTGGCCTTCAGACAGAATGTGGCAGGGATTGTCAGTGGACTGGTAATGAACACCTGCTTTGAGAGTTGTTATTGTTGTTTTAATGGTGCCCTGAAGAAGATTCCATGATGTGATGGTCCAGTAATATCTCAAACTTATTATTAAACACAGAGAAGTCCTGTAACTTTCCCAAGGTCACAGAACTAGTTGGTTGCAGAGATGGAGCTTGCCAGTTAAGAATACACAGCCAACAGAAATCATTTAAAGTGACTTACATTATTTTTCTTTTTGTTCCTCCAGATAACAACACATGTTGATTAGATTCATGTCAGACCCATTATGCATTCTACCCTCACAATCTGTCTTTCTCTGAATTAATGAAACGTAAAATGGGAAAATTATAGGCTTTATAGTTAGAATCTGTAGTGCTTAGGGTACAGTATAAAAGCCCATTATTAATTTCATATATTCTGGCTTATTATAAAATTCTACCTCTTTGTATTAAAATCTAAAATTTCTCTAAATACTGAGAACTAAAAAAACAAATCATTAAGCCATTCTCAGATGCCATTATATTCTTAAAAAATGACATGAATCATACATCATAGCACCTTAGTTTTTATAAAATGTATGCCTTCTATGTATGGAAACATATAAAATAGACAAAATATAGATGATATGGTTGATACCTCTGGAAGTGGAAATTATTCAGGTTTGTTAATGCCCAAGAGAGCTTCTAGACATTAACTTAATAATAATAATAATAATAATAGTAATAATTAGAACAGCAGTAACAGCTAACACTTATAGGATATTTACTGTAACCCAGGCAATGTTCTGAGTGCTTTACATCCATCAGTTCTATCTGCACAACCACCCGTGAGATGAGGGCTATTAGTATCCCATTTTACAGATGAGGAAAATGAGGCAGAGATTACCATTTTATTTGGTCCTGGCACTCCTGAGCTACTTTCTAGGTAGGAGAGAGGTCTGTCCCATTCTTGGTCTTAAAATTCAGCCCACATATATATAACACCTAAATGGTTAAGAAGTTTCTCCTTATCTGGCTGCAACTCTATGTGGCTCTGATTGTTTTCTCCCTCTGTTTTCCAAATGAGCTCCTATTCAAACATCAAGGCTCATAAAAATACACCCCTTTTTAAAGTTTCTTCTTCCAAGAAATTTTCATTGTTTCTTCATCCATGTTCCCTTGACCTTTTTTTTTTCCCCATAATTTGCCACTCTACTTTGGAATATCATTGACTTCCTAACCAATCCAAAGGACAATTTTTATTTACTAAGTTATTAATTCCTTTGTGATACTTGACACTCTTAATGATTAAGAGTCTTAATGACTCCTAAAATTCTTGAAACTTTTCCTCCATGGACTTTCGAAGCACCATCCTCCACAGCTCCTCCTCCTGGTTTTCTGATAATTCCAGCTCAGGCTTCATTGAGTTCCCCTTTTTCTCTGTTTGCTCATTAAATGATGGAAGTCATGGCCTACATCCTAAAACAAGATCCACCACCCAGAATGGCATTTGGCATAACAAAGGATCTCAATAAATGTTAGCTGAATAATTTTTCCTTATGAAATTTAACCCATGCCTATGGTTTCAACTATGACTCATGAACCAGCAAACATGAAAAACAGAGCTCTTAAGCCTAGGAGTTTCTGATCCACCTCTAATGTCAGGCTTACTGTTACTGTACTCTATTTCTCTCTCTCATTCTTTCTTATCTGGATGATTTATTCTTTTACTGACTCACACACACACACACAGAGGCCATTGGGATGTTGGGCGTTGGGCTCTCTCTCACACACACACACACACACACACGGAGGCCATTGGGATGTTGGGCATTGGGCTCTCTCTCTCACACACACACACACACGAGGCCATTGGGATGTTGGGCATTGGGCTCTCTCTCACACACACACACACATACACACACACTGAGGCCATTGGGATGCTGGGCGTTGGGCTAGATGCTGTGTCCGTGGTGCTGCCTTCCGGACACTTACCTCGGTGAGGGCACCAGCTCTTTATACTGTTGCTCTGCCTTTTTTCCTTTGCCCTCCATTTCATTTTTCACATTCAAGCTGGAGTAATCTTTGGAAAATATCTAACTGTCACTATTTAAAATCCTTCGATGGCTCCACATTGAATATACAACAGAGTTCCAACGGCTTTGATAGCTCACAAGGCCCTGGATCATTTGACCCCAGCCTACATACCTACTCCCAATTCCTCCATTCTCCCACTGTGTCCTATATTTTCCAAACATAGCAAGGTCTTTGGTATTCCTTAATCATGCAATGGTTTTGTTCATCTAGGTGTCTTTATACATATCATCTCGTTGGGAGCTGGTGGGTGAATGAAGGGATCAAAAATAACACTCCTCTTACCTGCCTGGGTTCAGATTTAATTTAGGGATAAACACAGAGTAAGATAAGTAGAGAGTAAAATGTTACCTTCAACATGATAATGTTTGTATTAGAGTTGCGGTTTATACTGTTAGGCAAGCAGACCCCTCTAAATCCTAAAATAAATACCCTTATACCATCTTCCAATCAAGGACAGCACAGGCAAATTTTAGACTTACCATATGGGCAGAGGGTCTTTCCTGCTATGCTGATTGTATGGTCTAAATAGAGAACACCAGCTGTCTGAGGGCAGGCCAGTTCTCAAATGAAAGAAGAGTGTACAGAGCCCAGTTCTCTTCCCAAATCACCATCATTTAGCAGCTCTTCCCCTCCTGTGGCAGAGTTGGTGAAACTGCAGAGCTCCTCCAAATATTCTTCACAGCCACAACTCTAAATATTTTTAAGTAAATATAAATCTATGTCAAATATAAATTGAAGTCATCAGGACATTTTCTATTTTATTTTATTTTATTATTTTATTTTTTAAGTAGGCTCCATGCCCAGAGTGAAGCCCAACCTGGGGCTTGAACTCACAACCCTGAGATCAAGACCTGAGATGAGATCAAGTGTCAGAAGAAGCTTAACTAACTGAGCTGCCCAGGTGCCTCTGGACTTTTTCAATTTTAAGTGGAAAACAAAAGCACTTCACTTTGTCTTAAACCAAAGAATGGAATTAGTTAACTCACAAAACTGAAAAGCATGGCAACTTAATTTTTTTTGAGTGTGGTTGAGTCTAGTTAGTGTTACAGAACTTGGTCTATCTTCATTTTTGCTTTCCTCTCTCTTGATTCCAATCTCAGGCAGGCTCTCTCCCTGCTGTGCTATGATATTAAGACAGCCATCAGCATCTGGCAATTATTTTATAAGCTCATCTATCCCAATGAAAAGAGAGCTCCATTTTCCAGATCATTCTAGCAAAAGGCCTGGAATGAAGGTCTAGCAAAAGGTCTTTTGGTCACTTAAACCTATAAAGTAAAATAATGTCCGTTTTTGGCTAGACATAACCATACTCCCC